>NC_050085.1:7807703-8117319 GCF_009764565.3 Dermochelys coriacea
ATCTCTCAAAACGGTTGTGTGGAGGGGAGCCATCTTCTGCCCTGCCAATCCCTTTTTAAGTGCCCCCAGGTGGATTTAGTCCTCCTCGCTGGTTGCAACCCTTTATATATCTCTTTGCTCCACTCACAAACGGCAGTAGCTGTCCTAGCGTAGTTCAGAGCACCAAAACGGAAGGCTGTGAGTCGTAGTGGGTGATACAATAGCCGTGAATGAGCCTGTTGATGGAGCCAGATTCCCAGAGGGTTTTGCACTGTTATCACTATCCTGTGGCTCTTGAAGTAAGCAGTACACTGAGTGTTCTGTCCCACTAAACTCAGCTGCCCGGACTTTAATCTGGGCCCGGGTTGGGTCAGATACGTTAAAGTTCTCCGGGGGGAAGAAACACACACATTATCCTCTTCACAATCCACGTTACACAGTATTCAGGACAAAGTTAGCCAAGCAAAGGGATCTATTCTCCCTGTGCTTGGATAGCATTAGTTCAGTTTTTATCCCGGATTCCTTGCTTGGAGCTAGTTGTTGGCTTAGAGATCCCAATATACCCTTTTGGGGGGTTAGCCCCCCTCCTTTCCCAGAGTCGTCCATGACCCCCATGTAACGTGCTTTCAAAACAGGCTCTCTACTTCTCCTTCTTCATTTTTTTTTTTTTTGGCTAACTTTGCCACTGCACCAGCACGCCTTGGAGTGTCAGCTTGACATAATATGTAACAGTAATTAAGAAATAAGCCTCTTGCCCGGTTTCACAGCAATCATTTAGCTAAGTAACTACCATGGTCCAGTGCCTCAAAAATCACCATTAGCCCACGCCACTTATGGCCATAAAATTTCTTGTTTTCTGCTTTTCATCGGCCTCACCCTGGAATCTTCGTTTTGCTTTATTTATACATTTGCACTCAAACAATGGCAATAAACCCATTCCCAGAGTGTTGCAAATCAGAAATTTGTCCACATTTTTTCCACCACCTTCCTGGGTGAAGCTGCCTTCTTGCTTGGGAACCGTGGTGGCTGGAGCCAGCTGGGAGAGGGGGGCAGGGTGTCGCATGTAGATTGATCGGTGCTGTTGGAAGTGGCGGGGATAGGGGAGCTGGAGGACTCTGGCATGAAAAGGCAGTTTGTGGCGACAGGAGTTTCTTTTGAAAGACGTGATTGAATCAGGCCTGAGGGGGGAAGAAAAGGCCTGCTGCCGGGGTTGTGTTTTATCTGCGGTTTTCTCCTCCCCCCACCAAGAGAGAAGTTGGATGTTGGGTTGTTTTGATTTGCCTTTTTTTTTTAAATGTTTAAACTTGAAGGAATTATACAATAGGTCCTGCCTGCAGGGGAAAATCCTGACGTCTTCACTCAGTCCTTGCAAGCCTTTGGGCAGATTCTCATCTGGCATAAACCAGCAGAGCTCTGCCAATTTCAATGGAGCTTTGTTGATTTACACCAGCTGAGCATCTAGCTCTTTGCTGGTGACTTTGCCTTGGTAAAGGGTGAGTCCAGCCATTAACTCCATGGGCCAGATCCTGATGCGCTTACACGGAGGAATCCTCTGATTTCAGTGGAATGATGTGTGGGGCAAAGTACTCACTATAAATAATCTATCTAAGATCCTGATGTGGTCTCTAGTACTGTAGTAACTCCCATTCTTGAATGTATGTATCATCACAACACCCCCACGAGGCAGGGCAGGGCATCATTGTACAGATGGAGAACTGAGGCACGAAGAGGCCAAGTGACTTTACAGGGAGATGCCGGTGGAGCAGGGAATGGAACCCTATTTTTCCAAAGCCCAGACTAGTGTCCTAACCACTGGACCATCCTTCCTCTCTGGGTAGTCTGGTGTAGCCCCGAGTGAAAAGCCTTTTATAGGGCCTAATCCTGAGGTCCTTAATCAGATTTTGCTGTCAGGCAAACTCCCATTGAAGACTATGGAGTCACTGCATATTTACACCACAGTGAGGTCAGAATAGCTCTGAGCAAATGTCTTGGCCTTCGGCCCACTGGGCTTCAATGCGAGTTTTGTCTGAATCAGGAGAATTCAGGCAGACAGAACAAGGACCTCAGCGTTTGGCTCTTTGTGAACTAGAAAGGCCCAAATGGCTTCAGTGCTCCAGCTCTGGGGCATTTTAAGATGGGACAAAGTGCTAGGACATATCCTGGGCTATCCTTTTCTATGCAGAACTTCCCATTGACAGCCCTCTGCGGGGAACACTCTTGCACTGACTGAGATACGGATGAGATGCCCTACCAGGTCTTTACTGTTCCCCTGATTGCTTCTCCCTCCCCAGCCTTCAATCTCTCCAAACCTTGCTGCTGAAATGATCTTCCTCTTCCATTACCCCCTTTCTCCGATCCCTTCACTGGATTCCCTGCCTCTTGCAGTATCAAATTCCAGTTCCCGGTCTTCCCCTACAAGGCCCCAACTCCACATTCCCTCTGCCCTTCAATCTTGCTCCCTGCACTGCACCCAATATTCTTCCCTTACAGTTTTTCATCTCTTCTCCTGCTCTTCATGCTGTCCCCTACATTTGGAACAGTCTCCCTGACCTCCCCACCAAGTGTTGTCACTCTTACTTGACATTCTTCCTTTAAATGGCTTTCTTCCAGGAACCCTTCCTGCTTGTTCTGCCCTCCAGCATCCTCTCCACTCCCTTCTTTACTTCAGTGGTTGTCACCTATTTTATCTGTAGTTTTCTTTGTGTGTCATAAGGCCCAATCCTGCAAACACTTATGCAAAACACTTAGCAGGATTGGGTCTTTAGATTGTAAACTGAGCAACTCAGGGAACAGAGTAGCAGCCGTGTTAGTCTGTATTCGCAACAAGAAAAGGAGGACTTGTGGCACCTTAGAGACTAACCAAATTTATTTGAGCATAAGCTTTCGTGAGCTACAGCTCATTTCATCCGATGCAACTCAGGGAATGGGTCTTACTCTACGGGCCAAATTCTGATCTCAGTAAAGATCCAGAGTAAATCCTGAGTAACTGCACAGACTATAATGGAGGAGAAGTAAGAGCCAAATTTGGCTTTGTGTATGTAAATTCATGGTGCTCTATCAAGCCTCAATCTTGCGAGCTGATCCTTGTGGCTGGAGTCCCACTGAAGCTAATGGGATTCTGCACACGTGGATCAAATTGCAGGATTGGGGCCTCAATAATAACTAATTACATAACAATATTGTCTATGAATCCATTGTCAGTTGCCATTCTGGTCGCAATGAACCTCTGTTACGAGGGCAGTTGTTTGGCAAAATAACAACTTTATTAGAGTTAGTCTTTGTGTGTGTCATATATAGTATATTTATCTGATTTTCCTGAGGCAAAACAAAAATAATTTCTTTCATATTCATACTCAAAAAGGCCTTGGATTTCAACATAGACAGGTGGATATTATCTCTATGAAGGCCACTCTGCAAGGGAAACCTTTGCAGCAGTGAAAGTGAAACATACAATTGGTAAGCTCTTTGGGGGAGGAACCAGGGGTGAAATTTGAATTCAGTGGCCCCAGGATTTCGACCCATACATTTGTACTGCACCTAGCATTGTGCAACCTTATCCTGCTCAGGCTCCCTACATGATTCACTAAGTACTCCTTCCTCACCAATCTGAAAAAGGAAAAATTATTTTCAAATGAAAACTTTGTTGAACAATATTTGCTGCTGTGAGACAAAGTATTAGCCCCATTCTCCACACCAGGAAAGTTATTTACCAAGTTCATATTAGCAGTCAGTAGAAAGTGTCAGGAATGGAACCCAGGAGTCCTGGCTCCTAAGTAACTTGCTTTAACCACTAGACTGTCTCTCCCACATCACCTATGTTCACTGGAGCACAAACTTTTCTCTTAACTTTTTGCGTCTGAGCTGTTTGGGGCAGGGACTGCCATTTATGATGTATATTTACTATATATCTATGCAAAACATAGCATGGTGGGTCCTCACCCTTTCTGGCCACTTGGCACTACAATAGAAATGTTAGATGATGATGATGATTTTCCATTCAACCAGCATCCCCCTTTCTAAAAGACATCATAGTAGCTAAGAGGCCCCTGTTGTCTTTCTAGTTTTTGGGTCCATCTGTCTTGCCTTTCTCCCCATATTTCCGTCTGCTCCATGCTGGGGCCCAGTTTCATGGGACACTCATTGATTATGTTTCATTAGTCATACTGTGTACTGCTTCAGGATAAGACCAAACGCCGATTCTCTGGTCCTGCTTCCCTGAAGTCGCCGGGAGATTTGCCGTTGGTTTCAATGGAAGCAGCGTGAGGCCCAAAGGTAGAAACGATTAGTCATGCACAGGGGTTGCAGGGGGTTAGAACCTTCCCTCTCTAAGCCAGGGACAAAGCTCAGGGCACCCGCTCTGTTGCTCCTACTGCCCACAGGCTGTAGTAGCAGCTGGAGGCTCAGCACCTACCCCTTCCACGGCCCCCTGGAACAAACGACTGCAGTGCCGCCTCCATAGAATTTTGGGCCATGGGGTCTCACCAAAAGAGGGCAGTAGTGAGTACAAACACACACCCGTCCACCTGGCAGGACAATATTGTGTACATGCATGGAATAAATACAGGCTGTCTGAGCGGATTCCTAAGTCACTAAGGACAATATCAGGGATCCTCCAGGCAAATGCAAGTGTAGCCTTCTCATTCCACCACTATCTCCCTCCCCCATATCAAAACAGTACCACAGGGTCCAGTAACAATGGTGCAAAGGGCCCCGGCTTCCAGGATTGTTACCACCACATTTTCATGTCACTATGGTTGGTACTGCAGTATTCTCCCAACACACACACACACACACCTCTTCCAAGAAAAACAAACCCCACGCAAGCCAGCTCCCGCTCCTGTCCGAATGTTTGGCAGGTGTACAACACACTTACATGAGTCTGATTAGCAGCAGATCCATAGAGAGGGAGGGGCTGAGCAGGGGAGAGTCACGCCAACAAAAATAATAGAAACAGCCCAGCTGAGTTGCTGTTGGTTTTGTTTCAGAGAAAGCTGAAGGGTTAGGAAACACTCCACTGGGCCTTGTCTATTGTCATGTTCCGCCACTTTGTTACCTAGGTGGGAGGCAGTTTTCCCCAGGCATATGGTCCATGCACATAAGTACATTTATACATCAGCGGGTGTAAATCAGTGTCACTCCATTGATTCACATTTGCACCTGCTAGGGATCTGGCCCACTGACTTCAATGGAGCGATGCTAATTTACACCAGATGAGGATGTGGCCCATTGACCAATGGAGCAATGGCTGTTTGCACCAGCTGAGGATCTGGCCCTGGTTGCCTTTCTTCATCCTTCCCTCATTTTTACCTTGAGATTCAAGTCTGGCCATGCAAGCATAGCACTTGCCTTCATTTGACCTGATCCCCTCTCCTCCACCCACCGGCAGATCTGCTGGTGAAAGAACAACCTCACCCTCCCTTGCCCTTCATCCATCCATTGAAGATCCACTCATCAGTCAATCCTTCTGTGCCTCATTTCTCCACTGGCATCTTCTCACTTCCCTGGCCTTACAGACCACCTGGGCACATTGCCTCAGATTGAGGCTTTTTAACTTTTCCAGCTTCCTGGTGATAAGTCCTACCTTTGCTTTCATTAACTCTCAAAAGATGCCCTGGCAGGCTCAGCCCACAAACCGCTGTAGTGCAGAGCCAGTTGTCTCTTTGCCGTGGTGGGAACCAAAGGGAGTGGTGTATAAGCCACTTCGCCTGGCCCTTGGAGTGGCTAAAGAGCTCAAACAGAAAGAAGAAATACCCCATTCAGAAACCAGTGCAACTTTAGTACAAGCCCTTTCTTCGATTCCCCCCTTCCCCGTGTCCTTTCTTCCACATCTTCTCCCTCATGAACCACCAGAGCATCAGCATCGCTTGATGTCTCACCTCCCCCATGGCATAATCTCATGCCTGTCAGAAAGGGGTCTGGGACAGGATCCCAAGATCGGTCACCAACCTGAACAGAAACTCAGTCCCCATTTCAGGCTTTTAAGCAGTCTCTCTTGGTTTCAGATTGAGGTTGAGAAGCTCCAGAGATCATCCATGCCAATGTAAGCACAAGGATAATTGCATGGAATATACAAGAATATCCTTTACTAATTATGTTGCCAGCATACAAACTGTGATCCTTACCTTGCCTTGCACAATCCATGCTTATCCTGGCACTTTTGCTAGTATGGATAGCAGATCAGTATGGACAACAGATACATCTGTTGCTCTGTTTCAAAACCAGTTGGACAACTGGAACTATAGGAACCAGATGAAAATGTTCAACTAAAATATCCACTAACATACACCAAGCTGGGAGTGCTTGCACTTTTGAGAAAGTGCTTGGAATGGAAGGCCAATTTTAAATTAAAAGAATGCCCTAGACTACTTCAGCAGGAGGACAGGTCACCAGTATACTTAGGCTAACATCTCAGCCTAGACAGACAGCCAGAGGTAGGTAAAAGTGATGGCCTGGGTCATATTATGAAAATAAAAGGAAAATGTCTTACCAATACAGAATCTGGGTGAATGACCCGATTTGGATAAAATATAATTTCTTCTTCCAAATCTTTGGTTTCCATGAAGGAATCTTGTTTGGAGGTTGTGAAATGTCCAGATCCCCCTTTCTGGGCAGGTTGGGAGTAATGCAGGGGATGTTCTTTCATTTATGCTGTCTGACATTGCAAGGGCTAGAAAACTCACTGCCAATGCTGTTCTGGTGAGATTTTCCAGCCTGGTTGCTCAAACCCAAGAAGTTCTAACAAGCATCAAAGCTTTTAGATCCTTATCCAAATGCAACCTGAACTCTGGATAACATGTTTTTTTTCTTTAGAAAGAAGGGGTACAAATCTCCAGGGCCTAAGCCAGCCATGAACTGATGGGGGGTGAAGGGAGTGGGTTGAGAAGACCCTTCCCTTCCAAACAGAGGTTATTGCTTAATTGTCCGCTCCTGGATTTCTTTAACTTTCTTCTGAAGCCTCTAGTCCTGGTGTCTGCCTGAGAAAGAAAAGGAGTACTTGTGGCACCTTAGAGACTAACAAATTTATTAGAGCGAAGTGAGCTGTAGCTCACGAAAGCTTATGCTCTAATAAATTTGTTAGTCTCTAAGGTGCCACAAGTACTCCTTTTTTTTTTTGCGAATACAGACTAACACGGCTGCTACTCTGAAACCTGCCTGAGAAAGGTGTCTGCACCAGATGGACCATTGGTCTGACCCGATATGGCCAATTCTATTTGAACACATCCAATCTGGTACTCGGGCTTGGTGGTTTGCCTGTCGCTAAACAGGGATCATCTACCAGCCTGTGGAAAGAACTTGTCCGGAAAGGAAGTAATGTAAAGAGGATACCAGGCACATTCTGTTCATGACTTATTTCCAAGAACATAGAAATCTTTGGGGAACTTTTATGCCCAGATCCCCAGAGAATGGGATGCGTATGTACCTGAAATCGGTGAACTTGTATTTCTCTTTTCTAGTCTCCTTAGCTCACTCTGATGCTCTAACACTTTGTACCAGGGTCAGGAGGTGCAAGGAAGCAAGTCTGTCACCTGAGACAGAGTTGTGCACATTAGTTTTCTGTAACAGTAATGCTAATTTTGGGGATTGGTCCTGCTTTGAGCAGGGGGTTGGACTAGATGACCTCCTGAGGCCCCTTCCAACCCTGATATTCCATGATTTTAATGTTCTCAGTCCTCCAGCCAGCAGAGAGAGACACTGTGCAGCTGTGTGAAACAGCTAAACTCAAAAATCCTTGAAATCTGTGGTGTTTTGAATGTGTTGAGATTTTGAGGCCAGATTTAACAAAAATCCAGTGAAATTTCCACATTGCTCGCAGATGTGATTGCTTTGGCAGGTATGTCTTCGCTCCCCACCGGATCGGCGGGCCGGGGTCGATCCAGCGGGGATCGAGTTATCGCGTCTAGTCTAGACCCGACGAATCGGCCCCCGAGCGCTCTCCCGCCAACTCCTGTACCCCAGCGCCGCGAGAGGCGTCGACGGGGGAGCGGCAGCCATCGACTCACCCCGGTGGAGACACCACGGTGGGTCGATCTAAGTACGTCGACTTCAGCTTCCTTATTCGCGTAGCTGACGCTGCGTCACTTCGATCGATTTCCCACCCCCCGCCGCTAGTGTAGACCAGGGCTACTACGGAAAAGAGCTTTTAATCCAAATGTCACTTCTCCTGAGCTGAAACATGGGTAGTTTTTGCAATCTTCTCGGAGGAAAATTAATGTTTTCCCCGAAACCTCCATCCCATGTTAATTTTCTGGAAGCAAAGGCTGATTTTTGTGAAATAAATCTTGACATTTTCCAGGCATGACATCAACCAAAATAACATTGTGAACATTTCTGGCAGGGGTGGGGCAGGGGGGAAGAAATCACACTTCCACACAGTCCTAAGTGCCTGTAACTGATAAACCTTAAAGCGGGTCTGATTGCATCCAGTAAAGAGAGGAGAGCGGTACAGCTCAGACATACTATCTGGGATCTGCTCTGGGCAGTGGTTGTGAACTCATTAAATTAAACGGTGGGTGAAAGTCTTTGGCTGGGACCTCGAAAGGGGCTCAGTGTGGGTGGAGGGTTCTGACTGTGCGACGCTGCCGGCCGAATCAGGAGACTGTAGACTGCCAGGGGCAGGGTCTATGTCATCTTTTGTGTTTCTACAGCATCTTGCATAGATACTTGCATCGAATATCAGGGTTGGAAGGGACCTCAGGAGATCATCTAGTCCAACCCCCTGCTCAAAGCAGGACCAGTCCCCAATTTTTGCCACAGAACCCTAAATGGCTCCCTCAGGGATTGAACTCACAAGCCTGGGTTTAGCAGACCAATGTTCAAACCACTGAGCTATCAGGGGTGGCCAACCTGAGCCTGAGAAGGAGCCAGAATTTACCAATGTACATTGCCAAAGAGCTACAGTAATACGTCAGCAGCCCCCTCCCCATTAGTTCCCCTCCAAGTGCCTCCCACCCACCGGCAGCCCTGCCGATCTGCGCCTCCCCCACCTCCCGATCAGCTGTTCCGTGGCATGCAGGAGGCTCTGGGGGGGAGGGGGGAGGAGCAAGGGCACAGCAGGCTCAGGGGAGGGGGCGGGAAGGGGTGGAGTGGGGGCAGGGCCTATGGCAGAGCCAGGGGTTGAGCAGTGAGCACATTGGAAAGTTGGTGCCTGTAGCGCCAGCCCCGGAGTCAGTGTCTAGACAAGAAACTGCATATTAACTCCTGAAGAGCCGCATGTGGGTCTGGAGCCACAGGTTGGCCACCCCGATCTAGCACAACAGAGCCCCCTAGGAGTGACTGCAATGTGAATGTATAATAATAATAGTTGATAGGAGTTGGTTTACATAGGCACAAATGGGAGGGAGTCACCTTACTCCAATTGACTTCCCATGGGAGTTGGGTGACTTTGGAAATCTCCCCTGTGAATATCAGTGTCCTCTGTAGATCATGGAGGTAGACAGTGCAGTGGACTGTGTCTTTAAAGGTACGTCTACACTGCATCATAAACCTGGGTCTGTGGAGCCTGGGCTTGTGGACTTGGTGTTTCCAAGCCTGGGTTTGAGCATCCACACTGTATTGTAAGGCTGGGTTTAGAGTTGTTGAACCCAGGTCTCACAGCCATGCTAACACATCCATGCTGCACCGTGCAGCCCTTCTGACTTGGGTCTGTGTATTAGGCTGTGTCCATACTGTAAAATGACAGGGCTTAGATCTGAGTCACTGCGGGACTTGGGCTCTGCCACCGCCTACCCCCACACAGAGCAGGCTCCTAGACCCAGGTCCTGAGTGCTTGCTGACCCAAGTCAGGCTGATTTGTGTGTGGATGGGAGAGGGACTTGGACACAAACCTGAGTCAGAACCTGGGCGTAGTGTGCAGTGTAGACATACCTACAGAGACCCAATGGACGACCACCAGGAAGTGCAGGGTTTGTTGGAACCCCGTGGCTTGTGTCTCTGTGTCGGCTGTCCCCGTGGGGACAATACAGACAGACGAGATATGGATGAAAAGGGAGTGGAAAATCTATCCTGTATTCCAGTGGAGCAACAGAGCCAGCAGCATTGCACTGAAGAGCGTATCCATCACAATGAGCTGGCAAGTCTTCCCCCCCGGTTCCCACTGTGTTGCTAAAGCCAGTTGGAAATATCTGGTGCTGAATTCCCTGGCAAGGTTCTAAAGGAGTAGAAGAACACCATTCTGAGCAGTGTCTATGGGACCCCGATCAGCCCTGCCATCCCCAGAATGGGGTCCACTCATACTGTTGCCAGTCGCATCCTGATGACTGAATATCTCGACGGGGTTTCTCTCTGAATCTACAGCACTCCTAGGGTTAAAATTAAACCCAAAGGGTGTGGTCCAGCCCTTTCACTAAGGCTCTGCATCTAAGTTTGCTGCCCCCACTTCCAGTCATTTCACTGGGAGGTTCATTTATTTAGATGCATGGAGAAGGCTGTTTGTCATTTAAATTAAGAACAATGCTGCTGATATAAGGTGCTTTCTTCTACTCTGCAGTGGGTGAAAATTAGTGACCGGCAGTGAGCATCCAAAAATTCAGAAGTTTGGTCCAGGTAAACATCCAAACGTACTTACATTTTTGATCATCCCTCAGACCAAACCATTGACGAGGTTCATACTTTGTTAGATGAAATTCTGATGCTTCGACTGGTGTTGAGGAGGGTGGTGTGCCTCGCTGACAGCTCTGGGGCTATCTAGCAAACATATGTAGCCCTACATCTTGTGCGCAGTGTGTTTTCTAAGCCTGGAGGGAAATACTGCAATAAAAGTGGCAGATTTTTAAGAGTGAGGGTAATTCACCATTGGAACAACTTACGTATGTGTGTGGATGCTTCCTTGTCATTTGAAGTCTTGAAATCAAGATTGGTTGCCTTTCTGTACGGTGTGCTCTACCTCAACCAGAAGTTATGGGCTTGATTCAGGAATCCCTGATTCAGGAATCTCTGGGTCTGGGTTATGCATGAGGTCAGACTAGATCATTATAATGGTCCCTTCTTGCCTTAACATCTGTGAAGAGTGGTCCAGTAGGTCAGACGCTGGCTTGGCTTGGGAGTCAGAAGACCCAAGATCTGTTCCCAGTTCTGTCACTGACCTGCTGCATGATCTTTGGCAATTTACCTCATCTCTCTGTTTCCCGTCCTACTCTTTGTCCTCCTTGTCTGTTTAGATAGCATACAGTGCCTACCACAACGGTTGTGGACTTTAGGCACTACTAGAATATAGATAAGAATAAATGTACAAACATTGAAACACAGGGATTCAGGAACATGAAGACAACCAGAGTTAAACCAACATCATAGAAACTTCAGGAAAGGTTTAAGTTCCCATAAAAGTAAATTCTTAATTTATCCAAACCAGCTGTCCCCATCACAAGAGAAAATATCCATCTCTGAACCCAGAATCTCATCAGTGGGTAGCTGAAATTATCTACAAACTGGAAAGAGGTGAACATCTAAAGGTTCCTAAACAACCAAGGCTTCTTTGAACCTTGTTGGTCTGCAAAATTTGGTTAGAAATAGAGATGAGTGAAGGGACTTAGGTTTTGCAAATTCTCATCACTTAGGTTTTGGCTGCAGAAACCTGAGTGGTTTGGATGCAAGTACCATTTCACCTGCACCACAAAGATCAGGGGTGATTACAGTCTGGGCTTATCACTAGCTGGAAACCTAGGAAGCACAAAGGTTTTTACATGGAATTTTGTGCACTCATCTCTGTTCAGGCTGGAAAGAGAATTGGCGTGAGAACTGCCTTTCTCATGCTGTTTCTGGTCCGAATAGGATCTTAAAGAAGGCTGCTTTGGGTTTGTGGCTGAGGCTTTTAATGAGGGGAGATTTCTTCTTCTTTTATCCACTCATCCCTTCTCTTCATCTGTTTGCTTGTCTAACTGCAGGTGCTTGTCTATCTATCCCTGCATCTAACCAACTAGATGTACCTAGGAGCCCATCAACATATTGTCCTCACTGTGAGGAATTACCTTGTGTCTTAGAGAAAAGCACCAACATTAGCTATGGTTTCATGGGCCAGAGAGAAGGCAGCACACAGGACCAAAGCGACAAATACTCTCATTCCAGGTGCACAAGTAGCTGTGGAAGGGGTGATCGATAGTGAAGGAATCAGTGCTTGATACTACAGACCTGGCTAACCACCATTTAGTGTCTGACCTCCCTTTGCTAAGCAAGCTAATTCAGAGGCAAGCCCAAACCAGGCTCCAACACTATTTGACCCTGCCAGTGTCTTGGCACCCTCTCAGCGAGGCTTCAGGGCAGGGCAAAGCATCAGTTGTTCAGGTGGATGATGTCCATCTGTCCATTGAAAAGGGTCATCTTGCTTGTTGGCATCCTGCACTGGCTCCCCCATTAAACAGAGTCCAGTTTGAGGTGCCCCATGGAATCAGCTCTGGCTTCCCAATTCCCTAACTCCTCATACCATGATCCCTCGTGGCAACTGTGTGCCCCTGGAGTCATGACACAAATGACACCTGCTGAAACTCTCCTTTTTCAGCAGCATTTTGCTTTTGAACTCAGAACTGGGAGCAAATGTGAGGACATGTTAACCCAACTTCACCAAGACTAAAGGAAACATTCATGCCACTTCCGGTAGCCACGGAGTTCAGCCCAGCTCCACACCCTGCAGTTTCAATAGGCTGCCTCAGGGTGGTTCACTGAGACTATGCTTTTTTCCCAGAGGGCCCCATCTTGCATTCCAGGATCTAAGCTTTCAGTTCAAGGCAAAAATTCTTACGGTCACAAAGATAAACCTTCCAAAGATGAGCTGAGCAAAAACTGATGTAGTGAGGTCTGCTGGAGTCTGCAGACAGCCTGACACAAAGATTCTGCCAAATGTGACTTGCCCCTCGTCATCTCAATTGAACATGTTAACTCTGGAACCTAATGGCATGATTTAACATGTCAAAAATGTAAAATATTTCTCTGTTGATCCAAATGTCCAAGAAAGAAGAGAGGTGATCATTTTACAAAGGTCTGCACAGTCTTCTGGGAGTAACATTTTGATTAGGCACCATGAGGGGCGAGTCATCTCTCTGCCTCAGTTCCCCATCATCAAAATACGGATCATAGCTCTTCCTTTCTCTTACCACCCTTTGCCTGTCTTGTCTATTTAGACTGAAAACTCTTTGGGGCAGGGACTGTATCTTATTATGCGTGTGTACAGTGCCTAGTGCAATAGGGTCTCTAGGCACTACCATACAATAAATAATTTAGGAGAGATATGGCCCTTCTGCTCCTTGTGGGGACAAAGCTTCAGGGCTCCCTCCCCTGGACAGACCGTGCAGCACTGTCATGCCCTTGCAGGATTCGTGAACCTTCCTTGGAAGAATCTGATTCTGGCTCCCACCAGAGACTGTCTTGTCCAGTCTGGAGACTCCTTTGAGCCTGTTGTCTTGGAGCCCTATGGCTGAGGATAAAAGCAAACACTCATTGACCCATTTAGCTGGACAGCAGGGAATGTATTTTTGGGTCGTCTTGCCCCCCAAAGCTCTGCTAAGCGCCCTCTTGATGTTTGTCCTCCTCTCTTCTCCCTTCTCTCCCTCCCCCCCCCTCGCCCCCAGCCCCGCTCCACCCCAAGCTTCTTTCCAGGCCGCTCAGGGTTTTAATATTCAGGCCGTACCTTCCACATGAGCTGCGCTGAAGAGTTGACATGCCGGAGTTTATTGATATCACATCGGGCTGCACAGGGCTGTCAGCAGCACATTCAGGCTCTAACGGCCCCCTAAGGTGCCAGCTCTGGCAGCTCTAAAGGAATCTGCACAAAAACGCCTTTTCGTTTTGTCCAAGGTGAGACAATGCAATCGGGGCTCTGCACCAGATGACAGGGCTGATAAAGGGCCCAGCAGCGCAGGGATATCTTGCTTTCTTTTCGCTCCTTCATTCAATCCTTCTTTCTGTCACTTTCATTCTCTCCTCCTGTTATTTTTCTTTCTTCTCTTTCTTCTCTCAGCTCGGCTGAGAGGAGAGCGGCAGAGACAGGCAGAGGGGTTCAATTGCAGGCGAATGTCACAGTCCGGCTTCTCAAGGCAGTTTTAATGGCAGTGGAGGTGCCGTTGGCCAACGTGATGAGGGATTCCTGAGGGCACCCTCTGCCTGGTGTCTGGCTAGTGGCCCCTTTTTTCTCCTGGAGTTCCCTACGCTCACATTGCTGTTGCTTTTTCCAAAGGACTAAAATTAATGTAAAGCACGAAGTGCGGGGGGTGAGGGAGGAGGATAGATAGAGGGAGGAGAGGCAGAAAGAGGAGGGGGCGAACTATACCACAGAGAGAGTGAGGGAGAGAGAAAGGGAGGAGACGGAAAAGGAGAGAGGAAGGGAAAGAGAAAGTGGAGGGAGCAGGGAGATAAAAGATGCAGAGAAAGAGGCATAGATGCAGATGGACAAAGGAGATGGAAGGTAGAGAAAGAAAAACAGACAGAAGTAAGTGTGTCCTCCATGGTCACAACCTGTGCTGCATTTCTTTGCTATCCAGCAGCCCAGGACACAGAAAGGACAAACTAGGTGAACATAGAAAATCCCCACGCTCCACTCTGCTCACCCCGCCTGGCTTCAGACAGGCAGCCTGATGCCCCGATAAATGAACCAAGGCCTGCAGGCAGCAGGAGGAACCCGTTTTTCACATGTGGTTAATTGGTCTCCAGCATCTCATTTTTGCTGGCTGGTTCTTCAGGAGTGGAAAAGGTTTATGAGGGTTAAATTGGTGCATCTTTGCTGCAAGAGCTTTAGGCTGAAAGGTCGATCTATCCGTCCAGCGAGTCCCAGGGCTGGAATAGCAGGGTGCTGCAGGACAGGAGTGAGGGGCATTGACAGAGCTGTAGAGAGGGCTCAGGACTGACCCAGAAGGGGCTCGTTGCAGGTCAGGATGGAGATGCACTGGGAAAGTTTTTGGAGAGCCAAAGACTGGAATAGCAGGGGATGCTGTAAGTCAAGTCTGAGGTAACTCAACAGAACTATAGTGGGCCCAGGACTGGAAGAGCAAGAGTGAGGAGCATTGGACTATCTGTTGGCCTGCGTCGTGTGGGATATCAAGGGTATAGGCAGTTTGGGATGGGGCCATCAGCAGATCTGGGGAGGGAGTGTTTCAAGACTGGAATAGCAGAGGTGCCTCAAGTCAGGACTAAGGTGCGTTGTCAGGTTAGGGTGAGGGGCTTGGGGCTGGAGTAGGGCTGAGGTGCATTGGCAAGGCTTCATGAGCTGCAGATTGGAATGAATGGGCTTCTCCAATGAAGGGGCCTTGCCAGCACCTGGCTGGGATGATTAGGAAGGAATGGGAGGCAGGGGAGATTTTCTCCAATATATCCATGTGAGACGGGACATAGGGGCTCATCACAACTGAGGCAAAACAAGCCCCCTCTAAACTGCTTCCTCTGATATTATCTTGGGCCGCTTGAATGGTGAGGAGGGTCAGTGATGGTGCTTTGCACTTAAATCTCCCCTTTCCTTTGCTTTGTTATTGTTATTGTTTATGGAGCCCTGTGAAGTCAGAATGTGTGTTACACACACACTCCCCAGCCCCAAGGCAAGAGGCAGCGTGGTCTAATGGGCAGGTACTGGACTGAGGGTTAGGGGGTGTGAGGTCTATTCCCTGCTGTGGCCTTTGGGCAAGTCATTTCCCTTAGCGGGGCCTCTTCTTCCCTGCCCGCTCTTTGTCTGTCTTGGCTCTCTGGGACAGGGACTGTGTATGTAGAACTGCCCAGCACAATAAAGGTCCAGATCTTGGTTGAGGTTTCCAGTTGCCTGCAGTCTAAATATATGCCCAAGTGCTTTTGCAAACGTTGTTCAGTAAAGCACCCGAACAGCCCCTGTGAGGCCGGGTGGGGCATGTTGTTATCCCTCTTTTATACGTGGGGAGACTGAGGCACAGAGAGGTAACTGTAGGCCAACCTTTTCAAACCGGGATGCCTGAAGTTAGGACCCTAGATCCATATTTAGGCCCCTAAATAGGAGCAACTTGCATTTCAAAGGCACTGAGCGACTGCCGCTCCCACGGACGGCAGCATACTTTGTGGGCAATCCCGCTTCTGAAAACCAGGTCACTCATATTCAGGTGCCTAACTCTAAGCACCTAAGGTTGAAAAGCTCAAGCAGAGTGACTTCTTCTAGGTCATACCGTGGGCCAGTGGCAGGAGCAGAATCCTCAGAAGCCAGCGGGGTCTCTGGAGATTATCTCACGGTACATTTCCTCCTGTGTTGGCAGTAGGGAACTTCTAGTGGGGCAAAGGTTTCCCCAGATCCATGAAATTCCAGAGATGCTTTTTCAAGTAGGCCTCTGGAAATGCCCTTGCCCAATTTTGTGTGTGTGCAACACCTCCAGTTTTTTGCAACACAAATATGTATGTATTTGTATGTTCAGATGAACATGTGTGCATGCCGTGGCGATAGCAACACACAAATGAGAGATTTTTGCATGCGTGAGCTTTGCCTGTGTGTTTTGGGACCAGCCTGATGTCTTGTGTGTACTACGTTTTAGCTTTCCAAGGCTAAGCCCACAGCTTTTCTGTAGTCGGCAAAGTGCAGTGAGTAAATTGATGGCATGGGATAAATATTTTTGAAAAGTGATGGTGATGTTGCATCGCTATTAGAGAAAAAGCTAAACCACGTAATTCAGATCTATCTTTCTAACGCACCAACGTTCAGGGTAAAGAGAGGATAAATGAGTGTCACAGTACAGCATTGTGTAGTTACAATGCAACATCACAATGTGATGGCATGATTTTCTCCTATAGGATAAATCGTTTGCACCCTGCTTGAGCCCTCAGACTTTCTTCCTTCTCCCCTCTATTCAGCAGGTCTGTGTCCTGCCATGGAGTAATATTCAATAGAATCAACTATCCCTGGTTTTCAGTCACCGACCAGAGACTGCACTGTGTGTTCTGGATCAGCCAGAGCAGCAACTGCTCCACTGGGGAAAAACAGCCTTGTACCTTTTGGTTTTCTGCCATTGGTGGATTTAACCTGGGTTGCTGTTACTTCTAGGTCCTGGGCTCTGAGACCATGGAATGCTGAGCTCTGCGAATCCTCCCTCCGCAGGTGGAGGCAGCTTTCCGCTATCTGCTTCGCTGCCTAGTACGGGCCCAATCCGCTCAGAGTTTTCCCGTTGATTTCAACGCAGCTGTATTTAGCCCTGAGCTGTGCCTGGTTCTTTCTATCCAAGATCAGGCACAGGGAACCTAATATCAATCAGCTATCTCAGCACAAAGACCCCTGCATGGGAGTGGTGCCCATACGAAACAGTAATGGGCCCACCTGTAGAAATGAAGGATAAAAGTATAAGAGGGTTATAAGGAACAATTCTCTGTCCTTAATTATTTTACATACTGCTCAGTGATAACTGCATCTCTCTAAGGGCTGGGGGAGGGAGAGATACCACCATGAGCCCATCATAAGGGGCACTGCTCCAGGAGCAAGCCAGGGCTTGAATTGTGACTCAGTGTCTCAGTTCAGTCCCTGCTCCCTCTTGCTCCAGGGGAAGAAAGCTGAACCATCCGGCTACCCATTTACTTCTCCCACTGCATCAGCTCACCTGTGCTGGCAGGTGCTTTGGGGAAGAGGAGCTAAGGCTCCGTCCACTCCCCCTCCCTGCCTGCCTGTGTGGAAAGGAGAGTAATGGCCCACCTGTATGCACAGACTGGTGATGCAGATTGCCCAGGCAGGGAATTAAGAGGGTGCCCTGTGTCCCTATAGCCCCCAGTATTAGCACCTAAAACACCTCACAATGAGCCCTAATAATTGCTCTGGAATTATCATGAGCGGTGAAGGAGTAAAGGTGTTGGATAATTATTTCATCTTTTCTTAATGTTGAAATCCTCCGAAACCCCTAAAAGAAAATCACCTAACTCTTTCCAGCACTCAAATCATGAGAAAACCCTAATCTGCACTGATCCCCGATGGAGGCAGCAGCAACAGAAAAGATCATGCTCGAGGATCCTGACCTCAGAGCAGAGCTGTCGGCAGCTGTTTTGAAATGTGTATATGTGCTGGCCAATCCCTTGCCCGAGACATGCTGTCGTATATTCATAGGACCAATCTGGTCCCTTGTGTAACTCCAGCATCTTCAGTGGGACGGTGCATTTGCAACGTCATCTTCTGTCCCCAGCGCTACTGGGATTAAACACACTGTACAGTGCCTAGCACAATGAGATCCTGGTCCACAACTGGGCTTCCTAGGCACAACCCCGGTACAAATAACAATAATTAATAAGACAAACATTGGGCCTATTTAGACCTGGCCAAAAATATGAATTTTAGCATCGTTCAAGGCAAATCTGCAACAGGTTTTTCATATGATGATTTTTGCAAGGTGCATCTTGTTTTTCAGCCAGCTCTAGTCCCAGTCAACTCAATTGCAAAACACGCATTGATTTGAGAGGGGCCAGGATCTGGCCCACTATAATGACTAATGCTGCAGCTGTAGTTAGAACGAGGCCACTGGGCCACAATGTGGGGTCTGATGTGGCCACTTGGCACTGTACTGTCTTTGGAATGGGGACATAGGGCTGCAGGAGAATCGTTCCCATGTAGTGGGATCCCCTAGTGATATAGGCCCAGATCCTCAAAAATATTTAGGCTCATGGAATTGAGGAACCTAAATATTCCTGTGAGAATCTGGGTCATAGAGATTCCTATGCCACCCACCCCTGCTGCTGGTGGAAGGGGTGCTAACAGAGCACAGAAAGTATAGACAGAGCACATTGGGCATGGCTGAGGTATCCCTACACCCACCTCCAATCTCCAGTTGACATTTCAGCCCCTTAGAGCAATGGCCTAACTTAGAGCACCCTTCAGGTTACTCTAACTTATGTAGGGGAATGGACCCAGACCAGAGCAGGCTCAGAATGAAGGTATCGCAAGGGTGAGCTTCTGAGATCAGTTGAATGAGGTTACTGCCTAGCTTGTGAGGACTTAGTGGCTGTGTGCACACCGGCATCTGCACACGCAGATCACTATCAAACCAAAACACACAGTGTAGAACAAAATAAATTACCTGTGCCAATACATTACCCTTCCAGCCATCGCCCGCTGCAACAACATCTCTCCCCAGTCCCAGTAAGGCAGGAATTTCCCACTGGTACCAAGGACCATGCGTTCTGCCTTGCTGGTCAAGTGGCTTTTCCTGAGTCTGGCCACATCTTCAAAACCAAAGTCCAGGTCATTGCAATGCCTTCCCCTCTGTGTCCTACCCAGATCCCCTTCCTTTGTTGCTAAGCACGCTGGTCCTCCGTGCCCAATTCTCTTTTGCCACCCTTCGGGATAGCATCAGAGGACCAGACCCTCAGCTGGTATAATCTGGCACAGCTCCACTGATTGCAATGGAGCTGCCCTAATTTACACCAGCTGAGGATCTGGCCCAGGAGCTTGTCCTATGTGTATGAAAAATGATGAAAGGGAACTAAGATTCGAGAGGATGAGAGGAACCCCCCCAGGTTAAATAATTAGGCCCCTCCCGCTCCCTGACCTCCATCCTCCCCCTGGCCTTCATCCTCCTCCTGCAAACCATCTTTGCTGCCCAATTTTGGAAGCCCCATTGAAGCGAAATGCTGCAGCAAGAAAGGCAGCAAGTGGAGGAGCAGGCGAGTCCCCACGGGTCCCTCTCATGCAGCCCTCAGCTGGTTCCTGTGCCTGCCACAAGCAGGCAGCTATGAATATTGAAGCGAAAAGGGCCTTTTATGGACTTCACAGATGTGCTGAGGAGTCGGGAAGGGCTCCTTTACCTTGGGGTGCTTTAAAAGGCCAAACAAAAGCCAGAAGAAAGCGGGGGAGGAGGGGAGGGAGGCGAGAACTAGAAAAAAGTTGAAAGAAAAGAAAAGAGACTGGAGTTGATGGATATTCCATCTGTTTATGCTCAGGCTAGTGCAGGGAATTGACAAAGGCTGTCGCAGGCATAGTCTCTCTCTCTCTCTCTCTCTCTCTTCTCCCCCTTCCCCCACAATCTCTCCCCAAATGTTCTGGATGCTCTGGTTCTGTTCACAGCTCAGACATAACAGAATCTGTTCTCATGACCGGGGGTCCTTCCGTGGGGCACAGCAGTGGGCAGCTGCCATACCAAGCACAGACTTCCAGTGGGACTCAATGGGGGTCCTGATGGCTTTTATTTCTTTCACATTCAGAGAAGTAGATGGAGATTCCAGGACTAGATCCCCATGGGTGAAGCTCCATGGACATGCCACGAGCTGCACCAGTTTATGTCAGCATAGGAGGGGGCTTGGTCTGTGCATGGCATTGTCCAGGTGAGGTGTTAAGCAGCCCCCTTCTGCATTGCCTGGCATCCCCGAGACCCTTCTTGGAGTAGCAAACATTTAACTGGTAAAGATCTCCGAACGAAGCACTGTCAGTTCTGTAACATATGAATGTGCAAGTGGTTTGGAGATCTAGCCCAAACATAGCTCATGTAATGGGCTTTATGCATATTTCCAAGAAAATTGAACCAGGCTAGATGGATGGCTAGATAGAGAAGACTGTATGGTGATAGATAGAGAGAGATGGATGGGCAGGACTCCAAAGTAAAGTCCTTGCCCAAGTCTTCACTCAACTCCAGTACGAGGAGCAGTGAAAACTCTTTGTGACGGTGGATCTCCCTAGTTCTTGCAAAATTAACATCTCTCCAAGCTGGAATATTGGGTGGTGCTGTTGATGGTCAGGCTTCCTGCTCTCCATTCCAAAATTCATGCACTGCTCCGCTCCTGATGGGTCTGTTGCTCCACAGTTCATGAGTCCCATGGTGCAAGACAGTGTGGGACGCCTGAATGCATTGCGGGTGTTGTGACATTGTGCGGTTGCCTCAGCAATGTTCTCTCTTTGCACGTCAGGCTGTTGAGTATTGACCTGTCATTCCCAAGCCATGTGGTGTTCTGTTGGAAAAATCCTACTCTGGACAGCACCTCTGACAGAACCAACATGTGTCTGCAACTTCAGCCGCCTGCTTCCACTTGGAGTGGAATCTAGCACGCACAACACCCTGGCCCACTCTTCCCCTGGCTGAACCATGGGCTGGAGAGAGGCTCCCATTGCCTTTTGGGTCTCAGCATAAAGGAGCCAAGTACCATAAAACACAGAGGTGCAGTAGCTTTGGGCTGCTGTTTAGTTTAGGCTGAAAATGTGACTGAAACGGTGCTGCTTGTATCAATCTTAGGTGCTTATATCACCCCCCTGTGCCATACAATCTTTTTAATCACTCCTCAGAGGACTGGATTTCCTCTTATTACTTATTCCTCTTATTACTGATGGGGAACTGCGGCACAGAGTGACTAAGTGACTTGCCCAAGGTCCCACAGATGTCTGTGGCAGAGCAGAGAATAGAGCTGCCATCTCCTAAGTTCTAAGATAGTGCCTTAGCCACGGTACCTTCCTTCCTCTGGTTCAGAAACAGTTGTGTGAACATTTTATGCCAAAGCACCTGATGAAATATACCCCAGTTTGACCTTTGTTATGATCCCACAACATAGGAATGGTCATACTGGGTCAGACCAAAGGTCCATCTAACCCAGTATCCTGTCTTCTGACAGTGGCCAATGCCAGATGCCCCAGAGGGAATGAACAGAACAGGGAATCATCAAGTGATCCATCCCCTGTCACCCATTCCCAGCTTCTGTTTGCAAAGTGGGGCCTGAGTACTGGTGGAACTGCAGCAGTTTTGCCATGTTTTTAACCAGAACCAGGCACAGTGTGGTGGTCCAGTGCAAGTCTCACTTTGAATCTTCAGATTCACCATTTCAATTTTAAACTGCAGTATGAATCCAGGGGACCCAAAATTGGAAAAGAAACTCATCACTTGCTGCAGACAAAAATCTCTGTATATTGCACGGCTCTAGCTGCATTTTGGTTTGCTGCCTGATCGAACCTGCTGACCCAAACATTAAGAAGGGAGCTCGGAATGACATTTGATTTTCCATTCGCTTCTTTTTCAGGCTATTTAATCTCCAGCTTTCTCTTCTCACTAGCTTCTCCCCTCTCATGCACCCCAATACAATCTTGTACCTTCAGAGGAGGCAAGGGAAATGCCTCCCTCCCCTGCCCCTGTCCTTCTGGAGCATCGGCCTCATTGTTAGTGTTATTGCCAAGTTGTGAAGTCCATAATGGACATTACCTCCATCTGTGGTTTGGTTACAGCTGACCAGTTCAGTGCCTAAATAATAAAAAAACCCAAAACCTTCATCTCCTAAGGCCCCATACTAATGCTGTGCTGAACACTGCGGTCCCCAGCTGAGCTGTAAATGACTTTTTCATTTTCCTAGCCCTGCTACCCAGTCTGTTTGGTATTCAAGGGCATCCCACCAATACGCACCATCACTCGGCTTGGACCGAATTACTTGATTAAAACGCATATCAACTATTATGTGATTCAGTTTTCTGCTATTGCTTCACACCACAGCCCCTAAACTATGTTAAACTGTAATATAGCTGGGGGGGAGTGGGAATTGGGAGACAGAGGAATTTATAGGTTGGGGAGAATGAAGAATCCAAGCTATATTGTATGCACCGGTTATTGTTTCTTTGTGGATGGGGCAGGGAGGGAGGGTGCATCTGGAGTTGGAATATCTCTCTGGCTCGCTTTTGAACACACCTGCAGCTAACTAGGTGGGGAAGGGAGAGTGAGGAAGGGTTATTCTGCAGAAATCCCACATTTAGGGCTCAACACTTCATTGGTCTCAAAGAAGAGAGACGGGGGGAGGGGCATTTTTGTTTCCCCGTTCAAAAAAAAAAATCTCATGGAAATATCATTCTTTTGTGCCTGCGATACCGCCACTGCCATCTCTCTCCTCAGCTCACTTTTTAGAGGGTCTTGTTTGCATTTTGATGGATTTTGTTTGCTTTCTGCCTGTGCGTGCTCCGGAGAGGCAGATACTCTGTTCCCAGGGCTGCTCCACTCTTGCTCAGAGAGAACCATCAATTGTGCTCAGAAAATGAGTACTCTCTGCAAATTTAAAAAAAAATGCATCTTGGGGCGCCTTATTTACTCTCCCGAATTGCTTCCCTCTCCAGATGAGGTCAGATGGTGAATCCAAACAGGGATTTTATGATCCACACCCCAGCACCGTTGTCCCCTCTTGGCACCTGGCGCCCAAGCCCTGGTTTTTCTGCTTCCTCCTCCAACCCTATCAATATTGATTCCTCATTCTAGCCCACAACTCTGCTACTGATGCAGCAGGCAGAACAGAAAATCTCTTGCTCTCCTGCCGCAGCATTGGCTGTAGCATGAAAACTTGTCTGGGTCAGTAAGATAAGCAGATATGGCCTGCACCATGAGCTATTCTTATCCCTGACAGCCTCGTTTTCCTGTGCAAAAATAACTAGCCTGCCTGGCAAAGCAAACCAATCTTCTGATGTCAACGCAAATCAGTGTGTGAAATCTCTGCACAGCCGTACGTTAGGGTTTTATACTTCCACCCATTCCATAGTATCTGAGTGCCATCAACTGTCTGTTTCCAGAGGTAGGGGGAGGAGAAATCAAGATGGCACCAGAGTGAAAGATCCAGGCTGTACTCCATTAGAGCCTCGAAAAGCCAATTCAGGAGGGCTCAAATGGAGAAGAGGAATACGGCCTCCATCTATATATGTTTAGTCTTCCTTGTGCCGAGCCAGATTGTGATGCCCTTGCTCACACAGAGTAGGCCCTTACCCCACATGTAGCCCCATTGATTTCAGCAGGGCTACTCATGATGTAAGGTGCTGCTCAGCATCAGGAAGAGGTTCAGAGTCTGGCCCGGCGCATGTGTCATGGGGTCCTGATCAGAACGTGTACCCAGCCCAATGCTCCAACGGTGGCAAAGATTTCCATCCAGCAAGCTCTTCCCTGGAGTGCCTCTTGGCTGCCATTGTGACCACGTGACGCCACGTCACCCACTCTCGTGATGTGAGGAAACAGCGTCCCCTCACAGCGGGGGCTGTTCCCCGTGTCACCAACCAGACCTCTAGAGGCCCCAGAAAAATGCTCTTTAATTGCCTCGTGAGCAATTAATTGCCCCGTGAGGGTGGGAAGAGCCTGTGGTCCAAACTCCTAAGGTTCAGAGCAGAATTTCAGGAGGGGTTTCAGTTTGCACCCTGCCCAGCAACAGATCCACGCAGCCTCCTGAGGGGCTTTGTGGGTCAGAGGGTTTGGATGGCCAAAATCTTCAGAGTGGGTTAATGCCACCCCGTGCTGTGCTGTTGATTCAAGGCTTCCTGATGCCTTACCCAGCTTCCCAGTGAGTAGGCACCCCAGCCCCTTTGGTTCAGTCTTCTTGGGATGCCCCAACTGCCCCCCTGACTTTGGAGTGATTTGGGATGTGGCCCCTTTTAGGCTGTGACTTATCATGTTCTGACAGCATCCTGACTGGCTCCGGCAGGTTCCCGGCCACTCACAAAACCGTTCCCCTCTCTCTTCCTCTCAGTCACTTTTTAGGACGGGGCAGGTGGGAGCGAGAGCGAGAGAGAGGAAATGGAGTTAAAGGAGAGAGAGTGACAGAGAGAGATGAGAAATATTGAAGGAGAAAACACACAGTCCCCTTTTTGCCCCCCTCCCTGCCCAAATCCGATCTCTGCTATAATGAATGCGCCTTCATGTCCAATCCTGTCTGCGAATCCTTCCAGAAAGCACTGAGGTGCTTCAAAACGAGGCAGCGGGCCCTTGTAGAGCATCGAGGGCTCAGTCTGAGCCTGGAGGGGCTCACTGTGGCCAATTCCACCTAATCCTGTTGATTAATTTAACTCCAAGGCTAAGAGGCTCCCAGAAGTAATGGAGGGAAAGGGCGGAGGAAGGGGCTGGGGAGAGAGAGAAGTATGCCCCTTAATTATTGAGGGTTTTTCTTCTTCCTCCCTCACCCCCACATCCCCATTCCACTCCCCTCCCTTTCAAACTCCTGCAAACTCGCTCTGCTCAGCTCCTCCTAATTACACACCCCACCTCAGCCGGTGTCCGTTACCCAGAAATGCGCATTTGCTGGCCATAATTTACACATTTTCTCATGCTAGACTTGATTGTAAAACCAGCTCCCCCTCCCCTCCAGCTCTCTCCTGTCTTTCACACCCCCTCCCTGCAGCACCAACACACCTGCGTGTATTGCTTTGACCACATACCCTTCATCCAGGAGGAGCCATCTTGTTTCATCCCACGCATCCTCTGTTCAAACATGGGCTTGAAGTGGATCATGCAAATCTCCAGTTAGCCTCTCCTCACCTTTTCTTCATTCTCTTGGCAGTGGGAGGATGTGATGATGTCAGGCTGTTCCTGGGATTTTGTTCAAGGTGAAAGTTGATGCTACAGCAAAGGGCTGGACCATGAGCCCAGAGCTGAATGTCCCCCAGCTTTGGAACAGTTTGGATCTAGTTCAAGTTTTGCAGCTTGGGATCATCTCTACTCGCTGCTAGGCTAGGGTTTACTGAGCCAGATTCTTTGCTTCCGCAAATCGGCATAGCTCCATTGATTTCAATGGGTCTGAACTGATTTAAACCAGCTGAGAATCTGGCCCATTGACGTCAGTGGAGTGACACTGATTGATGCCAGCTGAGGTTCCGGACCATTACTATCTTTATCAATTATTTTGTATTACAGTCGTGCTCACCAGCTTCAACTGAGAGCTGAGTCCTATTGTGTTAGGCGCTGTACACAAACATAGTCCGAGCCAGCCAGACCTTCCTCCAAAGGGCTAAGAATCTAAATAATGGGGGAAACTTAAGAAGTATTGCAAGCCTTGTCAATTTTCAAGTTGACAAACTTTCTCTTGTGCTGTAAATCCACATTTGTTGCTTGTTTCCAAGGGTGATTCAATTAAAGAAAAGAAAAATATTTTTCTAGCTACAGGGCAGCTGCATTGCGTGTTGGAGATAGATTCACCCCTCAAAAACTAGGCTGGAACCAGTGTGTGTCCTGTATCTAGAATATACTGTAGAGGGTCTGATTTTTCATCTCCCTTATCTGTGCCATTTTCCCCATATTTTTTTCTCCCTTCTTCTCTTTTTCTTCTTTCCCTTTCACAGGCAGTCCCCAGACATCCTTGAGGGATTGAAGGCGAGCGAGCTAATCTTTCCCTGTCCCTCATTACAAGGGGTGATGGGTGACCCATGCAAAAGGTGCTGTCTGGTTTTTCCACTGCCTTGCGTTTAGGGTGGTCAATTACACTTGCGTAGAGGGGGCGTAAAATGCTCCCCAGCTGCAATGATTGTTACTGTTGTTTGCATTGCAATCGCCCGTAGAAGCCCTAGCCCCGTTGCACTCGGTGCTGTACAGACATATAACAAAGAGATGCTCCTACCCCAAAAAGTTTACAGTCGAAGTGGGATTCACCACCCTCTCACACCAGTGGTGACATTATACACCCACTTCACACACCTTTCCTCAGGTGCATGTGATGATACATGGTGTAGGGGGGAAGGATCAGGCTCATGGACTTTATATTTTGGAGGCCTTGTCTACATGCAAAAGTTGTACCCCTTTAACTAGACTGGTAGTGTTAAAGCAATATAAAAGCCCTAGTGTAGGTGCAATTAGACCTGTGTAACAGTGCTTATACACTATGGCTTATTCCTATAAGGGAAGGGGGTAAATTAGACCAGTATAAGACATCTTTATCACAGCGTAACTGTATCTACACTAGGAATTGTACTAGTATAAATATTATGGTTTAAAAAAAACAGCTGTAATTGGCATAGTAATACCGATGCAAAATCTGGGGCCCTAATCAAACAATGCTTCTCAAAACTATCCAGTATCTCAGGTTCCACATCCTTGGAGGTTTTTAAGAACAGGTTGGACAAACCCCTATCAGGGAGGGTCTAGTATACTTGGGTCCTGCCTCAGCCCAGGGAGATGGCTTAGATGACCTCTGGAGGTCC
Source organism: Dermochelys coriacea (assembly GCF_009764565.3). Classification (NCBI taxonomy): domain Eukaryota; kingdom Metazoa; phylum Chordata; order Testudines; family Dermochelyidae; genus Dermochelys; species Dermochelys coriacea. Next base: position 7,834,483 of record NC_050085.1, read on the forward strand.
CTTCTAGCCCTACATTTCTGTGATAATCAGGCTGGGTATTTTGCCTGATTTCTTTTTCCAGCCAGGATCGAAATACCTCCAGAACAGCCTGTCTCATACTATTTTGCTGTTTCTGATGCCTATCCTGGCTGGAGCCCAGTTGTTCAGAGCCATCCAGAGAAGAACAGTAATAAACAGGGGAGGCAGGAAAGGCATCTAAACATTTTCAAACTGGGGAAAAGAGTTGGTTCAAGTTTTGGATGAAGGCTCCTGGTGGTTCGGGAGGAGGCCATCATTTTTGTGTTATACGCACAGGGTGGTTATTCCTGTGGCTTTCTTAATCTTTTTGTTCGTGAACTTTGCTGAGAATAATAGCCGTGAGGTCCCCCCGCCCCAGGAGCCCCCTGACTAGGAAAAGACCTGTTAGAGTATTGAGTCTATCTTTATGTAGTTAAGGGAGATCATCCCCTTGATTGTAGAGGATGCATTGGCTAATCAGCTGATACTACACTCAATCTTAGCCAGAAGGCTGCCCGCATTATTTAATAAATCTGTGCCTGACAGTGGCAGCTGCATCCTGCTGAGACCAGCTGGTTTCAGACATGCCCTGGGATTTATCTTGCTCCCTGGCCTGTTCCGTATGGTCTTGCGGTGAAAGCACAGGACGTGGCAACAGGAGTTTTGAGTTGTATTCTCAGCTCTGCTGCGTGACCACAGGCAAGTCCCTTCCACTCTCCATGCCCCGTTTGTCATTTAAAGCATTCTGGAAAATGATCAGACAGGGAGTGCTATGGAAGGTCAGTGTATCACTGCAGGTTGAAGTGAGCTGTAGCTCACGAAAGCTTATGCTCAAATAAATTTGTTAGTCTCTAAGGTGCCACAAGTACTCCTTTTCTTTTTTGTATCACTGCAGTCACTTTATAACGATGGCTTTGGCACTCTCCCATCTGGCACTGCAGCCAGGTAGATGGCCAGCAAGTCCCAAGAGTATGATGAGTTGGATGTCATGACTACTGGCTATTCCCTGCCAGGCTCCTTGTAAGGGATTTTTAACCTGACAATTCGCAGATGTTTAAAGAAGTTTGACTCCTTCCCATTACAGACCACCGTGGAAAATATGCACAAGAGGCTAGTTGGGGAGGCAAACGGGGGGGAGGGGAGTTGAAGCTAATCTGAGTTTTGGGAGGCTCTCTTGTTCTACTTCCCCTTCTCCTACACCAGTGGGGGTAATATTTTCGGTTGCAGCAGGGCTGTATGAATTAGTAGCAAGTATTCTGGAAGTAACACCAGATAGCCAGAAGAGTGGGATGCATTATCCGTAGGTATTGTAACACTACCTCCAGGTATATAAAACACCTGGATGCTGGATGTTTTGTTCATAGATAGTCTAGCACGACCACCAGGTAGCCAAGTGAGCAAGCTCCATTGTCTATAGATATTCTAGCACCACTCCCAGATAGACAGGTGAACTGGGTGAAAATATTATTATTTATTATTAAGGTCACATTTATATTGTGATATGTCCAGATCAGGGGTTTCATTGCACTAGGCACTGTACAATAATATAGTAAATTACAATCCTTGGTCCGAAGCACTTAACAGTCTGAAAAACAAAAAGTACCATGTGGATGAGACAAAAAAAGGGGTCAAGTTTAAGGGGTAAGGGAGGCAGGGGAACAGAAATAATCGGATCTGTGTAATTCTTAAGGTCAGGATCAGTGATCACAGTAATCACAAAGCCAACAGGGATTCTGGAAGTCCTCTCAGGTGGTTAGGTTGCCTGCGTGTTTTCTAATGGCCAACAAGTCCATCCCACCCCTACAACACAGTAAATCTGAAACTCCATATAATTACTGCACAATGAAAAGAGCAGCACTAAGTAGCTGTTCCTTATGCAACAGCCTGAGCATTGCTGCTGTGTGTGTGTGTGTGTGTGTGTGTGTGTGTGTGTGTGTGTGTATTTGTCTATACAACAACACGTTGTGGTGCAGAGTGAAATAACGTTCAATCTGATTAATTTGCTTTCACAACTGTCTGTGGTGTATTGAGGACTCTGTTGTAATTGCAAGCTATCACTTTAAGAGCGGGGTGTGGGGGAGCTTCCTTGTCCTGCTTCCAGGCTCTTAGGAAAGTATGCGAGCAGAGTAAGTCTGGAAGGAGCCAGTTTAAAGCAAAGTGGGGTGAACTGTGCCTTGTTGCCTTAGTGAGCAGCCTGCTTTGTCTCTCTCTATTTTGGGTTACTGTGCATTGTTCTGGAGTCTAGGAACAAAAATAGTGTTCCTATGCAGCCTTCCAGCAGGAGTGTATTATATTTTTTATCTAACTTCTCTGTTTATAAGCTGTGGACAAAACACTCTCATGTGTCATCTCATTACCAGGAACAGCCTTCATTTAGACCCAAACTTACCTCTGTCCCAACTTTTATTATTGCAAATTATTTCCATGAAGAATGTCAACTAATGAAACTGACGGTTGCTTGTGAAATATACAATTATATTTATGTGAATGAAATTAATAATATATTATTGGATTCCGGATGTGCTTGCGCACAGTCTGGTTCTCCAAAGCTCAGATGTGCCTGTGCCCGGCTAGAATTGTCCAGGGCCCAAATGTGCATGTTGCACCATTTAAGAATCTAGAGATTTTCTTGAAAATGCAAGAACCAATGAAGCTGATCATGTACCAGATTTGTGCTACAGTCAGGATTCTAAAGGCCTCCTAAAAATATTGGCCTGATGCTGGTCTCACTGAGGTCAACAGCAGAACTGTTATTGATTTCATTGGAACCATGATTTGGCCCACTGGGACTAACACGCGAGATATCGAAAATATGAGGACACTATATATTGTACTGCAGAAAGGGATCTGTGGATCACAAGCTAACTATGAGTCAACAGTGTAACACTGTTGCAAAAAAAGCAAACATAATTTTGGGATGTACAAGCAGGAGTTGCAATCAAGACACAAGAAGTAATTCTTCTGCTCTACTCCATGCTGATATGGCCTCAACTGAAGGCCCAACAGTTCTGGATGCCACGTTTCAGGAAGAGGTGGACAAATTAGAGAAAGTCAAGGAGAGCAACAAAAATGATTAAAGATCTAGAAAACATGACCTATGAGGGAAGATTAAAAAATTGGGTTTGTTTAGTCTGGGGAAGAGAAGACTGAGGGGGGACATGAGAACAGTTTTCAAGCACATAAAAGGTTGTTACAAGGAGGAGGGAGAAAAATTGTTCTTGTTAACTTCTGGGGATAGGACAAGAAGCAACGGGCATAAATTGCAGCAAGGGCGGTTTAGGTTGGACATTAGGAAAAACTTCCTATCTGTCAGGGCTGTTAAGCACCGGAATAAATTGCCTAGGGAGGTTGTGGAATCTCCATCATTGGAGGTTTTTAAGAGCAGGTTAGACAAACACCTGCCAGGGATGGTCTAGATAATATTTAGTCCTGCCTCAGTGCAGGGGACTGGACTAGATGGTCTCTCGAGGTCCCTTCGAGTCCTACGGTGCTGATTCTATTGGTATCCCACAGGTGGAAATAGAGGCTGGGTTACAAGCAGTGGAAGCCCCTGGCACGGTGATTCCCACAGCTCTGAGAACATGCAGCCACTACAGCAAAAGCAGAGCCCAAGGAATGGCTGGTTAACTCAAACGGACGTGGCCCATTGTGCCTGCATCTAACAGCTCAATTCAGACACACTAAGTCCTCCTCACATAGAACCAAGAAAGGAAAGCATCCTGCCCTGCAGCACACTGGATCCAATGGCATGTTTGACCTGCTCGTTATAAATAATTGGCCCCCATTGGGACATTTGCCTCATGCTCCACAGGCTGTCCGCATTGTTCAGCAGCTGTTGAGAACACCACAGCTGGGATTCCCAGTCCTGGAAGCAAAAAAAAGGAGGTTTTGGTGGAAAGTTCTGATCACCACAAAAGAGCACAGTGGAGAAAAAGGGGCCAGATTCATCCCTGGGGCAGCTCCATTGACTTTATCTGGATTATTCCAAGGATGGATTTGGCCCTGCATATGTTACTCATGCATTTAATCATAGCTGATAATGGTTTGGCCTAATAGGAGCATATTGGGGCTGTGAACTATGCACTTAAACAGATTATGGTCCTGATTCTGCTCTCAGCTACACCAGTGTAAATGGGAAGTAATGCCATTGAAGTCAGTGAAGTTATACTGGGGTATGGGTGATCAGAATCAGGTCCCCTGTAGTTAATCAATGTGCATTTAAGTACAATCTATTGTATTAATGAGAGACTGAGAAAGAGAAACAAACAGATTTCTTGTTTCGTTGACGAGATCTAAGGCTTTATATATCATGTTCTCCAGTCTGCCTCCATACTGATCTAGGGCATATACCACGAGAGTTGGGGTTGACTCTCACCTTCCCACACAGAGACATGGGGTACAGGTGAAGATTAAGCATTTTGTGCATCGGTATCTGCACCACAGGTGCCACTTAATCTGCGGCAGGGTCACACAGTATCTGTTGAGACACCGGTTTTGCAATGTGAGAGGCCTTGAGGGAGCACTAAAAAGTGATGCAGTCTAGCACCTTTCTCCCAACCCTCCCAGTAAGGTTCACTGGGCCTCGTTTTTACACTAGTGTAACTCTGTGGACATCAGTTGAGGATTTGCACTTGAGACCAGAATCAGGCCCACTAACTCTGGGGCAAACTCTTTTAGTCCAGGTATGGTCTATTTGGTTTTGTTGTTTAATGGTACGTCCCATACACAGCAAAGACTTTATACTGGCAGCAGGTCCAGGTTAATACAACACAAACAAATGCTGAAGCATGATTCTTTCTTTCTTTCTTTCCCTCCCTCCCTCCCTCCCAGATAAAAGACTGTAGCAGGTGGGGTATCAGACTTAATAATGAAGACAGAGTAGTTAGAGTGAGAGCCAGGACTGTAGTCAAAACATGTGCAAACAACAGAAACTTGTTTGCTTTCCCCCTCCAAGAGCCGAGGACCTTTTCTGTGAGTTGTGACTCCCTTTAACCTTGTACCATGCTGACAGGAGATGCACTTACTGACTTAACAGGGGACTTTTCCCTGTGAGCTGTTTTGAAACTAGTGGGAGTTCTTTAAACTCCTAGCATTTCCCTTAAGGTGCTCTTAGCCAGTAAAAAATGCTACTTTATGGACTCATTATCATTCCCCCAAAGCAGGGCCCAGGGGTGTCCTATTCACTGAAATCAGGGGGCCAAATGCTACTGTTGAGGATGCGAAGTTTCTCTGTCTCTTGTGAATTTGGTCCTGGTACATATGCTGGATTACCAATTCTGGAGAACAAAACCCTCCCTTTATCCACAGGACAGGTGGAGCCAGGGCAGCAGCCGTGAAATCTTCCTATGTACTGTGTCCAGCATAGGTGCATCATGCCCACCAGAAGGGACCACCCCTAGGGTTGACAGGGGAATTCACTCAGCTCATGGTCTTTTTGCAGAGATGGCCAACAATGAGCATTGGCTGTGGCGGGTTTTGGGGAAAATGGATGCTTGTTCACAAGCAACTAAACCGAGACCCCTAAACTCCTGTCACAAAGGGGCATCAAACTGCCACCAGCTGACCCAGGCTAAGGGGCAGTTTAACTGAAATGTAGACTGTTTGGATTCAGGCTGCAACCTGAGCTCTGGGACTATCCACCTTGCAGGGTCCTAGAGCCCAAGCTAGTGGTGCTAGGTCCTCTGCCCTCCACTTAAAGCTCCTACCCAGCTCTGGGCATCTATAGAGAATGTACTTTCACTCAGCTTCTGATGAGAGATGCTGTTTCCATCAGCATCAAGCCAGCAGCCCTGTGTCCTCTGGGCAGGCCAGAAGTAGAAACTCTTTTCATGCCCCATGAGAGTTTTTGAGGTTTCACGTTTGTTTCCATGTCCCAAATCAGGACAAAGGATTCATAAATGTTCACGTACTGATCATCTGAAAAATATTATAATAATCAAACTGGGTCAATTGACATGTTTGGATCATTTCTAGGTGTTTCCTTTCAATTTTGACCTTTTTTATGTTGAACCTTTTTATAAAAAATAGAAATCAACATTTCAAAATGAAAAATAGTTCCCAACTGAAAAATGAAATGTTTTGGTTCAAAAATATCAAAATGGGACATTTCTACCATTTGGAAACTTTTCTTTTTTTTCTAACAATTTTCGAATCAGGAGATTTATCAGAGCTGATCCTTTCCCACAGTTTCAGTTTCGACAAATCAGCATTTTTCTGACAAAAATGCTTTATAGAATATCCCCGACCAGCTCTACCCAGAAGTAGAAGTTGGCTTGGTGGACACCATCACTGTAGAATTGCTCTAATTCTGGTTGTGGGGGTGGCTGGGAGGTGTTAGTAGGCTATTATCTACAGGAGGTCAGACTCGATGATCTGGTGGTCTATTCAGGCCTTAAACTCTATGACCGTATTGGATTCTTTCTCCCTTTCTGTAGCTGTTTAATTCTTGTTTCTGCACCTGCTTCTCCTTTGACTTTTCTGCCATTTAAGCCTCAATCCTTCTTTTCTTTCCCTCGCCAGGTAACAGGCTGGATGAAGGCTCAGATGTTGAGTCTGAACCGGACCTACCCTTGAAACGAAAGCAGCGCCGTAGCCGGACCACCTTCACAGCCGAGCAGCTGGAGGAGCTGGAGAAGGCCTTTGAGAGAACCCACTATCCAGATATCTACACACGAGAGGAACTAGCCCAGAGGACCAAACTCACAGAGGCCCGAGTACAGGTAAGGACAAGAGTCAGGACATGTCTGAGTCCCCAGATAACACAGCAGCCAAGGGACTCTCTAGGTCCATTGACCTAGGAGAAGGGGGCCCTATCATTTATCCATGATGAGGAGGGACTGAAAGTTGGAAGATGACACGGAGGATGTTCCATTTCTGTGACTTGGGTCTGAGATGCAAAGTTTGGATCCAGATCCAAAGTTTCCCCATAGCCCAAGGATGTTCCCATCTGGGATTTGAGTTTGGCCCATGACAGCTGCAAAATTTCAATCCAGATTGGGATCGTGATCCAAACTTTCCCAAAGCTGATGGGGTGTTTAGTTCTATGCTTAGTGCCTTGAGTGGGGAAGGGGCTGTATACCATTTACCTAGGAGTGTCCGGGGTCATTTCTACCATTTACCATGCCTCAGCCTCCCCTCTCCCCGCCCAAGGCTTTGGATCATATTTTGCAAAGTCTGCAAATTCTGCGTGTGAATTTTTTTTCTTTTTTCAAATCTCCTGAGAATTCGCAATGGGGGGAGGGAGCAAAGGGGAGAGGAGGAGGAAGGGAGAGAGCTATGACATCGACACAATTAATAGCCCTTGTGGGAACACCGCACGTAGGCCCTTATGTCTTCCAGATAAAGGCTGGGTCAGCAGTGTGTGCAAACATGCAGAGGGATAAGAAGTGTGAACAGATCGGTGGGTATAATAGAGTCCCCCGGGGAAAGGGAAGGGGGGGGCTGAGGATTGTGCTGGGTTAAAGAAGTGAAATGGAGACACCCAACAGCCAGTGTGGGCAGCGCTATTAGGTTTCAGGCTCAGCGTCGGGGGCTCTGTGTGTCGAGGCCAGAGTTGAATTGCAGAGGCAGGAGGGAGGGAACAAGCAACCCCGTCTCATGACAGGGAAATAGTTCTTCCGTTAAATGACCTTCTGGAAGCAAAACAAGCATTTTTCTGTCTGAGATTCTCCTCAGAATAAGAACAGGCCCTGTGCTAATCACCCCCAGGCCAGCCCGGCCATAGGGCTGCATCCTCCTAAAACCAGGCCTCACACCTCTCGGACATGCACTCGGTTCATGGTCTTGCCCCTGCCATCAAAAGAGATGAAGAGCCGGCAATTCCACAGCTCCCAGCGTTTCGTGTGTGTCTTTTCAGCTCCCACTGGCTTTTCCTGCGGGCTCAGATTCACAGCACGTGGGTGTAGCAAAGGCTCAACGACTGCAGTGTGTCTCCTTGAGCCACCCAGGATCTCTCTGGGCCTCAGTTTCTCCATCTGTATAGTGGAGATGATGATATTGGCCTCCTTTGTAAAACGCTTTGAGATCGACTGATGAAAAGCTCTATATAAGAGCGAGGGATTATTATTATTTTCCTGGGGAGGGAAGATCTGACCCATTGTACCTTGAGACAGAAGAAAGACCCTGTGCCAGAGTGAAACCTTCTCCCCATGAACATAGGCTGTATTTCCCCAGCAGAGGAGATGTAGAGGACATTAGACCGATAGGGAGCTGTGGCACATGACTTATGAGGAGAGGCTGAGGGAACTGGGCTTACTTGATCTGCAGAAGAGAAGAGTGAGGGGGAATTTGATAGCAGCCTTCAACTACCTGAAGGGGGGGTTCCAAAGAGGATGGAGCTCGGCTGTTCTCAGCGGTGGTAGATGACAGAACAAAGAGCAATGGTCTCAAGTTGCAGTGGTGGAGGGCTAGGTTGGATATTAGGGAACACTATTTCACTAGGAGCATGGTGAAGCACTGGAATGGGTTCCCTAGGGAGGTGGTGGAATCTCCATCCTTAGAGTTTTTTAAGGCCTGGCTTGACAAAGCCCTGGCTGGGATGATTTAGTTGGGGTTGGCCCTGCTTTGAGCAGGGGGTTGGACTTGATGACCTCCTGAGATCTCTTCCAGCCCTAATCTTCTATGATTCTATGATTCTAGACTTGACCTTAGTTAAGAAGGTCTTCCTGAGATTTTAGCAATAATAATGCCATTTATGCATGATGAGCCCAATCCAACTCCCACTGAAACCCAAGGAAAACTCCCCTTGCCTGCAGTGAGCATTGGAACAGGCCGTGTTCTACTCCAAGAGTTTATCCTTCTCTTTGCATTACACTGGGTTGCTCATCCTCTTGGTTTACAGCACATTGGTGGTGAAAGCCAGTCTACGGTAACTGGTTGAGAGCAGAAACACAGCAGCTACATCACCTAAATGCTGCTTTATTTCCTTCTGGGCAAGGCCAGCAAAATCACCCTGCTGGGATCCCAGTTTGTGCAATGTCTGAGCGCTCTTCTTCAGGACCAGAAGCACAGGGCTTCCTGTCCTTGAATCTCCATGATAGCCACTAGCCAGCAAGAAGGCATCTTCACGAAAGCAGGAGCAGAGAAGGGGTCATCTTTGCATCCCGAGACCTTCTGACCTCTTGAAAATTCTCCTACCTGCTCCTGAAGCAAGCCCTGCTCCACCCAGCTTGGGAGCAGGCTGTATGGATGGCAGGGGCTTGTGCTGGAGATAAAATACCAAGGGGGGTTGCATGCTCCTGTCCTGATTTACTTTGGCTGATGTGGACATGGGAAGACCCTAGTAGAGAAACAAGGAGAAGTAAGAAGGTGCCAGTGGGCCAAACTAACCCAGAGAATGGTGCTCGGAGGGAGAATTCTACTGGGGCAAAGACCCCTATGCACGTTTTTACGGTGAAAAATATATCCAAATTCAGTGTACTGTGGTGCCAGTCGCGGGAGCGGAGGGAAAGCCCAAGAAATGCCAGAGAACTCAGATTCCTCCCCACAGCCCCTGCCAAGTCTTCTAATCCAGGCACCCACGCAGCTGGAAGGGCTGCGCTGTGAACCCGGGGCAGGTTCCTTCCTTCCGAGGAGTTCCGACCTCGGAGCGACAAGGGGGTGGAGGAAAGCAAACCCCACCAAATAAATAAATAAATAGCCCCCTTCCCTCGGCTCAAGCTGTGATCTCCGAATCCCTCTCCTGGCTCCCAGGCAGCTTGTGGGGAAGGCTTCTGCCAGAGTTCTAGGAGCAGCTGTTCTCTGAGGCACATTCCTGATGGCTTTTTCATTCCGACATCCTGGCAGGCTCGGCTTCTTCCCACCGCTTTTAAGCCTGCCGCCCCTTGTAAAATTTTCTGGATATCAGAGCGGATCTTTCACTGGCTCTCAGGAGCCACAAACATCAGTCAATCAAGTTCTTGTGGAAAACACACACACAACAGGAAGAGACCCACAACCCTTTTCCCCTCTCTTCGCAGAGTCTGCGGCCAGAGTGGATGTTTATTAACAGTAGTTATAGCAATATTACAATAATGGCTAGAGGCCCCAGCCAAGATTGGGATCTCATTGTGCTAGAAGCTGTACACAGATAGACAGACACACACTCCATGCCCCAAGGAGCTTACAACGCAAAACAGACAAAGGGTGGGAGGAAAACAGAGGTACCGAGAAGTGAAGTGCCTCAGGTCACACAGCCTCCAAGATCTCCTGAGTCCCATCTAGTGCCTTATCCATGGGTCCCACTGCCTCCCAGAGCAGCTAGTCTGACCTCCTGCATGACAGAGGCTGTGGAATTTCACCCAATCATTCTGGCATCAAGCACAATAACTTGTGGTGGAGCTACAACATGTCCTTTGGAGATGTTTACTATTATTATTTGTTTCAGAGTAGCAGCCGTGTTAATCTGTATTCGCAAAAAGAAAAGGAGTACTTGTGGAACCTTACAGACTAACAAATTTATTAGAGCATAAGCTTTCGTGAGCTACAGCTCACTTCAACGGATGCATTTGGTGGAAAAATGCATCCAATGAAGTGAGCTGTAGCTCACGAAAGCTTATGCTCTAATAAATTTGTTAGTCTCTAAGATGCCACAAGTACTCCTTTTCTTATTATTATTTGTATTACTGTAGCACCTAGGAGTCCCAGTCATTGCGCTAGGCACTGTACAAACACAGTCTCACAGAACAAACAGGGTCCCTCTGCCATCTCCCTTCCTCTTGCCTCTCACTCTTTCTCTCTCCACTGTTTGTTTTCACATATGTAATGCCTTTCCTAGGTGTACGCTGCCCTATCCCATTGAGTGTCTCTGATCCCTGAGCCCTTACCCACCCACTCCCCTCCACCTGAGAAGCCCCTTGATCTGTTAAAGTCACTGGCAAGGCTTTGGAACTTGGCGGGCCGTGCAGCTGCTAAGTGGAAGTTTGACACGTTGACAGCTAATAAAAATTTGCCAGCTGAAGAACAAGGGGAGGGGGAGGGAGAACCAGTTGTGGGCTCCTATTTCTCATCTGCTAAGAAGATCATGGAATAGTGAGTGATATTTTTGATAGGGCCATAGTTACCTCTGTGCAGTCAGGGTGCAGGGGTCCAGCATGCTGGCACCGACGGGGTCCAAGATACCATTTAGCGGGGTGTTAAGTCAATGGACAGGCTGCCACTGATGTCTGTGGGTCTTGCATCAGATTCTTAGAGCCTGAACCTATTGCCTGTGAAAGCAACAGCAAAACCCCCATTGACTTGAATGGGAACAGGACAGGGTCCTTGTATTCTACTCCAATTATACACTTGGGGGGTTCCTTTTTCTGGGTCACTCTCATTTCCTTTGCCCCCACTTCCACCCCAAACAACCAAACCACTGGAGTCAAGTGGCACCACGCCTGCCAAGTGTTTGCATTTAATCCCCAATCCAGTCAAGCTCCCCGTACCAAGGTGGGGTCATTGCAGTGCTGGTTGCTAATCAGGGTATGTCTGCGCTTCCAGATGGGGGTGTCATTCCCAGCTCAAGGAGACGTACCGTAGCTCTGATCCAGCCTCGTGCACTACCAACAGAGGGTAACTGCAGCAGCGTGAGCTGTGGGAGGGGCTAGCCACCCTGCGTACGGACCTGTCTGAGATGTAAGGCCCATACTCAGCATGGCTAGCCCTTCCTGCTGCTCACACTCTATGTTAGCACGCTAGCCCAATCAGAATTCATATCCTTGAGATGGGAATATGCCCTCAGCTTGAAGTGTAGACATACCCTTAGCCTCATGGCATAGAGGCCGGGCTGGGGCATCTGCGCTGCTGATCCCAATGGTAGCAGGAGGGCCTGAGCTGACACTGGATTAGAGCCAGGGAGGTCTTATAAAACCTAGATTAATGATGGTGAACTCTTTGCTTTGTTACGGTGCCTTGTTTTCAGTAGGCTTCCTGGGACCAAGGTTAAACTCAATATCTAGTTCTGTGGGCGCAGTTAATTACAGGCATCTAACTTCCTGGTTAGTGACCACCATCAGGTGTCCAGGCTTCTAGGGCCAGATCCTTAGCTGGTGTAAATCAACAGAGTAAATAGGTTCCTCATTCTGCCTCCAAGTCTCACTCCCCCTGCCCATGAAAACAAGAGGGGCTTTGGACTGTGCTGTGAATATCAGCAAAATCAAGCTACCGGGTGGGGGTCGGGGATTTCAAATCAAGATTCAAGGGCCTCCTCATGGAAAATGTCCACTAGCTTCTTCCTCTCATTTAAACTAGGGGGGTTTTAGGTCAGATACCTCTACTGATCTCAACTATAGACATGTAGCGTCGCAGAAGGGGACATCTCTCCGATAGGCAAGTCCCAGGTCACGTGAAACTCACTTGCAAGCTGCTGAATGTCTCCTTCTGAACTGAGCTTGTATAGTACCTTTCATTTCCAAGTGCTTCAGGAAGCTGGATAAACATTAGGAGCTTGACAGCACAGATGAAGAGACTGAGACCTGGAAAGGAGATGTGATTGGAGCTGGGTGGGAAATGCTTTTCCCATTCTGTAAAAATTTTTGAGATTTCGAATTTTTTTCTCATCCCAAATCGGGACAAAATGTCGACAACTCAAAAATTTTCATGAGCCAAAAAAATCTGAAAAAAACCCCCAAAACCTGGAGCAGGTTGATTGAAACATTGCATTTTGATCATTTCAAAATGATTCCTTTCAATTTCAACCTTTTTAGTTCATTTTATTTACCTCAATTGAACTTACATTTCAAAATGAAAACTTCCCAACCAGCTCTTGAAGTCACTTGCCCCAGGTGACACAGGAAGCAAATGGCAGAGCTCAGAAGTCTTGATTCTCCGTCTGGTGCCCAATCTCTTGGGATCATGGTTCCTCCCTGATCTAATGCTGTCTGCTGATCTATCTAGGAGCATTTCTAAAGAGCACATCACTGTGGTAGCTAAGTGCTGCTCTGGGTTTCTTAGTTGAATAACTGGAGGAAAAGACAGAGAAAAAAAGCTAAAATTCACCAGAAAGCACCAAAAAAAGCTAAAATTCACCAGAAAGCACCAAAAAAAGCTAAAATTCACCAGAAAGCACCAAGAAAGCAAATGGGGAATAAGTGGCCGCCGGCCTCGCAGCTGATTTGGAGCTTTGAGCAATGAAAACATTTTCAAAAGTAGGCAATGATGCACATGGCCCAGTGCAAACAACTGGGCTCCGTTTCTCCTTCCATCAAAATGAGTCAATGAATGATGTTCTGCATAATTCAGTAATGCAGGAACGCAGGGCAAGAGATTCAGGTGGTTCGAATCAGAATAGCTCCATTGATTGAAATGGCATCCATTGACTTCAATGAAGCTATACCAATTTCCAGCAGCTGAGTGTCTGGCCCATAGAATCCAGTCCCTTTCCTGTTCCAGCTATAGAAAGACTTCTAGTCTGGAGTCAAGTTCCCAGCAGGTAAAAGAGGATTCCAGCAGCCTGCAATGTGTCAAGGCCCTGGGGAGCCCAGTACTCTATCAGTCAGAAATCTCTGTGGTCAGTGGATTGTATGTCTCTATGTGGCAGTCTGTTATATGCGTGGTTGTTGGTCCCAGGATATTAGGGAGACAAGGTGGGTGAGGTCACATCTTTTATTGGACCAATTTCTGTTGGTGAGAAAAACCAGCTTTCGAGCTTACACAGAGCTCTTCTTCAGGTCTGGGAAACTAACTCAGAGTGTCACAACTAAATATAAGGTGGAGTTAGTTTCCCAGACCTGAAGAAGAGCTCTGTGTAAGTTCAAAAGCTCGTCTGTCTCACCAACAGAAGTTGGTCCAATAAAAGACATTACCACACCCAGTCTGTTAGTCTTGCAGTCTGGTAGTATTCATTATGAGGACCTTCTGCACTTGGAAGCGTCATGTGGAGATGGTCAATGTCTTCCCCAGATCTGAGCGTTAATCTGAGACATGTGAGGCTGCTTGAGTTTAATTCAGCGTGCCTGACTAGTTGATTCTAAAGCTCTTTGAGACTTTTCCAAATGGGCTCTGTTAATGCAATCCCTTCATTCTCAAAGGTCAGTGGAGACTGTTTTCTTTCTTCCACGGGGTTTGACTCTTTTGCATTTCTTGCACGGGGGGCTGCTATGAGGTTATGACACAACAGCTGCCCTGTATCTTTGGCAGCAGTCGGGGGAGACTGTGCTCAGGAACTGTGTGAGAGGCTATGCTCAGGATCAGGGACTCTTCCTGGCAGAGGCCGGGTTGGCGTGTTCATGCACTGTGGCACGCGGCCAGCTAAATGGCTCTCTCACACACGGGGGCACCCACACAGAGCAGCCCCTGGCACTATGGCAGCCATGTCAGCGGCATTTCCTGTATGTGCCCATGCACTGCGAGAGGCCCACAATGAAATAAATGCACAGACATGCCAGTCAACATTCAGCTCCTGGGAAAAGGTCGGGTGGGCGGGGGGGAGGTTAGAACACTCGCCCAGCCAAGTTTAAAGGAGCATTCCACTCTGAAAAGCCAGTAAGGACTGTTCTGAATTACTCATTCTATTGTAGCTGGTCATTCCCACCTCCCCAGACTGAGTTAGAAATCGAAATGGAGATGGGTCCAATAAAAGGAAAGCCCACAACTCCCTTGCCCCAAACCACACTCTCCAAATAAGCCCCACATCTGTCTAGTAGCCACTAGGTTGGATCTCAAATCTTCTGCTCTCCAAGGTCACCCAAACCATGGTGGCAGTTCTTCTCCACGTGGATTTGGCAAAGTTAAAGATCATCTATAAGAATTGCCAGGATGTCCCTCATCTCCTAGTACCCGAGGATGAGCTTAGAATTGCATGCATGCTTTCTGACATATACGTCAGAGTCCTTGTAATTGGCACAGCCCCAAATGGAAACAGAAAGGTGCTAGTTAAGGGATTGAGGCCGAGGGGAGGGGATTTTACTGGATAGAGTCTCTCCTACTTCATTAAGTGTATTAAACATTACAAAAAACATAGTGGGCCCTGTAAAAAGAGCCTCCCAGGGGTGTCGCCCCAGCTGGGCTGGGGCCCCTTGCCATGCCCAGTTTCCAGCATGGCGTTGGCCTAGAACAGGCCACCAGCAGGCCACCTCTTACTCCTGGTAGTGGCCCTGCCCTTGTGGGCAGGTTGACTTTGCTTCTGGGTGGGGGAAAAGCAAAAGTCCAGCTCTGCACAAACCAAGCCCCTCCTGAGGTCAGTAACAAGGCAAAAAAGATCCAATGCACCGCCTAACTTCAGGGATGCCTGGATGGCAGCTTTGTTGGAGTCCTTATGGCTGGGTAGCCGAGTCAGTCCCTCCCTAGCGGGGTTACCCCTGAGCTTTGCAGGACTCCTTGCAGAGCTGGGAGATTTCTGGTGTGAGGGCTCATCTTGCTAGTCCAGGAGCTACTCTAGTCATTCCTTTCATAGGACTTCCCCTTGTGTATTGCAGGTTCCTCCCGCATGATTGACAGGGCCAGTGCATATGGAGCCTCCAAGCCCCTTCCCTGTCAGTGCAGGATTTAAACACCCTGTCACATACCCTTCCCCTCAGAAACAACCCTGGGGAGTCATGTGCTTGTCAGTTGCAGTGTCCACGCTCCGAGGAAAGAAACCGGCATTTGCACGGGCCAGCTCTGTGGGACACCTGGGATCTGTATGGTTGTGGGGCTAGGTACCAACACAGGATCCTCAAGTCCGTGATTTTCATCGTGGGCAGCCACTGGAGAGGCGCATGGTCTGTAATCTGTGAAAAGGAGATCCCCAGAAAGTAATAGCATAAGGCATCCACTGGACAGTCAAGGCTTCCTTTCTGATGACTGCGTATGCCTTGTTTCAGAGTAGCAGCCGTGTTAGTCTGTATTTCCTGTCAGTGAAGACTTTATACACCCCTTCACAGGCCCAATCCTATAGTCCTAGTCCAGGAAAAACTCCTGTTGAAGTCAGTGGGAGCCAGGACTGAATAAGAACTTCAGAACTGGACCTATAATTAGGCAAGATCAACTTGTTTTGCTTTCATAGTGCAAGGGATCCCATATGAAATGAACACGGGAGGTAATTTACAGCATCAAGTGGTGATCCATTTCACACTGGTTTAGTGCTGAGCGTAAGCTTGCAGCGTAGACATGGAGAAACTAGTTCAGATGGAATAAGCACTGGAACATGGTTTTCATTACTTTACTTTAACTATCAGACCAAAAAGGTTCAGATAAGCTACACCCTTCTCTAAATTGAACCTCTAGTTCCACCTCTGCCACCATCCCATGTGCCATTTAAAGCAAATAAATGGGCCACTTATCCATTGCTTAAAGCCAGTGAAATTCATGGCACTCAATCTGTTCTCCTGGCAATTACCCCAATTTTGCAGGTCTGCTATTTACTAGGGCACCAATTTAGTAGATTTCATTGTGGTTAACAATGGAAAATATTTCTTAGAATCAAGCCTGGTGTTTGCCAAGATATTTTAATCTTTTATCTATTTCCCACAGCATTGAAGCTATTTTTGTAGAAGATTCATAGCTTTTTCTGTTGCAAAGAAAATCTCCACAATGTAAATCAATGTGCTGCTATTCTGTTGTTAAACCCTATTGCCAGCCAAACAATAGCAGTGGGAAATCTACTTCCCAACACCTTATTCACCTCAGTGAGGTGTGTACATCAAAGCCTGTTTTGGAAGGCTTAAATGCAACTGTAACACTGTTAAGATTGGGCCATCTAAGAAGCAAGTATTCAAGCAGAGATCAGGCACTTAAAAAAAAAACCCTCTCACTGCTATGCAACTGCTTTATGCCATCAGTGAATTTATTCTAGTGTCTTTCAGCTTCCCAATTTATCCCCAGGACATATAGTTTGCAGGGGAGATAAATAGATAACTGAAAACAGTGATTTTATTCTTCATTTTATTTACTTAACAGCATTTCTTTTGACCACTGAAATGATCATTGAGAAATTCTGTATATATGCTCTAGATCTGGAAGATACTGCAAAACAATGTTCGCAAACATTCATTCATATTCCAAACAGCTGTTCAGTCCAGCCATAATTTTAGTCCTTTTTATTTGCTAGATGCAGATATTAGTAACATCCTTCATAAGATGAGTAGGAAGGATTCACTGGTGTGCAGTGCTCTGGACTGGGACTCAAGAGCCAAGGGTTCAATTCCTGATTCAAACAGAAGATCTCTGTCTGATGTTGGGCAAGTTAATTTATCCTGTGCCTCAGTTTCCCGTCTGTTAAAATGGAAATCATAGTTTTCTACCACACAGGAGTGTTGATGATAAAATCCATTAGTGATTGTGAGTTGCTCGGATACTATGGTGATTAGGACCATATAAGCAGATGGATGAAATGTTGGTTGCAAAAGTGCTTGAGAAATGGGTTACTCATTGTATTAACACATGTACTTATATGTGAATGACTGTATTCATGAATGGACAATAGTATTTATTATTTGTTGTTCATTCTCTGTTATTCATTATTCCCTATCCTCTTGTTTAAAAACAATTTCAGGTATCCAATCAAGGATCAAAAACAATGTCATAGATGACCAGTCACACATCTTGAATAACTAATGGTAAATAGTGAATAGCTGAAGTAAACAGTCGGCAAACAGTCCATACTATACAGTCCAACCCATTCAGTAGATACTTACAAGTAACTAACACATTCACAGTTACTAGGATTTTCAAAGAGAAAAACCAGCTACATTAATTGGATAATTTTGTTTGTAAAGAATAGTTCGATCAGCTCTAATAATATTATTTAATATTTATATTGTGGTAGCACCCAGAAGTGGTAGGGCCCTATTGTGCAAGGTGCTGTACAGACATCGGGTCTGTCTACACAACCAAAGCTGTGCACAGGCTAGCCTACGGGAGCTAACTTGAATCCAGCTAGCGCAGATAACAGCAGTGACCATACGCTTCAGGGTAGGCTCGTGAGACAAGTATGTACCCAGGGTCCATGGCAGACTTGTACTCCGAGCTGAAGCCTTCACTGTGCTCTGTTCACTGGTATTATTACCCTGCTAGCTGGATTCAAGCTAGTTCGTATAGGGTAGCCTGTGCACAGCTTTTGCTCTGTAGCAATACCTGTACAGGTAAATACAATGCCTTGCTTCAAATGTGCATGCTTATGACCTAAACATATTTATAAGCCACTTTCTAAATCTGTAGAGATTTGTCAAAATCTAAATAACCTTTGATGATAATTTGAGCGGTGCATGTACCTCTCTGTTGTCTTTCCTGCGTTTCTCATCGTCTGGCAGAGGAAGCATATGGGTAGCTCTGTTTAGCAGTCTCAGGTAGTTATATGGCCCCCGCACTGTTATCTGTGCATCTCACTAGCTTTACTGTGCAACTCCCTTATCCCCATTTTACAGATGGGGAACTGAGGCACATAGAGACCAAGTGACTTGCCCAAGGCCTGTATCAAAGCAGGGACCTGAACCAGGGTCTCAAATTAGTGCTCTAACCACTGGGCCATCCTTCCTCAGGCATATGTATTCAAAATTTGTGCTCTTGATGGTAGATCAGAGAAAGGGGCCATGGTAATTTATTTAGTTGTCATGTCATTAGAATGTAAATGATGCTAAAGAAAATTATACAAAGGCTCTAGGGACCCTGGCAATTACATTTCCAATACAATAATCCCCCCACCAGCATTAAAAAGCAAACATGAAGACAGGAACAATAACTCAGCTCATCCAGTCAGCTCCAAAAAGTGCCTTTCCACCCCCATGTCCCCACCATTCTGAGAACATACCTTCAACCCTCTCAGTTGAATAGCTGGTGATTGTTCAGGACATTTACAGAGGGACTGGACAAAACACACACACATAAAATTCACTATAGGAAGCAACCCTGCACTGGTCCCTAGGAGTTGATTAAGGACCCGATCATGCAAAACCTAAGTCACATGAGCAATCGTTATGCCTAGAGTTGCCAATGTTGGTTGGACATATTCCTGGAGGTTTCATCACATGACATAATTTTTAATTAAAGATTAATCTGGAGACTCCAGGACAATCCTGAAAGGTTGGCATCCCTAGTTATGCCGGTAAGTCACCACGTTGACTTCAGTAGACCCTTCATGTGATTGAGCCATATATGACTAAATAGGTCTCTTCCATCCCTGATTTCTGCAACTCTTTGAACATGTGGAAGCAAACACATGTTGTGCCTTTTCCCTTCTGTCTGAGGTTGAGGGCAGGACTTGATTGTTCCATCCCTGTTTTCATTTACCAGTTCATTCATCCCATCCATCTTCCTCCAACATCGAGTCCTCATTAGGCTGAGGAGGAACACAGCGGCCTTTCTTTCCCATGAGAAGCTCTTCCTGACCTCCCTTCCTTCTCCTTGTCTGACAAATTGTGGGAGCTGACCCAGATCTCGATGTCTGCTGGGATAATTCAGTCCAGCCTCCCCTGGCAGGCAGCTGTCTTGGCCGTGTGGCCGTACTGGGTGCACAGACAAGTGGCTAGTACATCGAGTGCGAGTATTGGCAGGATTGGGTGCATGGGTTCAGTTTAAATAAGAACCAGCTCTGACCTTTGTCCCAAGTTCAAACCAAATCTGTCTGAGCTGCTAAGACAGAAGGTGGGTGGTTTTGTTGGTAAGGTGTTGGCCTGGTATGCAAGAAATCTGGATTCAATTCCTGGTTCTGCGACAACCTCCCTGAATGACTTGGGGAGGCTTCTTAGTCGCTCTGTACCTCATTTTCCCATCTGTAACATGGGGAGGAGAATGCTTTGTTTCTCCCATCCTTTGTTTAATTAGAACAAAAGATCCCTAGGGCAGGGACTGTCTCTGACTGTGTGTATGTACATAGCCCAGTACAACAGGGCCCTCATGGCAACTGACAGTCTCTAGACACTAGGAAAATACAAATAATAAGTTCAGATAACTTTTTTCTGTATTCATGAGCAAGCTTGGATTCCTACATGACCGTAGTGTTGGTAATCACAGTGATGGAAGTTCACCCCATATGCAGAAGGTCTACCTGAGGCTTATGCACCACTTACACCCATAGGTGGTGGACTTAAGTGGTGTATAGGCTTCTTGGTGCACAGGCCTGGCGCATGGGTTTTCCTCACAGGGGCGAGTTTCCCCCACCGTGACTGGTTGGGCATTCCGGGGTGGAATGCCATGCCCCCCGCTCCTTTGCAAGCACATGCCCCACGGTATGATTTATGTAGCATCACTGTCTCCTTTGTTCTTCCCGACAGGCCGTGAAGATCACTGCAGTGAGGGCAAATGGGAAAGGGAGAGTGAGACTAGAAAGGGGACGTGGATTTTGCTTTGTGTTCGCTAGCCCAAAAAGGGACTGTGTAAAAATGGCATCTCCCCATTCCACATATCTGTTCCCTGCATGTCGGCAAGCCACAGCAACTACCTTTACTGAAACAAGCCTGGTTTCCTTACTGGTGATCCTTGAAGAGTCAGTGCAGCTATGGGAGAACAAGCTGGGTTCTAATCTGCACCAGGCACATTCTGTGAAATTGCCCAAATAAATTCCAGCTGTGGAATCTGTCTTATCATTAGAGATACCAGATGAAGAAACAAGTCGGGTTGATTCTCAGATCCCATGTGATGCCTCTAATGCAGACGGTTAGAAGAATCTCCTCTCCTCCTTCCAATAGTGTCCATTTGAGCTGCTGTATTTACAATCACTTTTCAAGAGAGGCAATGTGGGATAATACAAGAGGTAAAGTCCCTATTAGAATCGGGTGTAAAATGAAGAGCAGCAACACCCTGTTCAGGCTCTGCCCAAAATTAAATACATTTTTGGAATAAGAAACTTCATGCAGGGATATTGGACCAGCAATTGGCTCTTTGTAACCTGTCACTTCTATATATTGCACCGATGACATTGTGCAGACCCCAAATGTCTTTATCAGATTCAAAATGCTGCCTGCAGTGATCTAAATTTTGCTCCTGTGTCCTGTGCATCTTCAATGAATTTACAGTGAATGGATCCTCCTGCAGTGAATGGACAAATGAACCCAAGGGACTTTTTGCCTCTTTATAAAAGAGGCAGACTCCAGACATGCATGTCCATTTGCCTCCAGGTACCTTGTGCAGGCTCTTTTCCAATGCCAGACAGCTAGTCCTAAAGGAAGATACTAGCTATCTGCCCAAGCCCAACCTGATGGCCTATGGATGGGAACAATGCTGCAGCAGGCAGATGGACAGCTTCAAGGCTGCTTCCTCTTCCCCTCCACCCCCAAGTGGTCTGGTTTTAGCAGCCATGGCCTTCACCCTGGGCTTAACATGCTGGTAACAGGATCTTCAGGCTGGAGAATCTTTAGTGGCTGATAAAACCTTAACTGTTGTGAAGCGAAAGCAGGTTCCCTTTGAAGTGAGCCTCGCATTACAGTTAGATGCTTGAGCCTGTGTATTTTAACTACCAATAAAATGATTTTTAAGCTTAAAGCCTTGAGCCACCTTTAAGGGTGGGGGAAGGAAAGAATTGCTAACGTCATTAATTGGAATGTATCTTCTTTTTTTTTTTTTTTTTCCGGTGGGTTATAAAGAAGGGACAGAATTAACCTGTTTCAGCCATGAAATGTCCTTCCCTCTGCAAAGGGAGATAAATCCTATAAATTCCTTTGTGGATGGTTTCAGCGGTTTTGTCTGTTGGTTTTGTTTTAAAGGCCCTAATATCATCTGCTAGCCAGCCTTGGCTTGGAATCACTAGCATGCAGTTGCGAAGCTCCTTGGGCGCACCTGTGTTTTCCCGTTATAATGACTATTTATTATTTGGTTTACAACAGGGCCTAGAGACCCCAGCTACTGGGATCTCATTGTGCGAGGTGTTGCACATACACACAGTAAGAGACAGCCCCTGCGCCAGAGAGCTTACAGGCTAAAGAAACAAAACAAAGGGCCAGGGAAAGAAAGTCATATTGCCCTCATTTTAAAGACTTCCACAGACTGCAGATCAGATGCTAAGTGACTTCACACAGGGAGCCGAGGAGGGAACTGATCTCTTGAACACTCATCTAGTACCTTAACTACAAGACTATCCTTCCTCTCCAAGGATATGCACTTGTTAGTTGGAAACGTGGAACACATCTACACAATGCAGCCAGCAGGAAGACAGGAGTAAACAAACAAATAACATTTGGCCATTCTGATAATTGCATGGCACTGTGAAGGACGGTGGCAGGTCTCCATATCAAGGCGAAGCCACCGTATGTTCCAAAGCAAACAGAAACAAAACACTGGGCTCAAGAGGGGGTTGCGAGACAACACCAGGGAGCAGATCAGTGTGGGACGGACTAGAGGAAGAAGAGGTTTTTAGGAAGGGATCTTCAGGAGAAAAGGGAGGGTCTTTGGAGACTAGAGAGCCTTCCAAGTGCAGGTTGGTGGGATGAATTAAATGTGCACAGATGAGAGCGGGGAAAGAGCAGTAAAGGCAGCAGGATGCTATGGGAATAGAAACACAAGTAGGTGAGTGCTTAGATAGGACCAGATCCTGCTAGCATTGAAGTCAGTGGTCACATTTCCAATGCTAATACAGTATCAGACCAATAGAGCTGTGAAGGGTTGAGCAGGGGGATCTTGAATGGGATTCCCAGGCCCTCACAATATTTGTGCAGTTGTAAGCTCACTCTGGTTCACTCACTGACACTGCTGCAGCGAGGAGCCTTTTGTTGCAATTTTGAACTTGTGTGTGTGTGTGCGCGCGCACGCGCGTGTGAGTGAAGACAATAACCGTACACGATGTAACATAACATAACGCAAATCTCTCCGAAATTGCATTTTGATCATATGTTAGCCAATCCAACAGACAAAATCACCCGAGGGGGAACAGGAGTCATTGTGGGTAGGTTGCTTGCCCATCCCTCTCCATGTGTTTCTTCTAAAACTCCTAATCCACAGTGGATTTGCCAGCATCTGGCTCTCAGTTATAAAAAGGAACTTTCCCACCTTGTCCAACTTTAGAAAAGTGTCAGAATTCAATGAAGTGGCTCTTACTCCCTTGGAGTGCCAGATCTCTTTCTCTTCAGACTCAGAGATCTTGACCATTGATTATATTTTTACCAGGACAGTTTCTCTCCTGTGTTGTCTTCATCTCTTCACCATTTCCAGCTCCAGGTTTGAATGGAAGCTCTTCAAGCCAGGGACCCTGTCATCTTCTTTGTCTGCCCCCTACCACTGCTCACCAATTGATCAGAATGGTCTGAATTTTCTTGGGTCATTGTCAACTGTTGCAGTGGGAGCAGGTGATGTCAGAAGCAGAGGAAAGATTCCCTGTTAGCATGAATGAAGAGGGACTGTGTGTAAGGGTTGGGTGGGTGTTTGGAGTACAAATGGGGGAAAGGACAGGAGCATCTACTTTGTATGACCAATGAAAACAAAATGTTAAATTATTAGTCTTATTTATTATTTGTATTACCATAGCATGAAGGAGCCCTAGTCATGGGCCAGGACCCCACTGTGCTAGGCGCTGTACAAACACAGGGAAAAAAGACAGTCCCTGCCCCAAAGAGCTTACAAAGTGTTATGAACCTTGATGTGAATTCATCCTTTTGACCCTCCACTCTGTCCCTGATTTCGCTGGTAATGCTTGGGGATGGGTGCCAAAAACTGAACATGGGGAATCTGAGTAGGGTGGGTTAGAGTGATTAAAGCAAGGAATTGGAAGTCAGGATTCCTAGGTTCTGTGTTCAGCTCAATCACTGACTTACTGTGTGGCACTGGATAAATCACCTAAGCTCTATGTGCCTCAGTTTACCTATCCTTAATATGGATATAATAACAATATCGTAGTGGATTTGTGAGTAATGAAGAAATTTGCCTATGAATTAAACACAGAGTGCACAATTGACTGTGGAACTCATTGCCACAAGATATCACTCAGGCCAAGAGCTTAGCAGGGTTCAGAAAAGAATTAGACATTTGTATGAATAAGAAGATTAACCCAATTTAGAATAGTAAATATTAAAAAAGCCAAGATCTTTAGAAGAGCCATAAAAACTCAAGCTCCAGGGCATAAGTCAACTTCTAAATGTAGAAGGAAATTTGCACTGGGGGAAGACTGTCCCATAACTACAATTGCAAGGATCCTTCCTCTGAAGCCAGTGCTGGCCACTGTTGGAAACAGCATACTGCACTAAATCAATTAATTTCATCCATGTTTGCACCCCATTTGTGTCTGCTTTGCAATCAAGTGTTACTAGAATGAATACGCACCAAAAATGAATGTCAAGCTTCCGTGCTCCAACATCCACAGAAAGGAAATTTAAAATTCACTTTCTGCGGGCGTCCTTGCCCGAAACCTTGCTGTAGGAGTTACACCCATCCAGTCAAGAAGCAGAAACAATACCATGTGACTTATGTGACCGATCATAACAAAACAGCACAAGCCATACAGTAAATGAGATTTGGGGGTGGGGGGAAATTCATGAATGATTTTTAAATAACAAACAGGCCCCAAAAAATCATGAGTTTGCATGAATGCCCCACAAAGAGAAAAAGAAATTAAATTCTTTTGCTAAATGACTGAGTGTGGATTATTATTATTTGTGTCTCAGTAGCACTTAGAGGCCCAAAGTGAGATCTATGCACAGAACAAACAGAGTAAAAGACAATCCTTCCTATTAAGGACTTGTGCTCTAATTAGAAAGGCAGACAACAGGTGGGAGGAGAAACAGAGGCATGCAGAGATGAAATAATTTACCCAGGGCAATGCAGCAGGTAAGTAGCAGACCCAGGTTGCCTGTCTCCTAGCCCAATACCACACTGAATCTTAGCTGGTCACTTGGGGCTTGTCTACCCAGGTAAGTTATACCAGTATAAGCTAAAGTGTGAATTTAAACAGCTATAGTTATACTGGTAATACTCCCCATGTGGGAACTCTTATTCCAGAATAAAAGTGCCTTTTTCAGAGTTATATCAGTATTACTATAGTATAAGTGGTAAAACTTTCCCATGTAGACACACCCTTAGCTCTAATTGGGCAACTGAATGGTTTGTAAAGTGCTTTGAGATCCTCAAATGAAAGGTGCTATGGAAGTAAAGGTGGTTAGGTATTTTCCAAAAAAATGTGTTTTAGCTGGAAAATGCCAGTTTGTCAAAACCAAAACTGTGTGCGGGAAAAGGTTGGTTTGTATAAATTATTTTACCCAAAAATTTTTTGGAAAATAAAGTTTCAAATTTGTCAAAACAGTATGACATTTTCAAAATGAAAAATTTCAATTTTTCTGGTTCAAAATGGCTTTTTGTTTCAAAATTTAAGCTAACAATAGTAAAAAATACAAAATGGTCAAAACTGTGAAATGAAATCTTTCCAAATTAACATTTCCAAATGAAATGTTCTGATTGGCCCACCCCAAAACGTGTATTGGATTTACAGTTTGTGAAACTTTTTAAAATTTTGACTTTTCAGCTCTTTAGTATCTCAGAAATGTTTTCAGAACAGGAAACCTCTCTCCATCCCAGATGTACATGGAATGGCAAAATATTTATAATTTGGTACACCCACTTCGCACTGATGTAAATGACTGCATGAAGTAAGGGGCTATGTAAGATCATCCCACCTTCTTTTTCACAGTTATGTTCCGGGATGCACACGTACTGACCCCTCCTCCATATGTGTCATCAGCAGGGTTTGGATCCGAAACCTTCAGCATCACACCACTTGAGCTACAGGAATAACTCTATTAGACGATAGCAGTAGTAGGCTGTTATCCACTAGAGTGTGTGACAGACAGTTTGCTAGTGTGTTACAAACAAACACACCTCTGAGTTTTTCCCCTTTGTCTTGACTGATCATGTTGAGTGTAAGTCCATTGGACTGCCCCATCCGTTTGCAGGGTCTTAGATTTTAAGCACAGAAGGTCCATTATGATCATCTAGACTGACCTTTGGCATAACATAGGCCAGACAATTTCCAGAGGGATTCCTGCAACAAACCCATATCCTTCCTCTTGCAGCCTGCAATTCTCCCCTGCTGTTTGGTCTCAGTCCTGGTCCCGACATATGTGAGTCCATACATTTGCCTACGCTGAACATCACTTGTTGCCGTAATCTCTCCAAGTCACTGTGCCCCAGCATACAACCCAGTCACTAGCAGAATGCATGCACCTGGAGAGATCTAGCAATGCATTAAACAGGAAGAGCATAAAGAAAACCTGTTCCCCACCTTCCCCCCCCGGGAATTAAACTTACCCAATGTGACACAAAGTAGCTCATGAGGGACTGTTCTCATTAGTTTGTGGAACGACCCCTGTTGATTTCAAAGGGCTTTGCTTCAGGCCCTAAGTGAAAGGAAAATCAGATCCAGAGTCTTCACTACATGCACAAAAGAGAGGTTTGCTTTGGTTCGCCAAAACAGAGGGTGCTGTTGGGAACTACACCCCCCACCTTTGTCACCCCAGTTCCTAATCTGTCACTGAGCAGCCTGAAAGCCTGACGAAGGACTTCCCCACCCGCCCCCGAATGCTTTTCACTCTTGATTTTTGCTCCATTTTTTCTTGTCCCTGTGAAATTTAATCATGTTTTCTAGCCCTTTAGGCCTCACAGAGTCCAGCAGCTGCATTCTCATCTGGCTTGAAAGCTTATCCGCATACTTCTCAACCCCAAACAGGGATCGGTCCTCAGAGGCTTGCTGATTAAACACAATAAACCAGACCCTAGAAAGGGCTCGTGCAGCCCTTCATGCTATCCAGGAGGGAGATGGCTTGTGATAAAACACACCAGGGCAGACACATGCATTTAGAAAACCTCTTTTGAGTCTCATAGGTAAAACAGGGTGATGCAAGCCCAGCTTTGCACATGCATAAATACTGGGCTTATTTTAATGCACAGCAATTTAGATTGGCTGCAGCGCCTATTGCAGGGAAGCCACGTGCAGTACTGATTTGTTGCAGTACAGAGAAACTAGGAGAACTCTGTATTCCTTCTGGTCCTGTCTTTTTAGCTTGTCAAACATAGGAGCTGAGTTGCTCATCTATCTATTTATCCTCTCTACCCATGCAGACATTACGGTAACCTAATCCTACAGCATGATTCACATAGTTGCCAGATAATGAGGCAGATGGACCAGATGACAGCAGTACCTCCACTTCCTAGGGGCCCTCTTGGAATGCACAGACTTAGTAATTATTCTTTCTCTCACGCTGATACTTATTTGGCTCCCACTAGCAGAGGATATGAGCACAAACCAGTGTTTAAGGTACTTATTCTCTCTGCATCCTTCTGACACAGGACAATGCTATTATCCCCATTTTAGAGATGGGGAACTGAGGTACAGGTCACACAGGAAGTTTGTGGCAAAGCAGGAACCTTGAACCCAGGTCTCCCCAGTTCTAGGATAACGCATTAACCACTGAACCATTCTCCCTCTCTCTTGCTCACCCTTCCTCTCTCTCACTATGATTCCTCCTGTGTCATGATCGCTATTGATCAGGAAATGCATCGGAGATCACAGTGAAACAGGACATTCTCTGCAATGGATGGAACTCGGTACGATTCACCCTCTCTTTCCTGTCCTCCATCGTAGGTGTGGTTCAGTAACCGAAGAGCCAGGTGGCGCAAGCAAGCAGGAGCCAATCAGCTGGCAGCTTTTAATCACCTGTTGCCAGGGGGCTTTCCGCCAACTGGAATGCCGACTCTACCACCCTATCAGCTGCCAGATTCCACCTACCCAACCACCACTATTTCCCAAGGTGAGCACCAACTACCAAGTAAAGTGGTTGGTTATTTCTTGGTCTGTTCTCATCTATTATTCCACCCCGCCAGCCAGACCACCCTACCATGCTGGATTCCCGTCACTACCTTCCTTTGAAGCAGCTGCTCTATGCAGGTTGGCCTTGATTGGGAGGCCAACGTTTGATTCAGGTGGATGGAAGCTCAATAGTTTCCATTCTTGATACCAGGCACAGCCGGTCTGTTTAATATCCATTGGTCAATATCCCTCCATCAAGGTCTCCCATGACTATGGCAGCTCCACTTAGCATGTCACTGAGAGTGGAGACTAATGAATCCAGACTGAATTCTATGTGGGACCAGTGACATGGCTCAGCTGAGTGAAACACTGGCCTCCCACCCAAGGGGAAACCTACATGTGCAGCTGCTTTGACTGTGAAACCAGGCAGGTGGGAGACTGTGCCCCATTTCCTCTGTATTTTTCCCCCTTTTAAAAAAAAATCTTCCAATTACCATTTAAATTTGAAAAGCCAGGCCCAGCTCTGTCCAGTTCTGCAGCAGCCGCCATGGAAAGTCACATAAGAATAGTTTTGGAGCCCGTTTAACAGAGCAACCAAAGCGTTTTGCACTGTAGTGAGTTGGACACCAGCAACCACACACACAAGGCTTTAGGCACTGGGCAGCAGCTGACAGGTAACCTCTGACACTGGAGTCCGAATTCAAGCCCCTTGCACCCTCTCTTGGATTTGGCTGCAGAGCTGGTTTTCTGGCCAGGGGGGATGCTGGGGTTTTATTCAAAGGCCGTCCAAGTCAGTGGAAAGTCCCCTGTTGACTGCGATGGGCTTTGGATTGGGTCCTTACAAAGGATCTTACAACCTTAGGGACCTCAAACCAACATCTCTTCCTGCCTTGTGTTTCCTGCATATTTTTCTAGACTGAACTGTCCATAACATCTCTTCCTCCCTCACCTGCGCCGTCCCAGCAAACTGTGGGGAGAGGGGCGTTGTTGGAGAAGGAAGATTTAGAAATGGTAGGGGGGGATTTGGGGAACACTACTGGAGCTTTTTCAGGCGACTCGATCTCCAGACCTAGGGGAATAGAGAACGCTGAATGGAGAAAATCTGCAACCATCTGGTCTAGACCTACCTGCAAAAGAGAGGCTGGTATTGTAAAAGAGAGCGCTCCTGAGATGAGGAGCAAGGGGGCCTCATGGAGAACAGAGCTCAGTTCCTGCTCTGCATAACTGCAGGGAGTGAGTGTTTGCTGGTTGCATCTCAGACTCCCACATAATATTCCGAGGAGCTCCGAAAACTGCCGCACAATTTCGCCGTTTGGGCTCCCATGAGACCCACGCCCAGGCTAGCCAGGTAGACTGCAGGTCAGGACTCAGCTGCGTTGGCAGACCTGGATGGGAAGCCAAGGACTGGATTAGCAGGGGTGCTGGTCAGGACTGAGGTGCATCAGCAGAGCTGGTGAGGGAATGCTGGGTGCTGGCCAAAGTCAGTTCCTCGTTGGCTGGAGAACATTACATTCAATCACAATTTGGGGAAAAATAAAGAACAGCGGGAACTATACGGGAATGCCCCTCTGGTCTGTGCCAGCTCCCTCCTCTCCCTGCTGTTACCCTCAGCAGCCCTTGGGCTCTTCCCCACTGCCTGATGATGCCCATGCGGCCTCTGTCATGTCTCATGAATGTTTCCCTATGAATGATTTCTTCACAGATGGGAGCAGCACCGTGCACAGACCCCAGCCCCTGCCACCATCCACCATGCACCAGGGAGGGCTGGCAGCTGCTGCCGCCGCTGATACCAGTTCTGCCTACGGGGCCCGACACAGCTTCTCCAGCTACTCGGACAGTTTCATGAACCCTGCAGCTCCCGCCAATCACATGAACCCTGTCAGCAATGGCCTCTCTCCACAGGTACACAGTGCTCTTCCATTCTTCTTCTCCAAGCCAGGAGCCTTCGGTCAGCCCAAATCCTATGGGAGAGGGCAGGCTGTATGCTATCGCTGTCCAACATTATTACTGAAAGAGTTGTTGCATGCTCTCAGGGAGCCCAGATCTGTCTGTCTGTCTGTCCGTCCGTCCATCCATCCATCCTGAGCTTAGTGCCACAGCATCTGAGCATCTGAAACCCTGTAACAAAGCTCAGATCCTGTGTTGGAGATGTCACACTCTGCTCCCAAGTATCTAGAGATTCACTTGAGTCCTCAAGTTGAGGGTTGGCTGGAATAGGGTTAGGGGGGTTGTTCCAGCCCATTACAGAGGTGGGTCTGGCTTTGAAGTTCCCATGCCCACCAGGGTCTGAACTTCCTCAAAGTTCAGGGATGTCTGGGTCTGGGGGTTTGGGTCCCAGCCTCTACCAGAAACTAATCGTGATGTAATTGATTTTCTTTATGACCTATCATAAACGAGAAGAGCCACATGCACTGTGAAAGAAAAAACACATATTCCCCATTTACTTGTTCAAATAAAAGAATAGAGCACATCTGTATTGAACTTACCAGGCCAAACTCACACTTGGTGCAACACCACTGATCTCAAACTCCCTTCCTGAGCCCATTGTAGAATGTGGGACTCCTGACAACCAGTCCTCTGCCCCAACCACTAGACTAACCTGCCACTAGACTACGTGGTGGGGGTTCAAAAATTCACAGGGCTAGATCCACAGCTGGTGAGCTCCACTGAAGTCAATGGAGTTATAAGGATTTACACAAGCTGAGAATTTGGCCCACCAGTCTCTTACACTGGATCATCTGGAATATTAATGCTAATTTTCTGTCAATCCAACATACCCTCAGCCTTGTCAGCCAGAGCATTTAATTCTCTTCTTCTCTGATGTGTCATACTTTGGCTCCTATATGCATGTTTACTTTTAGCTGAAATAAGACATTTATCATATGTTAATGGATAACAATAATGATTTGTGCTCACCTAGCTTCTATTATCCTGAAGGATACTAAAGGGTGTTGCACTCTTGCTCTTTCCTACCACTGAAATACAACTGTCTGGGGAGGTGAAATATGGCTGTTATTTAAGGGCTTGTCTATATAATGGAGTAAGGTGCACTACAGGGGTGTGATTTCTAAAGTGCACTAACGTGTTGCACATTAACTGGTCCATGTAGACCCTATTGGTGTGCAAGGAAAACTTGTTAGTGTGCTTTAATATAGTACCATGTCACACAGTAAAAGAGTGTTCAGCAGCACTGTTTAAGACAGGAAGTGCAGGATAATTTATTTAACTGAAACTGTAGGGAGATTTTCAGTAGGCGTTTGAAATAAAAAGGTTGGAACTGTTTAGTTTAGAGAGGAGGCAAATAAAAAGGTAGAACAGAGGTATATAAAACAGTTACTGGTCTAGAGAAAGCAAATATAATACAAGAACATGGGGATATTCAAGGAAACAATACAACACATTCAAAACAGATACAAGGACAAACTTTTAACACAATGCATAAATAATAGGGCTGGTTGGAAAAACTTTCACTGAACCCTCTCCCCTTGGATAATGCAACACTGTCAGAATCATGTTGATTTTGCTGAAATTTTATTTAGGAGAAAAACAGCAACAAAAACAAAATTCCAACAATGCTAAAATGTCCCAGTTCATAGATTCCTAGATTCCAAAATCAAAAGACACCACTGTGATTATCTCATCTGACCTCCTATATTACACAGCTCAGAGAACTTCCCCAAAACAATTCCTGTTTCAGCATTTTTGGAACTAAATGTTTAGATTTTTTTTGAATGTTTTGATATTTTGTTTTGAAGTGATCTTTCCTTTCAATTGTTTTGTATTATTTTATATATCGTAATATATTTAGAAAACATCAAAATCTAAATGAAACATTACAATTGATCCAAAACTATATTTTTTCCGAATTTTCCAGCATGGAAAATTTGGAAATGTTTGGGTTTGATTCTGATTCAAAACAAAGCTACATTTTGAAATTTCAAGATTCTTCAGGAAATGAAATTTCTGTTCTCCACCCATTTCCAATAATTAGCCTGTGGAACTCATTGCCACAAGAGATCATTGATCTCCCTGGAGATGTGACAACTTACAAAAGCTGTCCCAGAGTATGGACTGCTCAAGAAATGCACTAACAAAAAAGAGGAGTCTGGGTAGGGATCCCTTTATGACTCTGCATATAGAGAATAGATGATGGTATGGTGTAATCTAATGTATCTAAATATATTTGTCTGATTTTGGAATAACCACATTATTCACAAATGAAGAAACCTCCATGTGTGAGCTGCCAAGGTCATCTCAAATGCATGTGAATACAACATTTACACTACACCACACCATGCTATATTTTGTTTCTCCCCCCTTTGTTGTGGAAAAACTTCTTTTAGAAATGCTTTTTAAAGGATCACTGGTATTAATAATACTTAGCTTTTATACATCACTTTTCATGCATAGTTCTCAGAGCACCGTACAAAGGAAGTCAGAATTATTGTCCGCTTTTTAAGTATGGGGAAACTGAGACACAGAGCAGGGAAATGACTTGACCAAGGTCAACCAGCAGACAAGTTGCACAGCCAGGAACAGACCCCAGCTCTCCTGAAAAGGAGTACTTGTGGCACCTTAGAGACTAACAAATTTATTAGAGCATAAGCTTTCGTGAGCTACAGCTCACTTCATCGTGTAGCTCACGAAAGTTTATGCTCTAATAAATTTGTTAGTCTCTAAGGTGCCACAAGTACTTCTTTTCTTTTTGTGAATACAGACTAACACGGCTGCAGCTCTCCTGAGTTTCCATATGGTGCTCAGTCCATTGTCTCCCTGTCATTCTTCATAACATTTTGCCTCTAAGCCATGCTGTACTGAACTGACTGAGTGAAAAAGGTATAAATGCTCTAAAAATTAGAGTGGGTCCAAAAATGGGGGGGAGTGGGGGAAATCATGGAAAATTTCAAACATTTTGAAGTGATTTTCATTGCACAGGTTTCAAAAAGGAATGAGTGTTCATTGATTTGAACTTTTTTTGCAAAGATTTGTCGTGAACATTTTTGGTTTAGAAATTTGTCTCTTTTCCTCCTCTTTGCCCTCCCCCCCTCAGTTTTTCTCCCCCCTCCCCCCTTTTGCTGCCCTTGTTTTCTGTTTTCCATTTTGCCACTGAAAAGGGTCATACAGAGGGCCCCCCAGTTTGGATTATGGGCATGAAAATTGCAGCATGCACACATAGGTGCTGGAAGTAGGGGTACTGCTGGACCCCCTGCTTAAAGTGGTTTCCATTATAGGCAGGGTTTACAGTTTGGTTCAATAGCTCTCAGCCCCCACACTGTACAAATTGTTCCAGTGCCCCTGCATGCACTAGCATGCTGCACTGTAGCGGTCCACTGTAGCGGTCCTATGTAAGGTACCTAGTTTGCACTAATGCAGTCCTTCAAAATGGCATAAAACTCCCATTTCTAGATGGTTATAACTCTCATGGCAGTACAGCACAATGGGTGCTGGTGTGTGGCGTAGAAAGTCATGGGTCCTGTTCCAGTCAATACGGGTATGTGTACGCTGTCAAAATGATAAGTTATGTCAGGTTAAACCTTCCGCCGGGGCAGGGCTGAATATTATGTCAGACTGGCGAGATTTTGTGGGGGGAAATAAGGAAACATTTCTCTGGCCGTTGGAATTTTTTAGAAACATCAGCTGAGTAAAGCTGGACATGGGCTGGAGACGCGAACCATGTGTCCTGGGACTGAGGGGTTAGATGCTCCCGGGCACAAGTCTATCACGTGCTTTTGTAATTTGTTACACGGACATACACGGGGGCAATATCCAGGTGATAAATTGCACCAGCGTGTGGTAAATACGCCTTTCGTGCAATGCTCGTGCAATTTATCCCATGCCTACGACTGCATCATCTGCTTGCTGGTCCTTCTCCCAGGGATAGTCCAACTGATTGAATGGGTTCATTCAACCCTACCAGAGAAATGGTACTTTCTATGCTTACCCCTACTCCAAATTACCCTGCCCTCAGGCCTTGGAGGTGAGTCCTGGGCCAATAAAAGCCTTTCAATACTTAAAAATGTAGAGTCCAAGATCTTGCAGCCTTGAAGAAATAGGAGCTTTAATGCTGTTGAGAAGGTGAGATTCCAAGCACTCACTTCTAACCCTAGGAAGGCCCAAGGTATCCATATATAAATACATCCATATTTTTGTGTCTAAAAAACCTGTTTTAGGTTATTTTCTGGGTGTTTACATGCGTTAGTTTTACTTCCTCTCTGCCCTTCTGAGCCCTGCACTGTTGGACTTGTGGCAACCAAGACCCCCAGTTTTACAGGAGGAAGGATACAAGAAGTAGTCCCAGTAACGGGAATAAAAAGTCTGCAAGGCATTCGTAAAATGCCTTTCCCCTAATATATTTGGCACATGCAGAATACATGATGGGCTGGGGTAGGGTAAAGGTTTTATTGGTACTCATCTGGGGATGACCTGCCTAACTCACTTGTGAGTAATGCAAGCATCCACAGCCCTACAGATAAACCCTTTATGCCGTTCTATCTATCTATCTATCTATCTATCTATCTATCTATCTATCTATCTATCCACTGTGGCATCTGGCTGCTGTCGGTAGGAGTAAATATCCAAATGAAAGGGATTTTAGGAGGCTGAAAAAAGTTAGAAATTCAAGATATGGCGGGTGACTTGTATGAGCTGCAAACAGACAGTTCTCTGGTTTCATCCCTCAACAGCAGCAGGAGGGAGCTTTCTTTGCAGTTTAGACAACAAGAAATGGCCGGGGGTCGGGGACTGGACCCTGAGTTACAGCCAGAGCCCTCCGCGTTTGCTGACACAGGGATCACTATCCGATTACCCCTGGATTCGGTATCCCAGCCTGAATCCACCAGACGGGGTTGGTGCTGGTAACTGAAATTCTATAGGCCGGGCACAGTTTTTCCATTCTCATGAAAGAGAAGGGGGATTAGATTCGGCCTCTGCAGGCTTGACACTACCCTCCTACCCCCCCAGACAGAGGGAGCAGAAGCTGCTGAAAGTTTTGCCTAGAGCCTGTGGAAAATGGTAGCCCTGTGTGTTTGTTTTTTCCATACCTGGGTGTGTGTCGATGTTAATGAGGGAATGATAGCACTGGCCAGTGATGTGCTGTGTAATCAGCCTCCAAACAGTACTGCCAAAGCACCTCGATACTCAGTCACAGCGTCCCCTATTAGCCTGATCCTGCTCCTTCACCCTGCGGCTCTGCAGTCCTGGCCTACAACACACTGTGCTAGTCCAGTTCTGGCCCTAGGTCACTATGCAGCTTCCCAGTCTTGTCCTGTAGCTTTCCCTGCTATTCCAGTCCTGGGACCTCCAGAGGGTGACTGCTCCACTGTTCCACTTCAATCGTGACCCACAGCATCCCTTCATGTTCTGGTTCAAGGTCCTCAACACAGCTGTGTCAAAGCACCTTTGTCTTGACCTGCAGCACCCTCTGCTCTTTCTGTCCTGAGCTTTTCCTGGGCAGACACCAAATCTATAGGGAATCCTTTTTTCTCCTACCACCACTAGACAGAGGCTGGATTAAGACACCCCCCCCCCCCCCAAAAAAAAACCCTCATTTTACATGTGACAATCCACTGATCTCAATGAGATGAAGGATAGTCTGACATCAGTAAACCACTACAAAACTCAACCCAGCCCCCATTTCGTACCCCATTCTGATCCTTTTTGATAGAGCTTATGGCAACTTGAGAACTCTTCTGTGATGGTTTTATGCTGGGGCGGCCTTGATAAGAGAGAGGCAGCTAATGATCGTGCTCAGAAGGCTGCCTGTTCAACAAACCTAGCATCGTAGGCCAGCCAGCTGCGACCAGATGAGTCATCATGCATCTGTCAGACTGGATTTAGGGGCTACAACACTCGTTAGTAGGAGCTCACAGCAGACCCAGAACTTGGATCTTCAAGAGCTACATACCCATCAGTTTCAAAAGATTGCACCTCTATCCACAGAAGTCAGAGAGCCTGTCAGACTGAACTGGTGACTCGCAACATCCTTCCACAAGGCAGATTTTGATCAAATGCCTGAGCAGAGCTCAGCAAGGTGGAGAAGAGGAAGACAGACTGAAAAATAAGATCAAGTGGCAAGTTAATGCTCCTGAAGAAACGGGCTGCAGCCCCCAGGCGCTGGAACTGTGATCTCACCAGCCCTTGAAGCATTGGAACTAGAGCAGGTTGAAAAATGGTGGGGTGGGAATTTCATTAATAAATTTCAAAACATTCCACTCATTTTTGTTCCACAGATTCCAGAAAGGAACAATTTTGTGTTGGTTTGAAATTTTCCACAATTTTTGTAAGAAAAATTATCATTTTTGACATTTTTCCTGCTTTCTTTTCCCCCCTTTTCCCTTCCCCCCTCCCCTTTCTGGTTTTCCTTTTTGCCACTGAAAAAGTGGGAGAAAGAAGGAAGAAAAGGGAAAACAATAAACAACAAAACCAAACCAGACCCAAACCATAAGAAAGGTTTTATTTATAACATTTTTTCACTTTCTGATTTCATCCAAAAAGGAACACTTTGAAAAAAAAATATTTTGAAAAAAAGTCATTTTTCAATTAAATCAAAATTCATTCCAAAAATGTCAATAATAACCAAATTAAGCACCTTGACTTTCCTCATGCATCACAGCTATGTCAAACTTCCCACTGACAGCAGGAATAGAACTCAGATCCTTCTGCTCAGAAACCCAGACCCCTGCCACTTGAGAATCTCCATTTGTGGTCACCAATACAGGGCCTCTGACACACAGCTCTGAGTCTATCCATTAAGGCGAAGCTGTGCTCAAATACACTAGCTAGTTTATTATTGAGGCTTGATCAGTGCTTGGTTGACAGAGCTTCTAGGGAAGTACATGGCTTTGCAGGAACCGGTGTAGGGGATTAAGTAAGTTGCTGTCTTCCCACTGAGCACAGAGGGACGGAGCACAGTGTTGCTGTCTTCTTGACAAGACATAAAACTGAGTATCCAGCCACTCATGACCATGGAAGAGTCCCGTGGTGCTTTCCATGAGAGTAAAAAAGCTCTGGTCATGTTGCATGCTGTCTGAATTTCAATTTGAGTAATTACATTCTGTCGGCTTAAATGCCCCTGTAGTTTTAATTAGATGTTGTTCTCCACTTCCTGACTGGGTGTCCCTGCTACTCTGTCATGGCTGGGCTTCCACCCCAGATGTAGGTACCATTCAGTGATGGGTGAAGACTTCCCTGTGTAGCACATTGGGATCTCTGGGGATGGAAAAGGCTATTAAAATAGATGGGATTCTGGATTTATTGCAAACGTTTCTGATCAGTGTATATCTATTTGCTATGTCTGCAATGAATGGGTAACAAGAATGCTAATCAAGATGGCTTGCTAGCTAATAGGGTGTCGTGTCTGTAGGGACAATGGGGCATTTGCCCTTCCCATCCATCTGTCTTTGATACAATGCAATTAGCTCTGGATGGTTTAGGTAGAAAATGATCTATCATTATATTGGTCTTTATAAAGGGGCCAGGCTGGGGAAATGGGAGATGACCAACATAGCTTGGTGATTGTCTTAGCCAAGATCTCTCGGGTATCTAGGGAATAAGGCTATAGGACATATTTTACATTCAGCTAAATTAACATGTTTAGTTGTTTCACAGAATCAACAGAAATATGAAAACACCAAAATGTTTGTACTGTTTCACCCGCAAAGCCTCTCTCTTCTAAGTTTCCTTTACAAGGCAATTGATGTATCTAACTCTTTGTACTGGTGCTCACCACTGTAGTATCAAAGCTGGGGGCTACTTTAGATTGACTGCCTTTGAGCCTTTGGATGGCCAAAATCATGTGTCTTGATATGATATTGTGCAGGCCCTAAATGTTCTTTCTGAGTCCTTTAAAGTGTTCTGCAGGCCCACAAAGTCAACCTGAGGAGATCAAGACAATCCCAGAAGTATCAGGAAGCTCAGACACCCCCTCTTTGTGTTTGTTGCTTTTGTTTTCTCAGGGCTATGGGTGGCTTTCACTCATAGAATATCAGGGTTGGAAGGGACCTCAGGAGATCATCCAGTCCAACTCCCTGTTCAAAGCAGGACCAATCCCCAGTTTTTGCCTCAGATCCCTAAATAGCCCCCTCAACCCTGGGTTTAGTAGGCCAACGCTCAAACCACTGAGCTATCCCTCCCCTCCATGTGTCACATTCATCCGCAGTGCTACTACACCACTGAGTGGTCATGTGGCTTTGCCACGAGACTGAATGTTGCAGGATTTGGGTTCCACCATGTCTGGCTTTGCCACCATTTCTTGGGAAAATGATATCACTGCTCTGTGCCTCGGTTTCCCCATTAGTAAAATGAGGATAACACCACTCAGCAACCTCAGAGGGGTTTAACATCTCTGACGTGCTTTGCAATCCGTGCGCGGCCGGTGTAGTGGAAGTGCAGTGCTGTCTTAATGGTGTTTCCGCAGATAGGTTTGGGGCCCAGATCTGAAAGTTGGCATTGTCAGTGATTTTGATGCTCATGCACCTTACCTTTCTGAGGGGTGAGCGGCAGAGCTTTGCAGGCAGGCTCGCCCTCATGAATGAGCTGCTTCTGCTCCTTATTTCACCCCCAAGTGTCTGGTTTTCCAGGCTGCGTTTGAGTGGATGGGCCGGGGCATTGCCTCAAGGTGACCTTTGCTGATCACTCCAGGCCATGTGGCTAATTCAGCCCTGCCATTTGTATTTCCTTCACATTGTTTTCCTGTTTGTAAAGCTGTGTGAAAGTTCTCTCATGACAGCCCACAAACGGGACACTACATAGCACAGGCTGTGAGGGAATATCAGCAGGGCTGCCAACTTACCTTTCCTAGCAGCACATGATTCTGACTGGTGGGGCCGCTCAATGAGTTGAGCCCATGCTGCTGTCCTCATCTCCAAACCCACATCCCTCCTGGTCCCTGCCTGAATCTGTCTTCCTGCATAATGTGTCATAGCAGTATCTAGTGCAGAGGTGGCCAAACTACGGCCCGGTGACTGCATCTGGCCCCCCCAGATGTTTTAATCCGGCCCTCAAGTTCCTGCTGAGAGCAGGGTCCAGGGCTTGCCCCACTCTGCACAGCTCCCGGAAGCAACAGCGTGTCCCCTCTCCAGCTCCTATGCGTAGGGGCAGCCAGGGGGGTCTGCAAGCTGCCCCTGCCCCAAGCACTTCCCCTGCAGCTCCCATTGGCCATGCAGGCAGCATGCAGAGCCACCTGGCTGCGCCTCTGTGTAGGAGCTGAAGGAGAGACATGCCGCTGCTTCTGGGAGCTGCTTGAGGTAAGCGCTGCCCAGAAGCTGCACCCCTCCCATGCCCCAACCTTCTGTCCCAGCCCTGATCCCCCTCCTACCCTCCAAACCCCTGTGTCCCAGCCTGGAGCACCCTCCTGCACCCCCAACCCCTCATCCCCATCCCTACTCCAGAGCACGTACCCCCAGCCGGAGCCCTCACCCCCCCCACCGCACCCTAACCCCCAATGTTGTGAACATT
This sequence comes from Dermochelys coriacea, assembly GCF_009764565.3. Lineage (NCBI taxonomy): Eukaryota > Metazoa > Chordata > Testudines > Dermochelyidae > Dermochelys > Dermochelys coriacea. Next base: position 7,873,526 of record NC_050085.1, read on the forward strand.
CATGACCCGGCATACAATTTCCATACCCAAAAAGTTGCCCATCCCGATCTAGTGCTTCTGTCCTCCTGACTCATCCCCCTACAGGTTGCCTGCTCTGTCCCCTGCCTACGGCCACGTCCCACTGTAGGCTGCCTCCATTTTTTGAGCATTCCCCCTCCCCCCCGAAATGCACCATCATTTGAAAGAAATAGAATGATGGGTGGGGCTGGAGAGACATCCTCAAGCCCCGCTCTACCGCCCACTCCCTTCCACTGTCTGTAAAGGATGAAGTCGGCATTCTGTCCTGGAAAGAGGAGCAGAAGACGGAAAGGAAGGACTTTCTCTGCCATTCCCTGAGTTTTTCAGAGGCTCCTGAGTTGCTAAGAGGAACCGTGTCTTGCAGTCCCTCCAACCAGCACAAGGAGTGAGTGAGTGGAGAGGGAAGGGGGCAGTGGACAGATGACTGAGATCCTCCATCGTAGAGATTAACCCAGCTCTGACCACCTGCCCCCCATCATCTTTGAAGTCTGGACACCAGTTTTGCAGCATGATCTCTGTCTACGCTACAGCATCTCCCATCTAGGGCCCAACCCTGCTCCCGCAGCAATGCACCATAGGATTTCTATTGATTTCAGTGGTGCAGAACCTGGCTCAGTCATGGACCAGAGACCTCCTGGCTGTAACCATGCTGATGCTGGTGGAAGGATTGGTCTAAGTCCTTTTCGGGAAGCCTGGTAGTTGGGAGGGACATGGTGCTGGCTGGTGAGGGGGATCAGTGCACAGCGCCTGGCTCCGAAGAGACAGCGCTCGCTCGTTCAGTGACATGAAACCTTTCCGTCTGGTTCCTTTTCTCTCTCTTTTTTTTTTTTGTCCGAGACACTGTGCCTATAATAAGCATTTAAAATGAGTCTTGCTGGGCTGGGGGAGGGAAAGGGGGGAGGGGGCAAGTTTTGGAGGGGGGGTTAAATAGCAAAGAATTAGAAAAAAAAATCTGATGCAAATCACTAGTAGAGAGAAAATTATGTGCAATTACCCAAGCGCTACTGGGCAGCCTGGCCCACCCCAACCAACAAGATCTCATTAACAAGCAGAAAATAAGATTGAAATGGTGTGTAAAAGAGCTGAAAAATGAATTTGAATGCTGCATTTGTCCACAATTACCCCCTCGTTCACACATATTTTATTGCAATTTTTTTATTATTCTTAATCTTTCCATCCCTCAAAGCAGATTGGGAACATCCTGGCATTACAGTTGCTGAGGGAGGACGCATTAAGGATTTCCCATTTCCCTGAAAGGAGACCCTTCTCTCGCTCGAATTTTAAAGGGTTGGTTTTGGAAGGATAAGGATTCATTTCTCCGGCTTATCTTAGTGTAGAAACATGTTCTTTTAATAGTCTTTAACTCTGACGCTCTTCGGTGCCATCCCACAATGGCTTTTTTTTTATCTTTCCCACTTTTCTCCTGGTTTCCTCGCCATCCTTTTCCTGTCTTTCCTTTCACTTTTCCTTTCTTTTAACCCTTTTTCCCATTCTTCCCTCCCATCCTGCTTTCTCCTCTCTCCCTTTCCCATTCTGGCCTCCTTCCATTCCATTTTTTTTCTCTCCCATTCCCATTCTGTCTGTCCATTTCGCTTTCCCTTCTCTCATTTTCTCTTCTCTTCCCTCTTGGATCTGTGCTGCACACTCATCTACCTCCCCTCCCTTCCATCCATCCCTCCTGTCCATTATCCGCCTTTGAATTCACTCTCCAGCCCTCCTACCCTGATGTTATGCCCGGTATTTATCTCCTGTGTCTCTGGGGGAACATTATTCTCCTGGACTAGCTGAGGGTTCTCTGATGTACAGGCCATCACACACCTGGCCTCATTCACCAGACCCCTTGGAAAGCTGCTACCGCTCCTATGTTTTTTGATTTGGGAAGCAGGGCTGCTTTTTCCCAGAGACGAGAGAATGTGCAAGTCCCATCGAGATGCTGCATTTTGTGGAGTGTGTGCATGTGATCAAATCAATGTCTTTTAGGAAAGCATGTGTGTGTGTGGGGGGGGGGAGGAATTGAAACCCTCTTTTTCCCCCTCAGAGAGGCTGCCTTTACTGATCCCTTTGGTGTTCTCTATTGCTCAGTATCAAATACAGCTCTGTCTCTGTAAACTTTTAACCTACATGGCCCTGCAAAGCTTTTCCCCTCCACCCCCTCTGCTAAAGTTTTTACCAAACAAAGCCATCTGCTCTTGTCAATTAGACGCCTCAGCTACAGGCTAATAGGAAAAGGGAGAACAGAATATTTTTCTCATGTGAAAATAGACACGTATTTATTTGACTGCTTTCTAATTGCTTTGTTTATAGGGGCAAAAGGAGGGGGGGATTCAGATGTGGGGGGTCCGAGACACCGTTGCAGCCCTTACATGTTTCCTTTCAATGCTTCCCATATGGTCAAACCATAAATATTCCCCACAGGTCCATTTAGTGTTATTGCCTCATATATATTACCTATGTGACCCATACAAACGGTGGCCCCAATTCTGGAAAAGCTTCCAAACAAGAGTAAAGTCGCACCATGTGAGTAAAAGCATGCAAAAGCATCTGCGGAGTCTGGCCTTGCATCTCATAACACACTGAAGAATTACTAGGTGTGAAATTACAGCCAAGATTTCAAAACTGGCCTAAAGGATTTAGATGCCCAGTTCTCACAGGAAGCACATTGAAATGGAGTGCCCAAATCCCCTAGGCAGCTTTGATCATCTCACCCTAAAATATTACTTTAAATACATTCAGAATAGTGTGACTTATATTTTAGACATTATATAGATATATCCTATATATATACATACATATATATGGCGTGATCCTCATTTAAGTTACACTGGCAGAGTAAAGCTGCATTAGTGCCTTGTGTAAATGAGAAGCAGGGATACACACACCCGTATGTGCATGTGGAGTGAGAGAGAGAGAGTTTTGAAGGAATATTGAGACATTATGAGCACTGAACTGTTTCGGAGAAAATAGGGTCTGATCCCAAGCCATTGAATGCAATGGGAACTTTGCCATTGATTTCAATCGATACAGGATCAGCCCCATAATTCCCTGTTACGTATTAATCTAAGTAACAAGAAAAAGGACAGAGGGGGAAAAGAGGAGAAGAGAAAGAGAGAGGAAATAAAGGAAGGGGAAAGGGAAGAGCAATGAAAGAGGACTGAAGGGGAGAAGAGAAAAAGGTCGCACATACAGTCCTCATATGACCCATGATTACTCCTAGTTATATATAGTTCCTGTAGATCATTTTAATCAGATGCCTCTAGGAATCCTGAGCCTGTTTCTCAATACTCAAAGGTCTGACTCACACAGACCTGTGAATTGCCCAGCACATTTAAACTATACCTCCTCTGCCTTATATTGTAGCAGATCTTCGTTTATGATGTGAAGCCAGGCCAAGATAGATCACATCTGGACAGCTAGAATTGCATTTATATGGTCGGTAGTAGCTGAATCTAAGCACGAGCTGTATTTTTTCCCCTGTAGGTTGGCTTGTTCGAAGTCTGTCTCTGCTGGGTTATAGAGAGAGAAGGCGGGTGAGGGAATATCTTTTTTTGGACCAACTTCTGTTGGTGAGAGAGTCAAGCTTTCGAGCTTATGCAGAGCTCTTCGTCAGGTCCTCTGGGTTTTGTCTCTTCTCTGCACGGGGGTGGTTAAGAGTGATTGAGCCCCTGACTTGGCTGGTAGACATGGACTTGGAGAATTCAAATGCCAGATTTGCCCTTCTTTATGATTATTAAGGGAACTTGAGACAAGGCAGGCAGGGCAGATAGAGGGAGAGAAAATGAGAGATTAGCAATTAATACAGACGGGTGACAGGCATTGCCAAGCGACCTTCGGAATTCAGAGGCGAGCATTTTACCGCAGGGCTGCAATAACCTAGGGACTTGGGAGCTGGTGCTGAGCTGTGAAAGGAATCAAAAAGGCCACAGTGCAGAAGGAGGTTGCCCAGGAAGGAGGACTCCTAGATGGAGAAGCTTAAACAGAAAGAAGGCAACAAGATAAATAATTTGAATATAAATGCTGTAGTGCATGTGTGAATTCATGTATGTGTGTGCGTGTTCTTGGGTGCATGCATGTGTATACATGCGTGCATGAGGGGGAGCGGGCACATGCACATGTACATGTGTGCTCCAGTTTCAATAGTCCTTGAGAAAAAAGAAAGGATCATGCTGGCAGCTTGCTTCCAGTGGATTCCTTTTTAAGCCCAGCCCTGCTCCTTATCTTTGCATAAGCAGGGCCTGATGCTCAGTGGTTACACACTTATGTGTGTGCACTGTGCATTAAATTCCCTGGGTGCTGCAGACACTCAGCACCCCTTCGGATCGGGCCCTAAATGCTATGGTGAAGCTTTCTTGCTTTGGCAAGGGACCAGGCACAGAGCCAGTCCTATTGGGCAGCAGAGGCAGGCACAGCCCAGACTGTACATTGCAAGTGTTAGTGAGTCAGTAGTTTTCCCTCCCACCCAAGACCCCCCGACCTCGTAAAGCATCAGCTTTGCCCCTTTACTGTCCCCATGCAGGCGATAAAGCTGCCCTGTGCAATGAGTTCGGAGCCTCGCTTTCCACAGAGCGGTGGTGCATCGCCGAGGCCCAGGGTTGGCGGAGTTAACAAAGGCGTTTAGTGAAGGGTGGTAATGGAAGGGGATCGGAAGAAGCTCCTTTCTTTGCTGCAGCACCAGCCCTCCCCACTGCATGAGCCAGAACCTTGCAAATGTCCATCATAGGGAAGCACATTTGTCATTGACGTGAGTCCCAACTTCACCTCCCTCCCAGCCCATGCCAGCCTGCTGCTGCGTACTCCTGGGAATTACCAGCCTCAGGGATGCAAGGCCTTTGACCAGAGGTTGCAAACAGCTTACAAGAAAGCTCCCCTCACCATTGCATTCAAGCTTCCTGCTCTTTTAGTTGTTGAGCGCCTCCTCCTGGAACAATGGATTTAGCAAGTCGCACAGGTAGAGTGAATAGGGTGTGTGGGCTCTGCGGGGGAAGTTGCGAGTGATATCAGCCTTTGGAGTGTTGCAGGGGGGCATGAGTGTTGCCTTCAACCCCTGGGGCATATAAAAGGGCAGGGTTGCGTTAGCCATTGGAGCGTTACGGGAGGGGCTGTGGGTAGGCGATTTAGAGGGAGGCTGTGTCGTGATTTAGACGGGGGGTGGTGTGCCCTCCACTCTGCATCACCCACAAGACACGATCTATGCACTACTCAGCCCTTGCCCACTCATGCACTATGGGGCCAGTTTGACCAGGCTTTCTGGCGCTATATTGCATAGCTGTGGGGTAGGCTGTGCATTACCTCACCACCTTGCATAGACATTGGCACAGAGATGGCCCTAAGGGAAGCAGCATGCATGCAGCTGGGTCTCCTCCTGAAAGATGTTTTCTCCCACCCACCCCCAGCAGACCGGAATGCAAGAGATCAATTTACAGCAGGAGCTGAAGATCAGAAATTCTAGCAGGGCTTGGGGTGGGCAACTAGTAAGTTGATCAAAGGTGTGGATGGTCTTAGCTCCTGTGATAAGCTAGAGTCAGTCCTTACGCCTATCGAGTTGGAAGATGAGGGGGATCTTATTGCAGGGAATAAGCACCTGAAAGGCGATCAGAAGCCACACAACGAAGGGGTGGTGGAGGAAGGATCTAATCTTGCTCAGCCGCAATAGGAAAATCCACAGGATACTCCTGGGAATTTGCAAGGAAATATACAAGGTTTTCTCAAGGGGCTTGTTGCTGGCAGGCAATGGCCACCGCCAGAGTTTGCCCCAGAGCGACGGAAAGCCCACCAGGCCAGTGAACAGCTTGGAGCCCAAAGGGACTCGCTGTTTTGCGGTAAAGAAGCTGGTCCCCATTTGGCTCAATCCCGCTCCGAGACACAGTGGCAGTGATTGAGAATGGGCAGGCTCCCCTTCCTCGCACACATGGAGTAGGGCTCACCTCTTGGGATGATGGAAGGGACCTCTCCCACAGAGTCCGTTTCGATGGCCAGGGGTGGGCCTGGGCACAGTTGTGTCTGTGACCCTCCTCCCTGCTCTCCCTGCGTCTGATGTTTCTTGGACCCCCCCCGGGATAACGCCCGTGGAGCGCTGTGTAAGTTGATGCAATGTGGCGATGGAAGCAAAGTGCAGAATGGTTCTGGTCTCGTCTGGTTGAGTCTCACCTCCATAATTCCCAAGCGAGGCTCAGGAAAATGCCTCTCTTGCTAGTACTATTATTATTTCTTCTTTGTATTACTGTAGCACCCAGGAACCCCAGGTACGGACCAGGGCCCCATAGTGCTGGGCGCTGCACACATACACAACAAAAAGATGCTCCTGATGGACCATATGCCCCCATCCAGGCAGGGTTCCAGCCCCTTGGTGCTGCTCAGAGCAGGGAAAAGGGCCTGAGGGGAGATAACCCAACCCCATATCTCCCACTGTCAGTCCTCCTCAGGCAGCAGGTGTCTGCCCGAGAGCGGACAGCTCCCTCTCCGTGCCGGCTGGAAATCCACCCCCACAAAGGTGCCAGGCTCTCTGTTTGCCCACTCTGCCAACTGCCCGGCTTGATGCAGTTCTCTTAAAACAGCCCCTCCTGCCTCTTTAACCCTCCAGTGGCTTTATATAGAGCGACCTGGAGAAATCCCTCAGAGGTGGCCCAGATACCAGTAAAACAGTGTTGGGGAGAGGGAAAAAGTGGGGCCAGGTGCTCAGGCTGATGCTTTCTCACCCATGGGATCTGATGTGGCACTGAGAAAACCCCACAGAGCTCTTCTTCCTCTGCTCCTTCCTCTTTTCCTCCCCTTCTCTCTCCCTCTCCCTTCTCTCTTTCCTCCCTCTCCTCTCCTTCCATTTGATGTCGAGGAGAGCTGTCTGCCACTCCAGCATCTGTACTGAGAAGGGATGAGAAGTTTCAGCGAGCGCTCAGCGCCTCTCCTTTGATCCATGTCCTGAGGCCTGCTTGACAGCAAAAAAAGGCATGGAGACAAAAACGACTCAGTCCAAAGTGATTCCTGACAACTGTCTCCCTGAGATAAGGAAGCTCTCTGTGTCTTGTGGGTTTTTTTTTTTTAATACCTCCTCTCCGTTTCCATAGAAGCAGAGTCACTTTAAACCAGGAAGAGCCAGGCAGCAGCAGCAAGCTGCACAGAGAACAGCGATACAGAGAGACCCTGGCTGGGTTTATCGTGTTTGTCCTGTCTTCCCCCCATTTTCTTCCCCTCCTCTCTAATACGCTGCAATGGATGCTGTCGGTTACCCCGGCGCTGAGTTTAATTACGTGCTGCAGAGAAAGCCCAAGGAATTTGCAGGTGGGCAATAACATCAGTGGTTATTCTGTTCTACCCTAACCCAGGGAAATGCCTGCATTCAACGGGTTGGGGGGGACGGGGACCCTTTACATTATCTGACAATAACCAATCCTTTAGGGATCGGCAGCAGGCCTGCTCATTATTAGCAGGGCATTATGGCCTGCGGTACTAAGTGGCGCTCAAAGCTGTTCTCCTGCTGCTGAGGAGACCCGGGTTTGTACGCACAGTTGATGCTTCTTACACAGGAGGCCAGAGAGCCTTTTTTTCTCCCCTTACCTCACCGGGCTGCTCAGTGGAATGAGTTTGGCAGGGCTCAGCTCGGGGCATCGCCAACACTAATCTGCATTTTGAGGAAACACCACTATCTTTTATGCGTGGTTGAGGAAGCAGGAAGGCGCTGGGGAGGGAATTTGATCAGATTCAGGCTGCAAGCCAGTGCCAACGCAAAGGCCGGGCCCAGCCTGCGAGGAGCCAGACAGCCAAAGCCAGGGTTGCCACCCTCCAGGATTGGTCCTGGCATCTCCAGGCATTAAAGCTTAGTCTTTAATTAAAGATTATGTCCTGTGATGAAACCTCCAGGAATACGTCCAACCAAATGGGCAACCCTAACCAAAGCAGCTGAGGGGAGAGGCAGGTGCTAGGGTTCTCTCAGGATCAGGCCCACAGATGGGAGCAGGATTCCAATCTCCCTGTCAGTCAAGACAATCCCTCAACTCAGAGCAATGGGATTTAGGAGAGGGTACAGCCCATGTTGAGGTGGAACTTAGCTGGACCTTCGCAATGGGACGTGGCCATGCAGAGAGATCGGACAGTGCTGACTTGGGCAGATGAAAGAGAAGAACTTTACTGTGGCTACAAGCAGCAAGAGGAAAATCAGGGGTGGAGGGAAGAAGCGGCAATCCCTTGTTTAGCTGGCAAAGGCAGATTACACTGCCCCATCCCCCAGTTGAAACACACCGCAAAGGAGTTGATCTGCGCTAGCCAGGCAGTAAAGCCCAGAGACAAGGAGGAGATCTCACAGCCCAAAAGCCTGGAGAGGTCGTGACTCCTTTGAGCATTGTCATCTATGGCCATGGGAAGATAGCCCAGGCTGTGGGGATTGTGTCTTCCGTTCGCTGCTGCAGGTTGAAAGGGGACGAGAGCACTGGAAATCAGAGCTCATTGTGGGGTGGCGTGGAGCCTCTGGAAAGAGTTTTCCTTCTTTTCTCTGTTGAAATAATGAGGCTATTGTTTGTGTCTGGCTGCTCCAAAGTCAAACGCCATTAGATATGCGGGAATAGTAGGATGGCTGGGAGAGAAAGCGAAGCGAGGGGGACACAAGAGGAGGCACAGAGGTAGTGCAAAAGAAAGATGAGCGAGATTCCCTTCCCCCCGCCCCAGAACCGCACTGACTTCGCTGATAAACAGTAAATATCGGGGAACGGATTGCCACATTATCTGAGCACGGCAGAAAATCAAAATTTCTAGTCTAAATCCGAGGAGACGAGGCTCTAAGCTCCTCCAGATGATACGGATGCCGAGCCCAGCTAGAGAGCTCAGGAAGCGCCAAATGACATTTTCATTCCAAAAATAGAAATAAATAAGGATAAGAATGAGACAAAAGAACGGAAAAATATTTCTTTGGCTAAATTGCAGGAGGGGGACAGAAGAAGTGAGAGCGGAGAAGGGTCAATCAGCAATACCTGAGTTTACCGAACTCTTCTTGATGGGAGATAGTTAGCTTGTGTGTTGGGGGATAAGAAGGGACTCATATTTGAGGCTAGCACCATCCGATAACTCCATCAGCAGAGTGTTGCTCGGGGATCGACCTGTAGGACATTAACAGCTGCTTGAAGATGATGGCAACCTTTAATTAGTGATTAAAGTGTGCAGCTGAGCACAAATCCAGGCTTGAATTAGGAGCCACATGGGGTCTCCCTGACCCCTAAAGCCAATGACGGATTCAGCGGCTCCGTCGGGAGGCAGTTCCATGGATATAATGAATCTCTGTGGCATTGCGTGCCGATAATAGTGCCGTCATGCCGCTGTTTGTGCCGAGGAGGATTAGACAGCGTCTTTGACTGAGTAACTTCACACCCCGATCGAAACTGGTGCCTTTGCCAGGGGAAGTGGCCAGGATCTGTTCTAGATGGGCACAAAAATCCACTAGACTGTTTACCTGTACCTGCACTAGGCAAAAAGTGGGAACTAATGAAATCTAGGTAGCTAGCTAGCCCGCACATGGTGTCTGTAACGTTTTCACAAGTAGAGGAGATTACCATGAATACAACAATGGGTAACTGTGGTCAAGCACACAGGTCAGGAGCCAGGGTGCCTGGGTTCTATTTTATGGCCAAAAAACCCCAAAATGCTGCAAATAATCATGTTTTTTAAGGAAATTGCTCCATCCCAGTTCATGTTTCTTTTGTATCCATTTCCGCGAGCATTTGATAAGTCAGATTTCTAGGCACAGAGGGACACAGGCAACCATTGATTGTCAATGGCATTTAGACTACTAAGTGCTTAATCCCATTTGAAAACTAGATTTAGGCTCCTAAATCAGTGAGGCATTGCAACGCTGAGCACAGCACCACCTGAATTCTTTTAAAAATCTGGGCCTAGATGCGTTTGGAAATCCCACTAACTTTTAAATATGTTGAAAATCTAGCTTGTTCAAAAATGGCGTAAGCACTTTAGAAGCCTATGTCTCGTAGGAAGTCAGTGGAATTGTAGGTTCCTAAATGTGTCAGACTCTTCTGTAGATGGACCCAGGCTCCTAAATAATTTAGGTGCTTGATGCCCTCAACTCCTTCGAAGTCAGAGTGAACCATCAAAAAAATGGAGCAATTCATTTTGGATGGATACCCAGGAGTTAAATGCTTATTTGAAACACTCGCTTTAGCTTGGGTTAGCAAAACTGGGCTGGACATCTCAGCTTCTATTATGGGATGTTGTCACATCTGGTGGGACCGAGAAGCAACATAATAATGGGAACATATATTCATCCAACCTCCAAAAAATATTTACTCCAGGTTCATAGCAAAGGCTGTTCCCACGGACAAAGCACTGGGCACTGCAGGGCCAGATCCTCAGCTTGTGTAAATTGGCATGGCTCCACTGACATTAATGGAGCTACACCCATTTACACCAGCTCAGGATCTGGGCCTGGGAGTGAGGAGATCTGGAATCTGGTTTCTGTGATCCTTCGGCAAGTCACTGAGTCCATGCCAACTCCACAGAGATGTCTATGGGAGACTTGGCTGCTAAGCACCTCTGGAAATCAGTCAAATGGTTTAGGTACCTAAATGTCTCTCAGTGCCTAACCTGAGAACCCAGGTTTGAAGATGGGCAAAATTGTCTAAAGTGCCTAAATGATTCAGGAGCCTAAGCCCAATTGAAAGTCAATGGGATTTAGGTTCCTAAATCACCAGGCACATCTGAAATTTTGCTTGATGAACTTAATCTCTGCATACCTCAGATTTCTGTGTGTGATAACAGCAAGTGCTTATCTCACTGGAGGTGGGAGGTTTGCAAAGGTTACTTCACCCCTTGGCAAGGCGGCCAGGACTATGATGATGCATGCCCAGAAATGCCAGTAATCAAATAATCAACAATAATTAATGAGTCAGAATTGGGTCACTTGATTTTCCCCACCCAGTTTTACAGCACATGCCAAGCTGAGCCACTACCCTCCTTGAGTCACGTAATGGTACACCTGTCCTCTAGCCAGGTGCCGGAAGGGGAATTACACCACCTTTGGGGGATTCATGCCCCTATATACTGTGCTGCTGCTGGATCTTTTCTATGGGTGGCACCTTTATTTTCCATGAATGTTGGGGAGTGTGTGAGTGCTGGGTCCTCCTGATGTGTTTGTCCTTCCCTACCTCAAAGAATCTCAAGATGGAAAACCTGACGATCTGGGTATTCTGACATCCTAGTCCCCAGGGTGCCTGGCGTCAAGATCAGCACCACAGCATGGCTATGCAGTTTACACCAGATGAGATAGATCCCGTACTTTTTAAAGGGCCAACATGGCACATCTAGTCTTAGCATTTAGAGCTGAGAATGCCTCCAGCTCCTCTAGCCACCTCGCCAGGATTCTGCCTGCTGGCTGGAAGGGTTAACATTGCCTTGCCAGTTGCCATTTTGAACCTCAGTCACTGCAGAGTTTTGGCCTAAGCACATAGGAGAACTATAGAAAGTCAATGGGACTTCAGACTCTAAATCACTGAGTGCTTTTGAAAAGCCTACCTTGGTTACCTCAGCATCGGCCTTCAGCTCCATCTTGCTTTTCCCTGTTGGCCGGCCAAATATCTGCTGTGGTTTTCCCAACTCTCTATGTCATTAGGTCAGCTGCCAGACTACGTTCTCCCAGCCTCGCTGACGACTGCCCCTGTACCCCCCACCCAGCCCCTGGCCTCTTTCCCCCTACCCTGCTGCTTAGGAAAAGTGGTTTCAGCCCCCTCCCTGCTGTTTTCTTGCTTCCCTTCTTGCTGTATTTCATCCGGGGTCTCAGAGCCACAACCACAGTGAGATGGCTTCTCAACAGCTCGAGAGCTGCAGGCTTGTCTGGGGGATGAAAGGTCACCCACTAGCAAGTGTTTCCGTTTAGTTCCAGATTCCAGTCTGACAGGTGTGTGCCTCTTGATTAATTCCCAGCTCCCCTAAATGTTCCCATCGTCATGTGCTCCAGCCCTGCCCTCGCCACGGCAAAGAAAGCAAGCAAAGAAGTGGTATTTGAATGCATTGGGTTTTATCCAGATAGCTTCCTGGAATGGCACCTACTTAATGCATTGGACTAATGGAATCATTTCAGATTCTCCCCTACAGAGCTTCTTCCATTCAGGCTTCATTTAAATAAAGAGATGGTCCAAACTGGGATATTAAACCCCCGTGACGACTTCTCCACTCTGAACCATCTGCCTCTCCCGCCAGTCCCCATTAGTGATGACAAAGGAGAAGGCTTCCACACCGATATCTTGTTAGCCACCAATGGTGCCCAGACACTGGAGTGGCTTTATCTAGTCTCTCCATCCACTGGCTGTGCAACCATCCCATTGAGGCTTAACCAAGACCCCTAACATCTGTGGGCAGCAGTTTTATCCAAAACAGCATCCTGTCTGCTTGGGCTGGTAGGGAGCCGGTGCTGAGTTTTTCTGAGATGGGCCTCTGCAGTGACTTGTAAGCTTCTTAAGGGCAGGGACCGTGTTCTTCTCCTATGTGCACATGGCCCTCTGGGGCACCCTGTTGGCACTCAGTAAAGAATCATTGTAAATCACTATCACTTTGCAATAATGGGACACATACGGGGATTCAAAAAGGTTGGGAGGAATTCAGTGATCTTTAAGGCACAATAGTACTTTGATGGTGAGTCCTTTCTTCTGGCCTCTGGTCCTTGAGTTTGAAGACTCATAGACTCATAGATATTAAGGTCAGGAAGGGACCATTATGATCATCTAGTCTCCTGCACAATGCAGGCCATAGACTCTTACCCACCACTCCTGCAATAAACCTCTCACCTATGTCTGAGCTACTGAAGTCCTCAAATCATGGTTTAAAGACTCAGGTGCAGAGAATCCTTCAGCAAGTGACCTGTGTACCCATGCTACAGAGGAAGGCGAAAAACCCCCAGGGCCTCTTCCAATCTGCCCTGGAGGAAAATTCCTTCCTGACCCCAAATATGGCGATCAGTTGAACCCTGAGCATGTGGACAAGATTCACCAGCCAGATACCCAGGAAAAAATTCTCTGTAGTAACTGAGATCCCACCCCATCTAAAATCCCATCACAGGCCATTAAGCCTATTTACCATGAATAGTTAAAGATCAGTTAATTGCCAAAATCATGTTATTCCATCATACCATCTCCTCCATAAACTTATCGAGTTTAATCTTGAAGCCAGATAGGTCTTTTGCCCCCACTGCTTCCATTGGAAGGCTATTCAAGAACTTCACTCCTCTGATGGTTAGAAACCTTTGTCTAATTTCAAGTCTAAACTTCCCGATGGCCAGTTATATCCATTTGTTCTTGTGTCCACATTGGTACTGAGCTTAAATAATTCCTCTCCCTCTCCAGTATTTATCCCTCTGATATATTTATAGAGAACAATCATATCTCCCCTCAACCTTCTTTTGGTTAGGCTAAACAAGCCAAGCTCCTTGAGTCTCCTTTCATAAGACAGGTTTTCCATTCCTTGGATCATTCTAGTAGCCCTTCTCTGTACCTGTTCCAGTTTGAATGTTCCAGTTTGAATTCATCCTTCTTAAACATGGGAGATCAGAACTGCAGTATTCAAGATGAGGTCTCACCAGTGCCTTGTATAATGGTACTAACACCTCCTTGTCTCTACTGGAAATATCTCGCCTGATGTATCCCAAGACTGCATTAGCTTTTTTCACAGCCATATCACATTGGCGGCTCAATCAATATTCCAAGGTCCTTCTCCTCCTCCGTTACTTCTAATTGACGCATCCCCCAGCTTATAACTAAAATTCTTGTTATTAATCCCTAAATGCATGACCTTACACTTTTCACTATTAAATTTCATCCTATTACTATTACTCTAGTTTACAAGGTCATCCAGATCCTCCTGTATGATATCCCGGTCCTTCTCTAAATTGGCAATACCTCCCAGCTTTGTAATCATCTGCAAACTTTATTAGTACACTCCCACTTTTTGTGCCGAGCTCAATAATAAAGAGATTAAATAAGATTGGTCCCAAAACCGATCCCTGAGGAACTCCAATGGTAACCTCCCTCCAGCCTGACAGTTCACCTTTCAGTATGACCCGCTGTAGTCTCCCCTTTAACCAATTCCTTATCCACCTTTCAATTTTCATATTCATCCCCATCTTTTCCAATTTAACTAATAATTTCCCATGTTGCACAGTATCAAACGCCTTACTGAAATCTAGGTAAATTAGATCCACTGCGTCTCCTTTGTCTAAAAAATCTGTTACTTTCTCAAAGAAAGAGATCAGGTTGGTTTGGCACGATCTACTTTTTGTAAAATCTTGTTGTATTTTGTCCCATTTACCATTGACCTCAATGTCCTCAACTACTTTCTCCTTCAAAATTTTTCCAAGACCTTGCATACTACAGATGGTCAACTAACAGGCCTGTAGTTACCTGGATCACATTTTTTTCCTTTCTTAAAAATAGGAACTATGTTAGCAATTCTCCAATCATACGGTACAACCACTGAGTTTACATATTCATTAAAATTCTTGCTAATGGGCTTGCAATTTCATGTGCCAATCCCTTTAATATCTTGGATGAAGATTATCTGGGCCCCCCGATTTAGTCCCATTAAGTTGTTTGAGTTTCACTTCTACCTCAGATATGGTAATATCTACCTCCATATCCTCATTCCCATTTGTCATGCTACCATTATCCCTAAGATCCTCATTAGCCTCATATTTGTTTAGATATTGGGCATGTCCAGATTATCCTTAACCGCCACTCCATCCTCAGTGTTTAGCGGTCCCACTTCTTCTTTCTTTGTTTTCTTCTTATTTATATGGCTATAGAACCTTCTACTATTGGTTTTAATTCCCTTTGCAAGGTCCAACTCTACTTGACTTTTAGCTTTCTCACTTTATCCTACATGTTCTGACCTCAATAAGGTAGCTTTCCTGGGCTGATCCCTCCCATCTTCACTCCCTGTAGGTTTTCTGCTTTTTCTTAATCACCTCTCTGAGATGCTTGCTCATCCAGCTTGGTCTACAACTCCTGCCTATGAATTTTGTTCCCCTTTCTTGGGATGTAGGCTTCCAATAGCTTCTGCAGCTTTGACTTGAAGTAATCCCGGGCCTCCTCTGCCTTTAGATCCATAAAGTGATTGTCTTGGTTGCCAGTTAGCGATGGACAAAAACCAGCCCGAAAGAATATCAGTCCTCATGTCATTGTCTCTCGTGATCGAGAAGAGACTGGTCTGCAATGTAACAAATATGATGGGGATTCTTTATTGAGGCTGCAGGATACAGACAGGTTTCAGAGTGGTAGCCGTGTTAGTCTGTATCAGCAAAAACAATGATAAATTTGTTAGTCTCTAAGGTGCCACAAGGATTCCTGATTGTTTTTGAAGATACAGACAGACTCCTTGGTGTTCTCTGGCTTCCAGCCTGACCCAACCTGTGCTGCCCAGTAGCTGCCGGATGTTTGCCTAGACCTTCCTAAGGCCTGGCCTGGACCAAACAGTCACAGAATGGATGCTGACTATGCTGTGCCTTCCCCCACCACACAATCCCCCAACTTGAACCTTCTTCCATTTCTATGAGACTGGGACCAAACTTTTTTTCAAATGCTGAAATGTTCTGAGAGGTTCTTTTAGTGATGGGTCTGGATCCATAATGCTGGCTCTGAGTCCCCATGACTGTGGAGAAAGTTAGACAAGAAACCCAGATCCAGACTCCAGATCTAGGCCCATGGCCCTGATCCTGCAAATGGATCATGAATGCAGTTGGATACCAATGCCAGTGCAAGGCGACATTGACTTCTGTGGAGCCAGTTGCAGGATCAGATGCTATCTCTGCAAATGAACCAGAACCACAACTCTGAACACTCTAGATTCAAAAAAGAACTGGATAAGTTAATGGAGGATCAAATGGCTATTAACCAAGATGGTTACACCATGCTCAGGGCAGCACTAAACCTCTGACTACCAGAAGCTGGGAGTGGAAGACAAGGGGGCATCACTCCATAATTACCCTGTTCTGTACACAACCCTGAAGCTCTGGCATGGACCACTGTCGGAGACAGGATACTGGGCCAGATGGCCAATTGGTCTGACCCCACTGGCAGCACTTATGTTCTTAACACTCCCAGCATTTGGGGATGTCCAGGTCTGGATCTGGACTCCATGGTACCTTGGGCCCACCTCTAAGGAGTTTTCCCTCTCTATGGGGTTCTAGCTGGCATCAGAAATGCTGGAAAACTCATGAAAAAGTCTTTTCTCAGAGGACTTCCAGCCAAGCTGTAGAGACTCACAAGGTTTGCAGAGCTAGATAAACGTCAGAGAGCATCCCACACCAATTTATCCACTAGAAAGAAGCAAGGTCCCTTTTGTGGTTTAAGTTGATGGGCTCAAGATGAGGTTAACGAGGAAATATGGTTTACTGGTTGTAGTATAGAATGAGAGACAGAGAGCTGTCTCTTCTGCCACTGACTTGACTGCATGACCTTGGGCAAGTCACTAAAAAAAATCCTCAGTGCCTCAGTTTCCCCAACTATAAAATGGGGGGTAATAGTACTGATTCATCTCACACGAGCATTGCAAGGCTGAAATCATGACTGTTTATAGAACATTCTGAGCTCCTCAGATGAAAGGTAGTAGACAGGGACAGTGTCCTGACTCCTGCGTGTTTCATGACCTCACAAATGGGGATCACATCCAGCAATGCTGAGCACCTAAGGAAGCTCCCGATGCACTCAGTCCTTTCTGGTTTGTGCGTGAGGTTTTGGGTTTTTTTAAACTTATTAAATTTTGGCCTCGATTGCATTCCTTGCTTATTCAAATGCCGTCAGTTTCACTTGTGGATACGATATTATCTCCCATCATCTTCCAGCTTCAGTGTTTGGGTTATACGAGAGAGAGAGAGAAAAAAAACTGCAAGCAAAATGAAAAACTACTATCTGACAGAATCTCTCCTGGGGATCTCAGTTATAAAAAAAAAAAGGAATAATTTTTCTCTGAGCTGTTGTTGTTAAATATGGAGGAGCCATAGGCAAATTTTGCTAATTTTGTGCATGCTTTTATCATACTGGTGATTCACTGGCAGCTTTATCCTCCGATAAGTGGATTAGTTGTTGAGCTAAACAAAAGGTGTTTGACAACCAGAAAGCTCTAAAGAACATATTTGTTTTCCAAATAATGGAGCTGTGTTTGCTGCTCAGTGCAGTGTGGGATGATGTTGTGAATTCATTAGCCAAAAGGAAAGGGCCTTGCAGTTTTTCCCCTTGCATAAGCCAGTAGTTCGACAGGAACCTCTCCTGTCTGCAGTTTGGGGTTTGGGATTTTTTATTCGCCCTGGTTTGGCTTTGGTTTCGCCCAGAGGCTATGGTGATTAGGAAGTGGCTAATGAGCTGTGTCTGCGTCAGACACTGGCCTAGCAGGTGAGATCACGGCCTTCTTCTGGTGGCTCAGCCCAGCAAGGATAAGCGTTTCACTCAGCAGCTACTGGAGTTACTCATTTCGCTCAAGAGATAGGGGCTTGTGCTTTCCCTGCTGCAGGACCAGGGTGCTAGAGAGACTGAGAGGTGAGGTATCTCTGCATGTGTAAGCCGTGCTTTGCTTTGAAGGAGGTGATCTCGTTCAGAAAGATCTCTTAATTTAAATACGGGGGGCCACACTAAATTGCAGCATGTGGCTGCCCTCTCCTTATGCAGGCTAGTAATATCAATTGCAGGCCTGATTGCCGGTTGTGCCCATCCACCCGCAATTTCTATTCACCCAGCAAGGCCAATTCAAATACAAGCGGGTATTATGGCCAAGCCTGTTTATTTCTGCATGGCAGGTTACATGCAGCCCTTGGGCTCCTGGAGAGCTGGCAGGCGAGCCCTTAGTGTTACAATATTTGGCTCCCCTGACCAAGGGGGTATGTTGATGAACTGGGTAAGTGGGAAAAACAATGAGGAGTCTGGTATCACCGGACTCCTTGTTGTTTTTTGTGGATACAGACTAACACGGCTACCCCTCTGAGAGTTGGTTAAGTGGGAGTAGGCTGAGGCTAAAATGTAGCACTCGTCTCTGTCTATGGCACTTATGTGGCCCTGTCACTGTGCTATCTGATCACTTCACAATCCTTAATGTATTTTCCTCACCCTGGTGAAGTAGAACTGTACAGATATCCCCATTTTAACAAAGAGAATACAGAGAGACTTGCCCAACCCAGGAAGTCTTGAACCCAAGTCTTCTGTGGCCTAGGCTAATGCTCTAATCACGAGACCATATTACCTCTCTTGATCACTAACTCTAACATGTAATCTCTGTCAGTTCACATGGGAAACTCAAGGGCATCAGTGACTCGAGATGATGCCTTTATTGGAACTGTAGGGATGGGGCTTTCTGGGCATGGAGACCTTTGTATCTTTCTGCAATGACCCCTTTGCCTCTAGAACGCAGCATTGATGGGACACAAGGAGGGCAGTCAAGTCCAGCCATCTGCAGTCAAAATGACAGGTTTCACTGTGAAGATGGGTTGGACATAAAGTAGAAAAAATGAAAGGATCACACCCACTGCTTCCACTTGCTAAAAGTCGGAGGTAAAATTCCTCCCACGGACAAGCTAAAATCTCCTTGTTAAGGCTGGTGGAGAGCACTTGGTGCTGTGGCTTTGGAGTTCCCGTGTCTGGGAGGGAAGGATGGTGTTTGTTCCATGCCCTGTGGAGGCTGCAGGGCTGAGGGGTGCCATGGTAACTGGTTTGAAAAGAGAAGGGGTTCCCCCAAACCTGCAGAGCTGGGGGAAAGAGTGGTGCTGAAAGATTCTAGCCATCTCGCCAATGTGAGGCTGCTGGAATGATGTACATTTTCCCCTCTCACGGGCATCTCTGCCTCCCAACGTGGCATTGGGATGAGTGGCACCAGAGGAGGGAATAGCGCAGAGATGCATTTTGCATGTGTATAGCCCTAAATTCAGTCTGACTCAGAGAAACAATGGGTGATGCGGTTTCTCAGGCAAGGTGGATGCTACTGAGAATAATAGAAGCCAAGGGAAAAAAACGCTTCCTTGTTGGCTTAAACTCCGTACCGCAAATCGTCCCCTGGTGAACCAAGCCTCTGCTCTCCCTTGATGCCAGCTCACAGATGACACTTTCATATAGCCCTTAAAAGATGGACCACCTTCAGTAGTAGGAAAGCTATCATCTCATGCTTGTGGAAGATACCTCCAATCTCTGCCCAGCCATGGGAAGAGATCAGGAGCATCTTTAGAATGTGCAGAGGCCCCTAATGCTGAACAGCAGATCCAGGCAGTGAGTTAAGTACCCTTTGGGTCCATGTGCAGGCAGGCCCACCGGGGAGCCACCAAGCCTCCCTCCCTTCACTTGCATTGAAGGAAGGGGTGACCATGGCTGGACATGGGACACTGGACGGAGAGGGCCAGGACTCTGAGGTGGCACTGAGCGTTCAGGTGCTTAGCTAGCTGGTCCTGGCTGATCATCATCTGCAGGGTCTGGAAGGAATTTTCCCCCAGGTCAGATTGGCAGTGACCTTGGGGTGTTTTTGCCTTCCTCTGCAGCGGGTGGGGTGCAGGTCACTTGCCAGGATTATGGGGGTCTCGGGCATTGGTGCATCTCAGTCTCTCCTATTCT
The DNA here is from genome assembly GCF_009764565.3 of Dermochelys coriacea. Lineage (NCBI taxonomy): Eukaryota > Metazoa > Chordata > Testudines > Dermochelyidae > Dermochelys > Dermochelys coriacea. Next base: position 7,893,103 of record NC_050085.1, read on the forward strand.
CTGGTCTCGTTTCAGTTGTTGAGGTTATTGTACGGGTGCTGGGTGGGGTTGGTGGCCTGTGATGTACAGGAGGCCAGACCGGACAATCTGCTGGTCCCTTCTGGCCTTGGACTTTATGGCTCTGTGATACCGAAAACAACACCGTAACACCCCCTGCAACCCTGTGACCAACAGGAGTCTCTAGCCTGGCAAAGGACAACATAAAGATGGGGTACATTCAGTGCAGGAGAGAAAGAGGCAGCAAAGAGAATTCTTCAGATTAAGGCAATCGTGCCCTCAGCTCCCTTCAGCTCCCGCCTGGATGAGATTGGGGGAGGGAAGAAGGAGGGGGAAATAAGCAGCCGAAGAGCGAAAGGTCCCCAGCTGGCTGTTAGCGGCATCTGCACTCAGAGTGCAGACTCCAGCTGAGAGCTATTTCACTATTTATTTACATGTAATTATTGCTATGAGGTGCAGATATTAACACTGTCAAGAACAATTTGCCCTGACATTTTTCACTTGCTCTGTTCCCTGACGTTTTCAGAGTTGTTGGTTTCTCTCTCTCCCTCTCTCCCCCCGCCACCCCATCCCTTTTTTTTTTTTCCGCTGCAGCAGCCACTAACACAGCGCTTTGGCTTTGGCAGCACGCAAGCTGGCCTTTCTAATCCAGCGCCCTTCGCAACTCATTAAACTTTGGAATTAAATTTTGTCCAGGAGAGGCATGGGGGTTCCCCCCCCCTTCTCGCGTGCTCTTGCACCCCGCCACCCATCCACAGCAGTTCAAGCATTTCCACTCTAAACAAACCACATTTACCGGTGGCCGCGTTTTCAATTGGAATGCAATCTCAGGCATTAACCTTTGCTTTTGACGCTGCATTTAAAACACACAGAGAGGTGCCCAACCGTTTATTAGGTAGCAATTTAAAGTGCGTGCGGAGAGGGGTAGGAAAAAGACAGAAAATGACTGCAGTTGGAGAACGAATATTTTCACCAGACCCCATGGCAGCATGGAAATAAGAAAATCCTTGGATGTGTGGGTTATAACCTGTAGCTATCTTACACCTCCATAGGCCCTCTTTCCTTCCCCTCCCTTCCTGCGCAATCCATCTGATTTCAATAACTTGCAACCACTGGCACTTTAAATTAAGACTCCCAGCCCGCACTCAAACTCTGATTTAATGAGACAGTTATTGTAGATCATCTAATAACGATCAGTTGTGCACTAACATTTACTCACTTAGCAGTGATGTGACAGATACAGGCTTCTTCATCCTCAGCCAGTGTGGTGCTTGTCATCGACTGCTATTTATTTTATATACAGAAAGCCACATTCCTCCCTGGCATGACTCCACTACCACCAGGCATTGATCTGACCCACTCGCTGTTTGTGAGGGTTTATAAGCTGGATGGAAAGGAAGTGTTTTATGCATATCCCAGCACTGAAGCAACTGTGTTGGAAGAGATCCTGCTTCATACTTATTTAGTCTACATCTGAAGCATTTGATCAGTGTCTATTATATAGCTATAATAAAATAATATATTATAATAAAATATAATATATAAATAAATATAATATAATATAATATAATTATAATTATAATTAATAAAAGCTGGGGGTAACCATTTTTGACCTCAAGCACCCGACCCCTGATATTCAGTGGCTTGGAGCACCCACAGCTTCCCATGTCTCAGGGCCGGGAATCTACACCTGGAGCCTCTTCAAATCAGAGGCCACATTTGAAGATTTGAGCCCATCTTAACTCTTGGCCTTGAGGGTTTCTTCTGCCTTCCTGGCTCACCTGCACTGAACTCGGTGGTGCTCAAGAAAGGCAGGATCAGGCCCTGAGCGTAGCATCCATTTGATATCCAGTCTCTGACTACTTTGCCCTTGCAGAGGGGGGACACAGGAACCTGGTGAGTTTTTCCTGGTTCTGAGGATAGGGGAGGAGGGTTTTCACTGGAACAGGAAAATCCCCCAAATCTGTGCATCTCAGGGATGCATGACAGGCCAGGGCGATCCCTCTCAGCGTGGAAATTCCAGATATACATTTCCAATTGATTCTTACTTGTTCCCATTGGCCATTCAGTTTGGGAACAGTAATGGGCTATCCGCCTGCTAGTTCCTGAGCTGCTGGTCCCCCTGCTGACATGGAGAGAGAGCAGTGCAAGGATTCTAATGAGATTTCCACTAATGCCCCCTTCCCTCCAGGGGAACTGGGTTCTCCTGGAGATGTGCTCCCTGGCCCTTCCTTTGATGGAAAGAGGGAGATCAGTGAGGGGCTCTGTCAATATTAATGTAGGTAGGGAGCCCTCTGGGTTTGATAAAGGGGTGATGATTGGAAAGTACCCACCCCTTGCACATGCGGATCTAAACTGTTTCAATGGAAAATGGGGTTTCAAGTAAATGCAATTTTTCACTGAAATTGTCTGCTTTCCATGGAACATTTTGACTTCTTGTTCAAAAACTGAAATTTTTTGCAGTGAAAAATGCCATTTTCTACCCCCATTCTATTAATAAACATTGAGCAGATGTTTTAAGTCAGTAGGTTGTTTATAACAAGGACTGATTAACCGTATAACACTGTCTGCTTATGAGTTTAGATAGTAAACTCTTTTTGGTCTGTGGTTGAAAAAGGTAACTCTTTTCCATTACGAATTTTGGAAAAAAAATGAAAAAAGTTTCATTTCATTTCAAGTTTTTCAGGACTTTTCCAATTTTTTTATTGAGTGAAACCATTTTTTTCATTTAGTTTCAAACCAAAAGTTTTTGTTCATTTCAAATTGAAAATTTTAATTTTCTTTCAGCTTTTGGAAACCAAAAATGTTTCCCTTTTTTATTTTTGATTTTCATTTTTTTTCTACCTTTCTCTCCTCTTTTCCGTTTTCCAGAAAACCCTACCAATTTATTGGACAATCGTTTCATTAAAAAAGATGGAACCTTTCAGAGGAAACTAAAATATATCACAAAAAATCATTTATTTTAAAGTCCTGTTTTCATCTAGAAGAAAATGTTGACCATCTCTGTTTGTAATGTCTATTCCTTACGTATTAACCCAGTATACACCACTTATAAATGGAGCCTTAATATAAAACTGGACCTTAGTAACATGAGTTTTCACAGATTGCATGTCTAAATATGATAAGAGCTAAGAAACTGGAGCCAGAAACTTGGACATGTCTATTCCTGGCTTCTTCTTCTTCTTCATGCTCATCCACCTTCTGTTCTTCAATTTGTCCATCTAGGTATCAAATGGAGTTAATAAAACTGTCTCAACTTTTATAAAGAACTCTTAGCTCTTTGAATGAGAGATCGATATAAGAGTGGAATTATTATTAGTAGTAGTATTTATTTTTATATTATATGGCAGCAGTGTTGTGAGGCTTTACTCATTACTTTTTTAATGCTCATTAAATGTGAATGGCAGGATGATCCAGTGGTTAGACCACTAACCTAGGTTTTGGGGAGAGGGATAGCTCAGTGGTTTGAACATTGGCCTGCTAAACCCAGGGTTGTGAGTTCAATCCTTGAGGGGGCCATTTAGGGATCTGGGCCAAAAGTTGGGGATTGGTCCTGCTTTGAGCAGGGGGTTGGACTAGATGACCTCCTGAGGTCCCTTCCAACCCTGAGTTTCTATGATGGGCTCAAATCCCTGCTGCTCCACCACAAATTTCCTGTGTGACCTTGGGCAGGTCACTTAGCTTCTCTGTGCCTCTTCTGTAAAATTGACCTGTTAGTCCTTCCCTACTTCCTGGGGTGCCATGAAAATAAATCCATTAAAGTTTGTGACATGCTCAGATACCATAGGGGCCGCCAAAAAAAGTGCTGCAGAATTGTAACCTGTTCTGGTTGTCATGCCGGCTCAGCTGTGAGATTTGGGTTGAGTGTTGTGAGTGGGTTAGGTGCGATCAGTCCCCTAAATGCTGCAGCGCCCCATGGATTGGTGAGAGTAAACCTCTTTTGTGGCAGTAAAGCTATATCAGAGACAAGCCCTCAGTGAGGAAAACAGCCTGCCGTTTACAGCCAGAAGAGTTCATCTTTAGCTCAAGTGGAAGGGGGCAGTTGGATTTGGTGTTGCAGCTCTGAATTCTGTCGAGGCTGAGAGCAGTGGTGTCTGTGTGTATGGGCTGCAGTTGGTTACACAAGGGCATATCTTGGACTGGAAGGAAGTGAGTGGGGTTTTCAGTGTCTATGGGATTCTGATCCTATTGAATTCTCATGGGACTTACTCATCTGACTCTGGAAGAGTCTTTCGAAAATCTCTACCATAATTCAGAAAGATTTCAAGCACCCAAACCAGTTGGTTTGAATGTGGCAGACTGGAGGAGGCAGGTGGCTCCTCACCATGTAATGGCAGAGTGAGGGTGAATATGGTTGGCTGAAGGCTTTATGGCTAGTGTCCAGAACACATCCTAGAGGCTCAGAAACCAGGATGCAAATAAAATGAATTCCAAGGGTCTTTTTAAAAATCTCATGATTTTTAATGCCCATCTCATGATTTTGGGAGTGGTGGGAGCTGACATGGTTGTAGAATATTTGGGGTTGGCAATATAATGTGTTTCAAAGGTAAGTAAGAGGATCCTGATGATCCTCCATACAAGATTCTTGAAGAATATTTGAGAATGACACATACCAGGACTTGTGCACAGGGGGGCTGCTCAGAAATCAGGGTGACCTGGAGGCTAGTGCGGACAGCTGTCGGCGTGATCTCCCCTCGGATTTCTGTAGGATATGGCCAGTGCCTCTCCCCATTGGCATGTCCTCAGCCATTTCCTTCCCCACTATCAAGTCTCCCTCCATGGGATCCAGAGCACGGTGGGGTAGTCGATAGAGGCCACACAGCCCAGGGTCGCCTCCACTGGCAGACCCAGAGGGTGCAATCTGGCCCTGGGCAAGATGTCAGAATCTGGCTCACCGTCCATTGCCACGAGCTACAGTGCAGCGTGTACCCATTCACCGACCTCCACCTCATGAGGCCCAGCGCCAGCAGTAGCAGTGAGGGGGACCAGGGATGAGGTGGGCGAGAGAGAGAATCAGGAAGAGAATGAGTGATCAGCATCGATGTTGTCAATGTTGCCGGGACTTAACGTATTGTGAGATATGGCAGCTTGTTTGCACGGGTGTTAATCAGCCTTTCCTGTCCCCTCCTTGTCACTGCCCCGTCCCTGCCACAGCCAATCTGTGTCCTAATCTCCATCAATTAATGAGGTACACTCTCTCCCCTCTCCTCCGCCAACACACGCACCCACCCTAAAGCATAGCAGGCCTCAAGAAGAAACAACCTCCCCCTTTACTTTCCACTAACTCAGCGCGGCCAATTAGGCATCTGACACCCGCACTGGCTGACAAATTGTTTCTGTCATCTGCTTTCTGTCTTTCATTAAACAGGAGGTGGGAGGGGGGAATTGGAAGGGAGAGGGGGATTGGAAGATGTGATCTCCCATGCTTAGCGAGGCCAGATACATTAATTACAAAACGGCCATTTGCGGCATGAAAATGCATTAATTAAATTTATGCAATCATTATCTTTAAATAGTCTTATCTTTAAAATAATCAGCCCTTCCTGAGTCTTCCCTCTCCTCCGCTAAATCGCTTCTAATCCCCTTTCCTCCATTTATCTCTGGATCAGCAGAAGCTCGTGTGCTTTCAAACTTCTGCACACGCGAGGAGCCTTAAACTTTGCCAGAGTAACGCAGGGCATGATAGATCAGTCAGATCACTTTGCAGCACAGTTAGGATGGAAGGGAGTGGGCCCGAGCGTGCGTAGGGACATGGTGGATTCGCCATCACTTGAGGTCTTTACATCAAGATCTCTTTCTACAAGATATGGTGTAGCTCTGACAGAAGTTATGGGCTTGATGCTGAATTTATTGCATGAGGGCCCTGGGCTTGTGCCATCCAGGTCAGATTAGGGCTGGGTCTAGACACACATTTTGTAGCAATACAAGCGTTTTGGGGGTGATTTTTTTTTCTTTTTTTTAGTGAAAGAGCTATACCGGTCCTCCAATGTAAACACAGTTATATCAGTATAAAGGTGTCTTACAGCTAATTCCCCCTCCCATATGGGGATCGCTATCATAGTATGAGCACCTTTATACAGGTATATCTGCATCTACTCTAGGGGCATTGTACTGCTTTAACTTCAGCACTCTCGTTAGTTGGGCTGTGGTGTCGATTGGAACTTCTACATGATGCAGTAATAGCCATAGTAATAGAAAAAGGCTCACAGAAATGACTAGAAATTTGAATGAAAATGGGGTTTTTCATTTGCTTGGTTTTGTTTTGATTTGAACAATTCCTTGCATTGTTTACAACCCAAAACTTTTAGGCTGTGCCTTCACTAACAAAAAATCCCCTGTTGGAGTCCTGGTATCAATAAGACTTTGGGGGCTTTCAGTGCTTTCAAACTAGGGTTCCCACCAGCACTATTACTGAATTAATGGTATGTTTTTGTAAAATTCTCCAAGATAGACTAGATTTAAGTGCATGAAGGTGAAACTACCTGGGTAATTAAACTGATGAGGTGATATTCATTGTCCAAATGGAGTGAAACACATAAAGTAAGCAAACAACCTACAAGGCAAATAACAAATTAAATTCTTCACATTATTCCATTTTTAACAATCTGAGATGTTAGTAAGAGAGGGAGGGAATTTTAAAAATATATACAGTGCTTCACTAATTTGAAATTCTCTCAAAGGTAAACTTTATAATCCACACACAAAAATCAATTATCTCTACCTATCCCTCTGCAAAGATTTAATAACAGCCACGATTGTGAGATCTCATATTACTGTGATCTCAAGATTTAAAATAAGGCAGTATACTCTGGAAAACTCTCAGTATTATTGTTTAAAATACTATGGAGTATCATCAGAAACAACCAAAACTGAACCACCGTTGACAAAAATGAGAAAATTCCCTGTGACGTCTTACCCTGGCTTTTTAAATTGTACTTGTTCTTTTACTTGCTAATTCACAAAATTCAGAGGATATTGCAAGTTAGTGAGGTTCTATTGTGTGTGGATTATATTCTCTGCTGGTGTCACCTTGCTTAGACCCATTAAAGCACATTTACACCAACAGAGAATCTGGCACTGTGATTTTGATAAATTGATGGTGTCTTTTTCATAGCATAGCACCAAAGCCCCAATGCAGCCAAACATTTCGGCACATGCTTATGTCCATCCCTATTCTGCAAAAAAACATTTAAGCACATATTTAAGTCCATTGATGTCAGTTAAGCATGTTCCTAAAAGTTAAGCACGTGCTTGGTGCTTTCCTGAAGAGGGATGAACTGCTGAATGGGTCTGAAGTCTTATAACCAAAGACTTATGTAAAGACTCCAGGATTTGTTCCATTGACAGTATTGTTATTCTATGGTGATATTTTTAGCACTAATTAGGGAAATATGACTAATTCAGATAAAAAGTCAACTGAGCTGCAGCTTCTCCTAAAACATGAACTGAACTGGGTTTGAATTTCATTTTGTAAAACTTTGCTAAACTTTTATTTAATTTTATTATTTCTTCCCCTTTTCATTTTGTGCTTCCTTTTCCCACCAGGGGGTGAAAATGCCAAAATATCAAGGGAATTCTCCTCAATCTGAGACAAGAAGAGCTAGTAATCTTATTTGCAAAAAAAAAAAAAAAAAAAAAAGCCCATTCTCATGAGATTTCCAGACTAACTACTCTCAAGAGGTTTGGGTGGTTCAGAGAAACAGTGGATGCTTATCTCATCTGAAGTTCTGGAACCTTTTTGAGTTTTTGGACTTTGTAGGGTTATCTGGGAGTCTATGGGAATTTTAGTATATTGTGGTCATTCATTCCTATCTGCAATATAAATCTTTGAGACAGGCCAGTGCAGTTGATCTGTATTAGGTTTAGTCTGCGATTTGGAATTAAGATCCAGTCAGATATAGAGTCTGGGTCAGGATTCCACTGTGTCAAAATCTCACCAGTTTTCTGATATCTTGAAGAGTGGAAATCAGCTGTTCTCACTCGATTTCAGCCGTCTTGGGCTGAAATCCCACGAGGTTTCAGTTGCATCAGAACTGTAACAGGAAAACAGTTCTTCCCCCATTTCCTGCATAGAACCAAAAACATAAGGGTGGATTTAAGTCCAAAGTGGAATCCAAGCCGTCCTAATATTTAAAGCTTCATTAGATCTTAAGCTCTTCAGCTCTGTATTTATGCCTTGTACAATGCTGAATGCATTAAATAATAAATAAATTCACAGGAGCTCAATTTCAAGGTTCTTTTCTCTGGCCCATCTCTATTAACTACACACCCAGCCAGAGAGAAGAAAAAAACTCCACTTTCTACCTGGAACTGGGTGGGGAGAGGGACTGTGAGATAAAAAAAAGCCCTAGACTGAGATCTCAATTAAGATCATCACTCTCCCATTTACCTACAGCGGTACCTTTATTCCAATGAAACTCTAGAGTCAGATCCGCAGCTGGTGCAAAGCGACAGAGCTCCATTGTCTTGAATATTCTGAGAACGTTTGAGCTCTGAGCGTGTTTTTTGATTTAGAGGTGGACAGGGAGCATAGATCGCCATAGTACCTTTGAAAATCTCTCCCTGAAATCTTTGTTTTGGCCTCATGCAGCAGAGAGGCCCATAGAAACCACCGTGGGCCTGCGAAAAGCCACTTCTACTGGATTCCGGGCTTGTCCTGTGGGAGTGGAGGGAAGACCCTTGACTTTAAAGCTCATCCCTGCTGCAGATTCCCAAGAACCTAAAATTCTGTCAAGTTGCTACAAGTTTGTTAGGGTGAATGAGCTGAAAAAGTGCTGGCCTACCTTTAAAACGCAAAACGCCCCGAGAAATCTGGGAAGCAAGAGAGCAAATGAACAGACAGCCAAGCAGGTGGCGGTATGGGGTGCTGCTAATTTTCCCTTTCTTTCATTCTTTTGCCAGCCCGAGTTATTAAATGTTTGGTTTGAGTCTAGCTAGCATTGCAGTGGCTGAACTTATCAGGGTTATTTCATCTCCCCATGACCTCTCCGTATTTACGATGGGGACCCTGAAGGCATTGGCTTGACTTAACTAGTGTATCTTACAGTGCAGTTAAGCCGGGCCTTAACTGATTACAGCCCTTGATTGATCAGAGGGGGGAGAGAGGGGAGTTCTAGAGGAGATACGCAGGGCTATCAGTGCACCAGGCAGCTTTGCCTGAGGCTGGGATATGCCACTCAGGGGACTCTTTGTAGTGCAGCTTCCTTTCACATTTATAGATGCTTCCCTCCACACTCCAAAAAAAAAAAAAAAAAAAAAAGAGAGAGAGAACCAGAGAGGGGAGGTGTGGGGAGGACTCAAAGGATCTCAGGAAATCTTGTTTGGAAGCAATAAGTCAGCACCCACACTCCATTACCAGTGTCCGCAGGGGGTTGTGATAGTGAATGAGCACATATCAGCTTAGCTGAGATTTGAAAAAAAAAAATAGAGAGAGAGAGGAAAAAATGGCAAGGAAGGGAGAAGAGAGGAGACACCTCTGTGGATTTTGGTTTGGTTTTGTCAATCTCTGGTATGGAGCTGATGATAGGAGAGAGTTCTCAGGGGTTGAATGACAGAAGAAGTTTATAAACTAGGTTTAATTTGCTTGGACTTAGCTATACTGTTTGAGCCCCATGTCCAGCCTTTATTCACATCCAGCCGATGCACCGCAACAGATTTAGCGGGCAACCTTTTTTGTTTCTTGCTATTGTAAATCTCTTGCCAGCCGCTTTCTTTCCAGCCCTTCTCCTGCGAATTTCAGAGATCACCCCAGGATGGACAAACAGGTGCAGAAGATAAGAACAAGGTGATCCCCAAACCTTTGTCCATCTCTAAAGCCAAACCCAAACTAAACCCTTTTAAAGATTCTGAAATGTTTGGAGGTTCTTGCTTTTCGTTGTTGTTCCTCTCTGCTTTTGCATCCTAGGTGACCCCGTGAGTGCTGAAATGCCATGAGCAAGACTGTTCTCCAGACAGCTGTCTCCCAATCAGAACCTGGAAATAATTAAATTCATAATTTATCATTTTGTGGATAAAGTGCCTAACCTGTATGCCTAACTCAGGGGATCTCAAACTTTTTCATAGTTGCACCATGTCTTAACAAAGAGATTGTCCCATGGACAACTCCCCTCCCACTCCACCCATGTGGCATTTTTTTTTTACATGGAAATTTTTCGGGGGGGAAAATAACTTCAGGGAAGTGTTTAATGTATGTTTAGCTTCTTTTAATGGAATCTAGCAGCTGGAAATGAGGAGGAGCCAGCCCCATGTGACCAGCCAGCTCTCTGGCAAGCCACAGTTTGAGAACCACTCACCTTACTTATTTGTTACTCCTCTGTTTAAAATGTTTTAGCCATCCAATCAAGGAGCACAAAAAGTACCATGTGACTTAGGTAACCAACCAACACAAATAACTAACTGTCAAAAAGAATACTTCACAAACAACTCATAAGCTGGAAAAGCTATTCAGTGACCCCTTACAGATAGGGAATGTGTCTGAAGGAAATCAGGAGTAGTTCACGAGCAATTCATTAACAAAAGGGGAAATAAATTCATAACAGATACAGAGCTAGATCTACAGCTGGTGTAAATCAATGTAGCTCCATTGAAGTTGATGGGGCAGATCCTCAGTTTGTATAAGCTAGCATATCTTCAGGATCTGTTCTATTATTTGGTGATGAATAGCTTAACAAGATCTATGTTCAGAGCTCCAGGTGAATAGAGCCCTGAAAATTTGCAGCTATCCACTTTATATCCACAGACTATGTTTGCGGATCATGGAGCAGATGCGGATACAAATTTTATATTCACACAGGGCTCTACAGATGGAGGGGGAAATTCTGCTACTATTCCATAGGGGAAATTCCATCCCAATCCTAAATTTATCAGTCTGTTCAGATCAATGCGTGTGATCAAGAACCTCTGCTATCTATCAGTGAATCCCATTTATAACCTGAGATACTATTGAGCTTGATTCTCCTCTCATTTACACCAATGTAAATGTAACTCTGCTACAGTTAGTGGGGTTACACTATGTAAAACCAGCATGAGAGGAGAGTCAGGCCCATTATCTTTGTTCAGTGTTCTGAAAGTGCTTCCTGGGCAGAGATGTACACATATTAATTGACCCTTTGGTGTGGGGGAACCATTCATACACATTTAACTAATCTTGGGGCCGAGATTATCAGAAGTGACTAGTGATTTTGAATGGCTTACCTGAAACACCTTAAAGAAAGATGTTTCGATTTTCAGAGGGAGGGTGATTTCAGGTATCTCAAGTTGGGTGTCAAAATCTCTAATCACTTTTGAATCTCTTGGCCTGGGTTTCTTCCATCTACAGGGGAAGTGTGTCCATGTCTGATTAGTTACCATAAGTCCATATGCACATAACTGGAATCCTCCTTTACCTTAGGCAACCTGCTCTAACATAGTGTGGCTCTTTGTTGTTGAGTCTGCTACTACTTCTGATACATTGGATTTGGTCCTTTTGCTCAAGGGATAGAGACTCATGCTTCTAGATCCAGATGTTTTGGGTTCAAGCTCCACATGTAACAATGCTCCGGGAAATTACTCTTAAGCTGCAAGAAGATTCCCCATCGCCCTTCTTACTTTCTTAGGGACTTGCTCTGAAAGGAGATCCCCATTCTTTTTTCCAAACTGTCCAAGCTCAAGTAACTCATCTTATCATCATAACTAAGACCCACCTTTGAATAGTTTAGAAACTTTTCTCTGGACCATCTCCATAATTTGTACGTCTCTACAGAAGCAGGGTGCCCAAACCAAGAGGCAGTTATCCAGGTGGAACCCCATGATAGCCTTGAATAATCAGGTAATAACTTCCCATTGCCTTGTTTCTAATACTCCCGTGGTGCTTCCTTGAACCTTATTGGCTTTCTTTGCTGCAAGTGACACTGTATTCCCAACTTCATGTCATTCCCAATGGGAATCCATAAGTCTCTTCCATTGTCAGTACATGCCAATTCTTCATCCATCAGTGAATAGGTCAGATTAGGATTTTTAGACCCAAAAATAAAACTGCTCGTGTCCATTTAATCAATTATTCCCTAAACCACTCCCCTTATGTATTTAAATAACCTGGAAGACGTTTTCAGTCACTGATGATATTAATGGTATTTCTGATTTTATTGCTAACTGTCAAATTACACCACTCCCCATTCACAGGTCCACAGTGAGCCACTTATGAGAACATTGAAAAGGGAGACAGCCTAGTCTAGTATCATAGCACTGAAGCAGGAGTCAGGAGTCTCATGTTCCGTCCCTGGCTCTGTCAGTGACTCACAGCATGACCTTGAGCATGCCCTCTCTCTGCGTGTTTTTGCATCAGAATGATACTTGCCCTTCTGTGTAAAGCACTTTGAAATCTGCAAATGGAAAACGCTATCAAAACTAAAGGTTTGTTATCTGAAGGCATCTGAGATACCAGTCCAGAGACATCACTGCAATCCAGTGCCATTTGCAATAACCAGCTTTGGCTTCTGGCCATTCCATATATATTTATCCAATCAAGATACCTGAGTTTCCAAAACACGTTGACTAGTTTAGGAATCAAACATTGTTTCAGTGCTTCATCCAAAGTTATAATAAACTCTTGATAGATAATATTTGAACCATTCCCTTATCAGTTGCCTTACTGGCCTCTTGTTGATCAAGAATTATCGAATTTTTATAAGACTACATTGGTTCCCATTCTCTTCAGCCCTAGACACCATGTTCTGATACTCAGATCCCATGCTGATGGTTGCATGATAAATATCTAGCAAGGCAGAGCTCATTCCACCAAGCTATCTTTTATAAGGTAATAGATTCCAGGGGTGAAATCTTGCCCCACTGAAGTCAAAGCTGAAACTTTCATTGACTTCACTAGGGCCAGGATTTCACCCCAGTCATTTAAAATCTCATTTAAAAGCTTGATTGCATTTTATATAACATAAATCTCCAGAAGTAAAACACACTCTTCTAAGATAATGTATTTGGAGCCATTCTGGTTCCCACTGATTCCACTGGGCAATGGACTGACTCTGTTTGCTGAAGTTAGACTAAATGGCCTACGATCATTTTGATCAGATCTTTCTCAAGTTGTGGAGAATATGAGTCCTTATCTAGTCCTCTGCTACCATGCCTGACTGCAAGGATATATTTAATTTGTACACCTGATGGGTTACCATACTCTTCACGGAGTTCCTTCAATATGCCGGGATACAACTCATCTGGGCCTGGGGATTTTTAGAAGTTCAAAGTTAAATGCTTGGTTTTGTAAGTGAAGTGTTGATGATTACAATATAATCATCGTATTTCTCTACCCATGGGCACATTTGGTTATAGTCAACTTCCTTTAATGTGAAGATCTTTGGATCTCCATATTATTTATTTATTTATTATTTATAACTTTATTTATCTCCTCCCAAGTCTTTTATCGGTCCTACAGTAACCTTTCCCTTCTGCTGCTGTTTAATGTAGGTTTAAAATAATCTGTTCTACCTATAAGAATGGCCATACTGGGTCAGACCAATGGTCCATCTAGCCCAGTATCCAGGCTTCCAAAAGTGGCCAATGACAGATGCTTTGGAGGGAATGAACAGAACAGGGCAATCATTGAGTGATTTTTTGAACCCAGTTATACTTTTGGCCCTATGATACTAAGATATTAAAAAGGTATTGATATGAAGAAAGATTAGGGCTTATTCAGTAGGTGAGAGGGGTGAGATGAGGTGAGAGGGTCTCAAAGTAGAAATGGGAAATATTAAGTTAGGTACAAATAAACCATCTCTGAAATGACTTGGGGAGTAGAGAATGAATTTCCAAATGCAGGAACTGAGTCACCTCTACTGATGGTGTGGATCAGCTCCTCGTATTGGAATTCAGAACAGAGGAGGAACCTGCTCCATGCAGGTAGTGGGGCTGGAGGAACTGACATGTTTCCAAGAACACATCTGTCAACCTTTTCCTCTTCCAACAATCTTTGCAAATGCTGAGATAAGTGAAACTAAAGGAAAGAGATTTACAGGTGTCACCACAGAAGTCAAAGTTGGATTTTTCCCTGCAGGGAATCTTCTAGTGTTTTGTCCAACCTAGTTTTCAATGTTCGAAGTGATAGGGTTTCCCCTCTTTCCCAAGTGAGGGGCTTTCCACTTCATCCTTTAGTAGACGATTCCAAAGCCCAATAAATACATCTCCCTGGCAGGATGTTCTTCCTAAAGTTTCCCTTTTTGAATGTCTTCCTATTACTCCAAGTTACACTCTCTTGTACAACCCTGTGTAAGATTTCTGCTTCGTTGGAGTTTGCACTCCAAATATTTGTAGAATGTTATGGCCTTCCTTTATTCACAATTTAGCCAAGCTATGCATATTGAGGCCAACATTTTCTAAAGTAGCCATGGATTTTGGATGCCTTAAGATGTCTGAAGATGGACACCCAACAATGGAGGCACTCAGAATCACTTGAGAAACTATTAGCCTTAAGCTCTGTTCTCCTTTCCTCCAGAGCCAATCCATCCAGCCTCCTGATCATTTTTTGCTGCTCTTCTCTGAACTCCTCACAATTTGTTCATATCGTTCTGGTAATGAGGTGTCCAGAAATAAATGCAATGTCACCATCCTGCTACATGATGTGATGCCTCTATAAATGCACCTAAAATTATATCAACCTTCCCTGCTTCCCTTCCCCTGGGTATCAAAAAAATGACCACATCTATGCCCATGCCCAATAAGGATTTACTTTATCAGCTCTTTAAGGAATGATCATATGGTGCAATTTTCTGCAATTGGTTATTCAAACCCAGCACCACCAGTATCTTTTCTCTCTAGTTCTGATATCTTGCTAATCTAGTCTTGGTGTCACACCAGTCTAGCCTTCCGATTACATCAGTCTAGCAATCTGCTTATTGGAAACCTCACAATTAAACATGAAGGAAGTCTGCTGAGTAAGTACAAGATTCATGGATGGGATATGATCAGCCACCTTGTGACTAATGAGGAGACATCCTTCTCCATGGTAGCTCTCTCTCCTTGCAGTGAGTACTCTCCTACTTACATACTGACCTGCTGCTCTTTGGTGTCACCATTTGAATATACACAAGTTGTTTCCAGATGTCTCTGTGCCTGGGAGAGGCATTATAGCAGCAGTGAGTTGGCAATCCTAGCCCTTAATTGTTTTTCTGCCCAGTGCCACATTCTGGTGTTTGTTCTTCTGGAAGTAATGGTACAAACCATGGCACCGCACTTCAGGGAGAGCAGGGGCCTCAGAGCTGCCCATAGGAGTTCCACCTTTGCAATAACAACAATAACATGAACTGACACAGCATATTTCATCCCTGGATCTATTATCCTCCCTTGTAAGAGGTGAAGAGAAGTTAAGTGACTTGCCCAAGCATCACATAGTGAACCGATGAGAGAATTGGGAATTGAAGCCGAGTCTCCTGGCTTCCAAGCCTGTGTTTTAACCATTAGCTCACACTACCTCTCCCACATAGCTTGGGTAAGGTCATACAGTGAGTCAGTGGCAGACCTGGAAACAGAATCCAGAACTGCTGGCACCCAGCCACCTGCTTTTGACCCTCCCTGCACACCGTGGATATCATTTTCACAATGGAGAGATTTTTGAAGGGGGCTGGATAATTTTCTGACCATCATTCAAGTTTGTAGCTAGGCAATGTCAGACTATGATGGGGCAATCGAATCTCATGCTTCAGGGTATAAGCTGATTATCTTCTGGGGTCAGAGAGGAATTGATGTTAGCCCCTTTCTCCCCCACTGATCAGGTGCATTGTGGGAGGAATTTCTTGCCTTGTTCTGCAATATCATATGTGGGTGGTCACGCTGTTTGGAGTGGCTCAAAACTGTGAGTGCCTACTTCAGAGCAGATTGTCAAAAAACAGGGCAGACATCCCAAACTGGTGGTATGTTCTATAATTAGCCAGAAACAAATGTGAACTCCTGGATCACAATACTGGTCTTATAATGGAGTCACAGACAGTCCCCTTAGATTCTCCACCCTATTTTGCTACCCAGACAAACTGGATTTTGTGATAAAAGGTCACTCAAACCAAAAATCACACCACATCAGGTTACTCCCAGCCCCAAGAGACCAGTCATTTCCCCCAGATCAATTAGTACTCCAGATCTTACACCAAAGACAACACTGGCAGCCAATTCTATAGTAAACTAAGTAAAGGTTTGTTAGTTAAGAAAAGGAAATGAGAGTTATTGAGAGGTTAAAGCAGGTAAAATAAATGCACGGCTGAGTCACGGTTTGTAACTCCAAATGGTGGTAGTGATGTAATAAACAAAATAAACAATCTCCCAAAAGTCGTTTCAGGGTACCCAGATTCTCTCTGGGGATCTCCGCCTTGCATCTGGTACACTTCCCTGTAAGAGTCCAAACAATTCAGAGATGAAGGATCTTTCCTTGAATCCATACATCTAGCATCTTCTCACAGAAAACCAGCTGATAGGGTCACTACCCACGTGGGCTTTTCCTTTGATGACATAGAATGAGGAATGCATTTTGAGTCTTTGACCTCCAATCATCACAAACAGTGACCACTCGTTTTGAAATAAGCTCTTTTCTGTTAGAGTTCTTCATTAGCATTCTACAAGGCTTCTTTCTCCTTTGACAGGTTATTTTGTTACAGAGATCTACCCAATGTAAATGTTTGCTACTACATTATAACAGGATGCAGATACACGAAAACAATGCAAGTAACATCCCATTATTTTTCATGAAGTTTAAACACCAAATACACTCTGATACATTTAACAATCACTTTGATCTATACTAATTCACAAATGAAGTGGCCTGGGGCTTCGGCATGAGCTGGCACCTGGTCCGCCGGTGTCACATTGGCCATTGCCAGAAACAAAGTGCAGAACTAGATGGAGTGGTTGCCTGTGGGATATCTGCAGTCCCTTTCATGGCTGCTTTCCCCAGAGTCTGTGTAATGATACTAGCCAGCACAGGCTGTCAGTCAGTCTGAGAACTAGAGAGAACCACAGAGTCTGTCTGTGTCCAGCAGCCTCAATGAGGAGTCCCCTTCATATTCATTGCGGCCTGTCTCCTCTCCAGAGAGAGGGATAGTGGATGACCTGATCCTGTTTGTTTTCATGTTGGTGGAGGTGCACCCCAATGTACTGCCTCCCAAAGGAAAGATCAATCATTGTGCGGCTGACAGATTGAAAGATTCCCACATTGTCCTTCTCTGACCCATTTTCCAGCTCCTTAGAAGCTGTGTTGGGTATTATGTGTGTTGAGTTGGCATAAAGGCATTTGTGTGTTGGGAAGGAAGCAGACGGGGATTTGACTCAAGGTTCACGGGGGGGGGGAGCACCCTAAGCTTGTACTCCTTTCCACACGGAGCAAGGTGGGCAAGGACTAACCTGACCCTTCCCCATCTTGGCAATGAGCAGCTGGAATGAGGGGGAGAATATCAGTGAAAACAAGACAGGGCCAAAAGCAGCAACTCCAGCTTCGGGGTGCTGCAGGCGTCTCTAGAGTTAACTGTAGGGAGGGGATATTTGGGGGTTGTCTTTCTTCACATTTCTACAAATCATGAAACTTACATAATAGTCTCTCCCCTCTTCCCCCGCACCTCACCCCGCTCCCTTTTGTATATAAAAAAATATCGCCCCATCACTTCGCTGTCTCTCTAACTCCTCCCCTACAACACACAACACCCCCGCACACCTACCCACACAACCTCCGAACCTCAAAATCTGGAGCCCTGATTGCAGAGACTGAGGCTCCTAATTGCACTTTACTTTCCAAAGCCGCATTCGTTTATCATAAAGGGTGCACATTTCCCCTGCTACAGTTTCCACGGCCAGAGGCCCTGAGGGCCAGCTCAGAAATGGAGGGAATTAATTACATTTTTTAAACTCCCCTTCTTTTAAAGTACAGGAGAGAGTGATGAAACGTCCTGGGGGGGGGGGGACTGGGGGACCGCAGAGATGATGCTGGGACAGTGGCAGGAAAGAAGGTGCCTATTATTTCATCCAGGAGGCTCCATTTTACCTTATCCTCAGCGCCCCCCCCAACACACTGAGATCCTCCTTTCCCCCCATGACAAGCAGTCTCCTAAAAGGGTGGAAATTAGGCCAAAGCCTCATAGCACCATGGCCATTATTGACTTACCCTTAAGTGCAAGCTCACGCCAAGCCTGTGACTGATTTGGGGCAGCAGCAAAGAAAAAGGAGATGGGGGGGGGGGGAATTGACAAGAGGGAGGGGAAGGCAAAGCTGTCCATTGCCATGATTGACAGGTAACAGATCTCCCTCCAGATAAAACCTTACAGATGTGGAGTGGGTATTGATTTTTAGTTAGTGATGGTTATGCACTAAGAAGTAATAAATTATAGGAAAGCAAGGTCAAAAAAGGAAAGGTAAAAGGACTTTGCATTCTTAAGGAGGGGATTACTCCATCTGCCCTCAACTTCCCCAAGTTCAAAAGGTTGCTGGAAAATGAGTTGCACCAGTCGGCGTGAAATGCCAGATAGTGCTAGCCTGCCCCCAAGCTGGAGGCCTCTTCTTCACCCCCTCTTGTGGAGGGTGTTCAACACTGGGTGGCTGATGTCAGCTGGGGTGTAAGAATCCAGGGTCCACCTCTTGTTATTTTTGATACAATAGCATCGAGTGATGAGATAAGGATCTCCAACGTACTAGGGTTGTACAAACACATAGGACGAGACAATCCCTGCCCCAACAAGCTCACAGGCTAAATAGACAAGACAGACCAAAAAAGCATTTCACAGTTGGGGAACCATGGAACAGAGAGTTTGAGAGACCTGTCCAAGCTCACATAGTGACTGTGTAACACAGCTGTTAGTACCAGTCCACTACCTGAAACACACCACCACCCTTCTTCCCTTAGAGCCATGTGGGGGCATTCACCTGGAATACACTGCTATCTTCTTAGCCGATGTTCTTGGCCTAAGAGTACCGGGGATCTAGAACAAGAATCCACATCACGGTTCAGGGCACAGAGCTTCAGAATTCTGCTGCTGGCTCCTCTGGGTGCTGATATTCTGGGACCCTTTTGGCTTCTAATATAATAACAGTAATTGCACATCTGTACCTTAGCATCTCATGTCCTAGGATCTCAGAGCTCTTTACAGGCATGTATTAATTCAGGATCTCGACAACCTTGTGTGATAGTATCAATCCCATTTTGCAATGAGGAAACTTTAGAGAAGTTAAGTGGCTGTCCCACGGTGTCACAGAGAGAGAGGAGCAGAGCTGGGAACAGAGCATAGGAGTCTTGTCTTCATCTGCATGAAACTCGGCTGTGATTTTTTGCAGAGATTCGTGCAGGCTTGTCTCCAGTTTCAGCTCTCACAGGTTGGGATAATGTGGGCCTGAGACTTATTTACACTAAGACCACTTCACCTCACTCCATCTCGTCAGAGTGCCTGAAAGTGAGTGTAGTTGTAACTGGTACCCACTTTGAGGCGCTTTTACACTGCCAGAGTGCAAGTGAGGATCAGCCCGAGTTTCACCTTACGTTTTTGAAAGTTCATAAAATTCCTCAAACTCAAAGTGAAAGAAAACCACCCAGGTCCACATGATTTCTACATGCAGCATCTCTGAATTTATACTGTGACCAAATCTTCACTTGTACAGCACTACAAGCACTGGACAGCTCACTAAGGAGTATAGGAGGAGAGAGGAGGTGATATCCTAGCCTTCAGTTAGCTGAGCTATGGCTTTCCAAAAATAATTAACAACAGCCATTTGTGCATCTGCTCCTAGTCATGAATTGAATTTAATATCTCAGTCTGGCCCCACATATGCCTGGGACAGGTGCCCAGAGGTATGTATAATAATAAATAGCCAAGCCACTTAACTCATTGGTTCCTTCTGAGCCAATTCTCCTCATCATGAAGCTCCTGCCGTACCATATGAAATCAGGTTACACTAGACCAGGGGTATCAAACAGACAGTTGGCCAGCCTGATCCAGGCTGCCTGATGTATTTATGTGACTTGCGTGTTCTAATCAGATTCCACTTCAAGCGGAATCTCAGCGTCAGTTTAAAGGGAAAAAGCAGGTTTCTGATCCTCGTGACGGTGAAGAACACTTCCAAATATGAATGGAAGGAAAACCAATGCAGTGTTGCCTTCCTGAGTCTTCAGAGAGCCTGAAACAATGGCTCAGAGAGGTGTAAAATCCCCAGTCCCCTATAAATCTCATTAGACCGTCAAACTTAAATGATCGCACTTTAACGTCAAGATGAACTATTGCATAGCTGATCATTTCAGCAGCTGGAATGTGGAAGGGAGTAGGAGAAAAGCCCCAGGAGGTTGGAAACAGGTGTTGCTGTAAGGGAACATAGAGGGAAGAGCAGAGGAGAGACACAAAGACAAGGAAGAAGGGGTGAAAGGAGGTGGGGAAAGAAGAGAAGTGAAGGGCAGAAATAGTAGTGTAACTAAAAGTTTAGTTAGCATTTAAAAGCCAGATTGATCCCATTGGGCATCCGGTCCAGGACTTAAAGTGGATTTTGGCCCTTTCCACCACAGGAGTTTGAAACCACTGCATTAGTTCATCCTGTCATCTGAAATCAGCTGAGCTCCCAGAGACTGTTAGAGTTCTGGGGGAAGTTAGGGCCCTGCTATCCATGTTGGGGCAAAGATGATAGAAACCCCTGGGATCCCAGGGTGAAGAGCCCCCTTTTCTGTATTTCTGTCCAAATGCATCCGATGAAGTGAGCTGTAGCTCACGAAAGCTTATGCTCTAATAAATTTGTTAGTCTCTAAGGTGCCACAAGTACTCCTTTTCTTTTCTGTATTGTATCTGGAATCAAAGGCTGCAGTATGCGTCTGGAGCCAGAGGGATGGCCTAAAAATATAGGAATTGCAATTCTGGGTTAAACCAGCAATCTGTCTAGTCCAGCAACCTGTCCCCAATACCAGTTTGTTCAGAGAAAGGTGCAAGAAACCCTGCAGTAGCAGTTATGGGATAACCTGCTCCCAGAGAAATTTCCCTGCTAATCCCCAACAGCTACAGGCTGGCGTAAGCCATGATGCAGGAGGGTTTACATCCCTTTCCAAAAATGTTGTGGGAAAAGGCAATGAAGTTCTTGGTGATACATATAGCTAAAGTGTGGACAGCTCCATATAGTATGTACAGGGCTTTAGGACATATAGCACTCACTGCTGCTGGCTTTGTGATGCCCTGGCTCACACAGCCTGGGGCTGAAATAATGTGCGAGGATGAGGAGGAACTCTGAACCCCCAGCCCAGTAGACCCCCGGGATAGGGGTTATACTGATTTTCCAGCTGATAGGCTGACACCCTCTCCAATCCCCAATCACTTCCTTCTCCACAGGGGTCCAGCCATTGCTGATCTGTGAATCAACGCTCAGACAAATCCCCGAGAAGGGACTCAGCCTGCCCGAGTCGGGAGGTGATGCTACGTCCAGGGAAAAGGTCTTTGCTGGACTCCTGAGTCCTTCCAGGGGAGGGGGAGGGTGAAAAAGCAAATGTCAATCTGCCCCCCCCCCATCATTCAGGATAAGCTCCTGACTTAGCGAGGGCAGGGAGGGGAGGAGGGCGATGGGGTTGAGTAGAGAGGGAAATAGCTGTTCTATGGAATCCCCCCTTGTGTCATTCCAAAGAATGAACCCTCTGCACAAAAACTCCCCAGGCCACCGGCAGGGGATAAAGGGCTCGTTCTGCCTCTTGCTGAGCTGCAACTATTTTCAATTTGCCACTTTAATTGATGTCAATAAGGTTATGCTAAATGTGGAGATTTTCAACATTTCTGCTCTCGAGCTCCACGCTGGCTCCCAAGGTGACCGCTGCCCACCCCCGGGCGAGCTGCCAGCACAAACGCCACAAGCCTGCACTTACTCAGTGACAGGTGACGAGATCAGCCCAGATGCGTCAAAGACAGCTCTCCTCCCCTCAGCTCCTGGTCAGGGCTCCCGGCCTGCAAACACTTACACACTTTACAACCATGAGGAACCTCACTGATTTCAATAGGGCTGCGTGTGGTAGTAAAGTTAAGCAGGTGCTCAAGGGTTTGTAGGATCAGGGCCCCAGTTCCTATCCCTATAAGCAAACTGACTCGCTCCATCCTGCTCCTGTTTGCCTTACAAACACCTCTCTTCTAACAGGCATTTTCTCTGCAAAATGAACCAACTGTGGTTACAGTCTCAAAGTAGTAAGATAGTTTAGGTGCAGCCTTAATTACATTTTACAGCCAAGGATAATACTGAGATGGGCTGAGCTACTACCAGCAATTTAACCCCCTTTCCTTTACCTGTGCTTTTGGATAGGGGGTGGGCGAGTTCAAATCCCCAGATCAAAACCTTCTCTTCCAGGTTGGATCCAAAACCAGGAGGTTACTATTCAGATCTGGTTCAGATAGGAGCCCAAGATAGAAGAAATCTCATGATTTTTATTCTATCTTTATTTGAACTTATTCTCCAGGGTCTTCAGTCTGGCACTTTTTGGCAAATGTAAACTGACTTAAAATCCATCATAGATATTGGCTGTCACAAGACCACTTGGAGGCAGATCCTGCTGGATCTAAGCATGCTCTCTTCATTTGCCCATCAACAATACTTTCTCCTTTTGCTTCCCCAGGTGATGAGCATCCTAAGCAACCCGAGCGGCGTTCCACCACAGCCCCAGGCCGATTTCTCCATCTCTCCCCTCCACGGTGGTTTGGACACCACCAACTCCATCTCTGCCAGCTGCAGCCAGCGGAGCGACTCCATCAAGTCTGTTGACAGCCTCCCCACCTCGCAGTCCTACTGCCCTCCCACCTACAGCACCACTGGTTATAGCGTGGACCCCGTGGCCAGCTACCAGTACGGACAGTATGGACAAAGTGAGTATCGATCCCACCAGAAAGTCGGCTGGACTTAAGCAGAGTTAGGTGCGGGTGGGAGTTGGGGTAGAGAAACCAGCAGTCAGATAGGGTGTTGGCTCTGCCTTCAGGAATGGATTCCCATGGATGTTTGTACAGAGAATCATTCTTTAGGGTCTAACCGAACAGACATCGTCCCGCTCTCTCCATGCTCTGTACAGGGTCCCCACTCATTTGCCATCTATTGGAAAAGTCTGAATGAAAGATATTGAATAGAAATATTTATATTGTAAGAGAAGGAGGTGTACCTCCAGGATCCCTCTGCTTCCCCATCTCCTACTCCTGCTCCCTCAAAGACCCTAGATCATGGTGACCCTGCTTCTGTCCAAGGAGAGTTAGACATGGCTAACATGACATCACTAGCCAAGGGACCGAGCTCAGCTGCACAGACATTAGCCCACCAACCCAACCTGTCAATAAAAATATAGGGTAGATATCAGCACAGCTTGAATCAATCATTAGAAAAACACATTTGATGCACACCACAGATCCTCAGCTGCCAAAACCATCCCATTCAAACAATTCACAGTCCCTGTCACTCAGTTCTGACCCAGCTGCCAACTCCCCCACCATCTCTCTAAGATAGATGCTTAAGGTGACAAAACCTCTCAGCTCTGGGGCTTCCTCAACCAGAGGAGACTCATGCCAAACACACGGAGGTGGGATACATGGCCACTTTGCTACTACACATGCAGCCCTATTGGGAACAGAATCCAAGCAGCAAAGAAACAAAAACGAAAGAGAGAGTTTCTCTAGCCTTTTCATTATGAATTACACTCCATGTCAGCAGGTACAGGTTGTGCAGGTAGGTTCTGGAATTTTGGGTGCTTTGAATGCAACCACCCCCTTCCAAATTTGCATAGTAATTATTGTTGTTATTGCCTCCATTTGGCCTCAAGGATGGGGATGGGCGGTTGGATGAATGGAGGTAATGCCTTTCCCAACATTCAGAAATTGCTGACTGTGGAGAAGGGGTTCTGATGTTAAAATCCGTTCTGACAGGGGGAAATTGCCAGGCATGTGTGTGTTTCACAGGCGACATCATATCCAGAAGTCCCAGCACGGGTGGAATTGAAGTGTCCATTCCAAGCCTGGTGCCAGTTCCAAACCTTAGTGTCTCATAGCCCCTGGGTCTTTTATGCCTCCAGCCCACCATTTTCCTTGTGACCAAGGCAGGCCTGGTCTATCAAATCTCACCGGTTGCTTCAGTCAAGAAAAATGCTGAAAGAGTGTGTGTGTGTATATGTAGCAGAGGTGTGCCAGCCTCTCAAGAAGGTTTTGTATGGGAATCTGTGACTCTTACTGGGCAACACTGGGGATTGGTTAGTTTGGCAAAACCTTGTCAGCCAGGTTTGGTTCTAGGAAACTTAGAGATAGGCCAGAGTCAGAATCCTGGGTGTGAACACAGTCAAACTTTTGTGAAATTTAGATCTGGAACTGAACCCCGCTGTGACTTATTTGAGCCCCCAACATTTGAGGGCTGGGGGAATGGCTCATCTCGGCAACAAAACAAAACCTGTGTAAAGCACTCTGAGCATCCTCTGTGGCGAGGCTGGTGCCAAGGGTCTGCCACCTCAACCAAGGTTCACTGACATCAAGTGGAATCTATCCGTGGGCTATGGATCAGGCCCAAAAGACAGCGGTTGGGAGGGTCAGTTTCACCTCTAGAATGGCTGGGTCACAAAAACACTAGAGACACTGGCAGAGGGCTCACCTGCCGGTGTTAAACTAATAATAAGTGTGTGTTGTGAGAGAGTGACCCGCAATGGGTTAAAGGTGCATCCTCTTCCTCCCCTAGCTCTCCCGCATGCCCATGGCTTGTCCTCGTTGACCTTTCCTTCCATTCAGCCATGGCTTTTTATTCCCCCCTCCGTCACAGCCCTTTAATGTCTTTAACTTCTATGGCTAAATGAGAACCGGCTGTGGCAGCAGACAGGATCAATAGCTGCTTCCCCCTCGCCCCTCCTCTTTTTGTTTTTAGGGAGCTTGATCTGCGACCCCTTGACCTTCCCCTCACTTCTGGATGCAAGGCTGGACACACGTGCTATTGATAAAAATCTTAAACAAATTCCAATACCATGTATTTCCAATAAAGATCCCTTCGGGCAGGACGTTAGTCACACCCCATGTGTGTAAAAAAAAAGGGGGGGGATAAAATTTTAAAATAAAAAGGAGTTGAGAAAAGACAAGCAAAAGATCAAAAAGGAGGAGAAAAGAGAAAGAAATGCTTGTCTTGTTTTTCTGCAGGAATTCTTATTTGGGGCTCTCTGTGTTTATGAAACCATCCGCTCAAATACCTTGATATTCTTTTATTTGTCTCCCCTTTTTTGTTTCTGTCTCGTGTCTCCCTCTTTTCTGCAGAGTGTTTAGACTTTCATCCAATTTCAAAGTCTGGTTTTGAGCTTACGGTTCAATCCACCGGGCGTGGTTTGCAGTGGGAACGTTTTCCGGTTTATTTCAATCAGAACCCGGTCTCCCAAACATTCTGTGCCCAGCAGCAAATCTCGTACGATTGACAGAGTTAGACCAGATGTGCCGCGCTCCCCAGAGACATTCAGGTAGCCAGCCACAAAGGGTCCCTTCCTGTTGCCGAGGTGAAGGTAGGGTGAGAAGCTTTTAACACACACACACACACACACACACAGACAACCTCCACCACTTCTTCCCATTGCTGGGAACTGGATTCACTCTCAGTCAGATAAGCCAGTGAAGTCCAACTGTTCCCTGTGTAATACTCCTGCCTTTCAATTGGGTGCTGGATAGCAACTGTGGCCACAAACCAACAGTATGTGTGTTAAAATCAGAGGCATTTGAAGCTGCAAAATCCTAAAAAAATATATATGATGCCCTGTACCGAGCCTGCTCAGAAGCCCATTGACTTTAATAGGGTTTGGATCAGGTCCATAGAGAACATGATCTATCTGTCTATCTAAGAGATACTGAGCACATGCAATACCTGGTATAGTCAATGAGAACTGTGGGTAGTCAGCACCAGGCATATACACACACACACCCGCTTGTACACACTCCTGCGCATTTCTTTTTGTTTTGATTTCCACTCTGTATTAAACCAGCTCTAATTTCTGGCAGGGAATGACCCACTTCCCCGTGAGCCCTTCCCAGAGGCACAGAAAGAGATTGATGGGTGGCTTTGGTTGGTTGGTTAGTTGGTTGGTTGGTTTTTAATAATAATACCATCACATTTCTATCCTTAAGTGATGACCAAAACAGGAAGAGCAACTTCTGACCAACCTTCAGAACGTACTAATTTCCCAGGAGAATTAACGTTCCCAGCTTTTCCTCCCTCCGCAAGTACGTGTCGGAGTCCATGCCTTGCACAAATGTCAGCATGTGTGGGGGGATATACATAAGGATGGATGCACAGAACCAGCATAGACACAAATACACACACACACACATGCACACATGCACACACACACACAGAGTACTCTTAACTGTATGGGCAATTTGGCCATGTGTCAGGAATGAATGTGGTCTACTAGTCCATCTCACATGTAAACACTCCCTAACACACATGCACCGCAGCACAAATATACAGGGCTAAGCCTTAAGACCAAGCAAACTAGGGACATGGGAATCTCATTCTTCCGAGATCTTCCGCGCACCCCAATCCACCCCCCATTTCCCAGTCTTGTGGTCCCATCAGACTCCAGTGCTGGTGGGCCACCTCAGGGGCTGAACTCCCTAACAGGCCTCATGATGCCCTTCACACTGCAATGTAACTTTATCTTGTGCCTGAGTCCATTTGCCGCCCAAGCCATGAACACTCATACACAGAGGCAATACACAGCATGTTCTGTCCCAGCCGGTGGGGAGCAGGGGTGCCAGATTAATGTGGTCCTTACAGTTCCCAGAGGCCGGAGCCATGCTAATGATGCCGGTGATGGAACGCAGAAGCGTGAAAGGAATTCTAATAGATATGACAAGTCTAATAAGAATTTGTGTCTGGAAGGGACCCCCTTTGGGGCAGGCATCTGACAAGATGTTGATGGCTGAAATTTGTTTACTCATTGGCACCGATGGTACGTCTCCTGCCAGCTCCTTATTAATCTAATTTGAGACATTATAGCTAGTGAGAGGGAGAGACTTTTGACTGAAGCTCTGCTAATGAGCGGTGTCACCATCCTGCCCTTTCCCTCTTCCCCTTCAGTCCATGGGGCGGTCTGTTGAGCTGGAACTTAGTCACAACTTGGGATATGGAGTCCCCGGATCACCTCGGGAGTTGCCAATGTGTCTTCCATGATGATGATCAACAGAGACTTCTCCCAGAACGGGAGGAAGGAGGCGAGGAATGAAACTATCAGAGATGTATCAACATACGGTGTCTGGGTCAGATTCTAATCTCACTCACACTGGGCTAGCCCCATTGAAACTAGTGAAATAATTTACACCTGCGTAACTCAGATCAGTGGTGGACTCTGTGGCTATGAGGAAACACAGGGAGTTGAGCATGGAGATCTCTGCATTCACCCAGCGCTCCTACCAGCTGTTGTCCTCTTCAGCCTTCATCCTTGGGCAGCTCCCCAGGAGATTCCATTGTCTATGGGAGATGGGGAATTCTTGTGTTTTTTCCAGACATTTTCACTAGTTTTGGGGAAGATGAGTGAATCTGTAGCAACGTGTGCAAAGTTCTGTGAAGGCAACCGCTGCATTTAGCTCCAGCAGGGTCTCCTCTTCTGTCAGGCTGCTCTAGCAGGGGCTGAGTCTATCTGTCTGTGACTCCCCTCCCATGGTGGGGCCAGCCTGTTTGCAACTCTCTCGGCGACAGGCCTGTCTCTCGGTGACTGCCCCCCGCGGCACGGCCCACCTGTCTGTGACTCCCTCAGTAGCCAGGTCCGTCTGTAACTAACCTAATGGCGGGGTCTGTCTCTCTCCCCCAACCACCACAGAGGATTCCTTTGTGTTTGTGACGCCGCCTTCTCCACAGCGGGGCATGCACGTCTCCAACTCCCTGTGTGGTGATGCCCATGTGTCTGTGACTCCCCCCTGTGGCAGGGTCTGTCTGTCTGTGACTGCTCCCCATGGTGGGGCATGTGTGTCTACAACACCCCCTGCACCAAGGCTCATGGGTCTGCAGCTCCGCCCTATGGCTGGGCCTGTCTGTTGGCGATTCCCCTTGTGGCAGGGCTTGTTTATTATCCTCTTTTAAATGGACCTAAAATGCCTCATGCCCCCCAATCCCAATCCTCATGCTGTGTTTTTTTTTCACTCCCTTTTCCCCCACAGCTGCTGTCGACTATTTGGCCAAGAATGTGAGCCTGTCTACACAGCGCAGGATGAAGCTGGGAGAACATTCAGCTGTGCTGGGCCTCCTACCGGTAGAGACAGGCCAGGCTTACTGAAGAGTCCATCTGTGCCAACAACCCACTCCAGCAACCTGGTACCACCGGAGAAAACACCACCAGCAGCTTTCCAGGGTTCCACCTCTGCCCGGACCCCGCTCCTTTCCAAATCCCCACCACTCTGCACGAATGCAAGCTGTGAAGGAGATGGAAAAGAGGGGGGAGGGCTCTCCATGTATCCAGTTCCTTACCAAGCACTCTTCTAAGATGCTAACCCGCCTCTTTAACCGTGACTCCTTCTGTGGCCAGAGACAATGGGTTGGATACATTTATTAACCCTAATGTTCATGCCCTCCCTCCAGCCCACCTGGTCAGCTTGGCATACTGCCCACACTTAATGACTTTCCATTGATCTCGGTAGTTGGCACAGTCAATGCTGAATTTCTTTTTCCATTGTGAAATATATATTTTTATTTTCCTCCCTCTTTTTTATTGTAGTAACTTGGTGGACATTGTATAGAAGGAGTAACCAAGCTGATCACTAAGGGTGATGTCATTCGGGACCAAAAGACCTTTGGACCAAATATAAGAAGGTGTTTAAAAAACAAATGAAAGTTACAGCAAGCCTGCCCACCTCCCACGCTGCTGATAGGATCCCGTAGCAAGGAAAAAGTAGGCAGGGATGTTGCTCCACATGGGAGGGATTCAATAGATGCTATAAATGTTCCAATGCTCCTGGGACCTTTGGAAAGCATAAATGTAAATTGTTGAGCGGGGTTATGAGAATTTGGGGGCAGGTATGAGCCACGCTCACTTTTCCTCTTAGGGACCAACTAGATCCTGACAGGATGGTGTGGGGCTGGCTGAAAACCACTTGCATCCAATAGCAGCAGGAGATTCAGTAGGAAATGTTGGCACATGTGCTTGAGGAGGGCTGGCGTGGACAGTGTTTGGGCCAGGTGGTGTCTGACTGGGCAGAGTGAGAACTGAACAAGGACCTTCTTTCTTTCGCTCAGCGAGTTTGATCCTGGCAGTGTGGGAGAGTGACTGTGTATGTCGGCAAGGGAGGTGCACTGCCTAATGGTGCTGTAGCTGAGCCTGGGTCTGGCCTAGCTGGAGACACTTCAGCTTTCAGAACTGGGTCCTTCTGCTGCTAGAACATGATTGAAATGAAATGAGACTCTTTCTGAAGGAGCCTGTCAGGGATGTCTCCCGTCAAGCGAAGGCCTGAGGGACAAGTTAGTCGCTGGGATGGAGGAGGTGCATTAGCTAAGGCACAGTGCCACACAAAACTGGAATGTGCATCATGAACTGGGGAGACAGAGGGCTGTAGGAATGGTCTGACCACGACAGTCTGTCTCCAACTGGCCAGAGAGAGAGGGAGGCATAAACCCACATAATGCCCCTGTTTGTGCTGTACTGGACAGTAGAGGAAAGACTCTTGTGCCCTTATGCACACAACTCTTTATTTCCCAATCTACCAGGATAAGTATTTGTCTCTTACCTTAAGTAACTCGTCCTTTTCACCATCCTCTGGTCCTTTTCTGGACAGGTTGGTCTCTTGGTCTCTTCTCTTCATATTTCTGTGTTGTTTATTTTGGAGGTGCTTTCTCTCTAGGCCTCAGATTTTGTTGTTGTTCAGATTTGCCTCCCTCTTTTCTGTAGCATACAGCACTCTTTCCTCTGTACCAACCCATGATCCTGCTCAGCTCAATGTTCAGATAAACCCAGCTGGGAATAACAAGTTATATATGAGTCACGAACCATGTGGAGTTTGTACAATTTATTTATATGGTGTGGTAACAATCTTCACTCCCCCCGATAAAATGCTGTAGCAGATCCCTAAACATTTAGACTTTCTTCACTCTCTGATTGCATTTAAATGACTCACCTCCAAGAACACACTTCTGTTTACTCATCACCCTGAAGAGGATGGGGAAAGCTGCCATTGAAACAACCCATCCTGCTCCTTTCCTTTAAATGAACTTGTGCCAGCCAGTGATTAATTTGTGAGGTCCAACGTTCAGTGGATTGGCAGCAGATGCTGCATGCTGGGTCAGTCAGATACAACTTTCTGGTGTCTATATTGGACGTATCTTCAGTGGAGTTGAGAGATGTGGGGGGACCTAGTTGCTACCTCCCAGTGACAGAGGATTAAAGGGCGAGTGAGGGGGGCGGATTTCTTCCCTGCATCCTTCAGCTTCTTCTTTTTGCATTTCCCTCAAACCATCAGTCCTGTCTTTACACCTGAAGCAGCATCTTCTGGGCTATTTCAGGCTTTCTGGTGCCTTGCCTTTGGCTGCATTTTATAGTTAACCACAAAGTTGCCAACTCCCGTGGACATGGCAACCCACATGGGCAAATTGCCAGTTCTTAGCCAAAGCAGATTTTTGCTTCATGGGTTGCTCTGTATTGCATCAGACACCGTCCATGGCTTTCGTCCAGCCCACTGCTTCACTGGGATTTGTTGTTCCGAACTCCTGGAAGCATTTTAACACACAAGATTCATCTCTCTTATTTATACACAAACACTGCTGTCCAGTTGCTGGGATGCTAACAATTGCACACAGAATCCTCTGCAATGATTTGTACAGGGAATCCAAATCCCTCCTTTTACTTGTCCAACTGTGCAACAAATAAAATGGTGATTCCAGGCTTTCCCCTCGACTACAGGAGAATTTCCTGGGATCACAGAACTTCCTAGTTCTTGCATTTCACAATGCCATTTCCAAGACTAAATACTGCATATAAAGCGGAAGTTGATGAGGACAAGAATCCTGGTTTCTTAGAGGTTACTAGCGAACTGAGATATGATAGACAAGAGGTGTTGCCCAAAGCTAGCGTTATAGAAAAGGAAAATGGAGAGTTATGTGCTTTTGGTTTGGATCTGAAATGAGGAAGAGCAACTTTTGAATCCCACTTCTGGCTTGACTGTCCCTCAGAGTAAATATAACAACATTTTTCAGAGTAGCAGCTGTGTTAGTCTGTATCCGCAAAAAGAAAAGGAGTACTTGTGGCAACTTAGAGACTAACAAATTTATTTGAGCATAAGCTTTCGTGAGCTACAGCTCACTTCATCAGATGCATGCAGTGGAAAATACAGTGGGGAGATTTTATATAAATAGAGAACATGAAACAATGGGTGTTACCATACACACTGTAACGAGAGTGATCAGGTCAGGTGAGCTACCAGCAGGAGAGAAATATAATAACATTATTATCCCAACCACATCTAACCTGGAGAATCAAAGGAACATCTGGAAACAAAGCAGATGCTAGGGTGTTTCTATGAGATAGTCCATGGGGTCAGTGACTGAAACATCCATTTTAACCTGCTCTAATACCTCATGGTTACCTGCGGGTTTTGAACAGACACCGGTAAGTACTGCTGCAGCAATAGAACATGTGCATTTGGGGATGTAGCTGTATGCCATGAGCTGCATTAATCAGCAAAAAATATTGACAGCTCAGTGACCCAAGAAGCACCAAAGAAGGGCTGTCATGCCTTAGAAATGTACAAACTGGTATGTCTTGGTGCTGTTAGGAAATGTAATGTACAGAGGGAAAATGTTAGTCCCCTGTATTAAATGAGCATTGTTATCACTGCAGCCAGTCAAAAAGCTCTAATCATATCCCAAGTCCTAAAAGCCATTTTATACTTCAACTAATTAAAGCCATTTTTGACCAAACTGATTTCTTGTCATCTGCTACATGTTACAACCAGCAGGAAAGACCCAACTTGTAACGAGAAACGGTTGGCCAATGATGTCGCCCACAGAAAGGTGCACTTCCTCTTTTCCCTGCCTTGTTTTCTTGTGTACTTGTGTGTGCATATATACAAAAGCAAGAGACACACAACCGCTCCCAGTCTGTAAGATGGCCCCCAACAACATACAGCAGGTTCTAGTAGTGGGTATGTTGTTAACAGACAACTTCAGTTAAGCTAAGAGCCAGAGTGCAGGAGCCTAAGATAAAGAGTCTGAAAAAGAGGGATCATTATAGAAATCTGTTTACCAGTTACCTTCACCAGAAAGTCCACGAACATCCTGGCTGCTGCTGTAAATAGAGTTCTGAGAGGAATATGAAAAACGCTCCATGCGAATAGCTATTCTCTGACCCTCTCCCTGAGGTCGCACTTATGTACATTAGTTGGATATTTGGTCATGTGCTGTATGTTTATAGAAAGTTGAGTTTTTTTATATACTAAAAACACAGTGAGTGCTGTGCTTAGTTTAAAAAAAACGGGGCAAATGGTAGAAATTTGCATATTGTGTGTTTTCAAAATACATTCCAGAATCTTTGGGGTGGGATGGGCTTGTTTTTGTGTGGGGGGGGTGTTTTTTTTTGTGTTTTAATTTTTTTAAGGTACATTAATGTATGAAAGTCAAAAGGTTTTGTTTTGTTTTTGTTTTGTTTTATGGATTGCCAACCTCAGTTCTGCTGAAAAAAAAAGAGAAACTTGGGGGATGAGGTGGGGAAGCAAAATGGAGGGAGAGATGTCCTAAAGGCGAAGCGCTAGGAAGGGTGGAACCGCGGCTCTTGGCAACGGGCAAGCATTGGACTCACAGGAGCCTGGAGAACGCCTGGCCAGAGTCACTTGAAGTGAAACGAACTGGCCTTGAGCAGACATTCCAATCATGGGGACGCAAGGACACCTGGGAACCCAAACAAATCCCGCGCTTAATAAAACAAACCAACTGAAGGACACATTCAATGGACATTCTCTCAGGTTGATTTTTTCCCATGCCTGTGAACATGATCCTTGTGGGAAAAGAAGTAACGGATTTGCTCTATCTCCCCACCCACCGGCACCATTCCAAGACCATGCTGGTCACTATCTCACCATGTTCTGCAGCTCAGCAGATTAGCCCCTGTTGCTCAGAGACTTTGTGTATTTAATGCTTCTAACCCATCACCCCTAACACCTCCATATACCCATCTGGGGAATATCTACATAGCACTATAGAACATTCCTTATTCCTAGTAACTGCGGATATGTTGCTTCTGTGTTTGACTCATAGCCATTTTGCTCCATGTGTATGCGTGTGTGTGTGTGAGTGTGTGTGCGTGTGTGTGTGTGTGTGTGTGTATATATATAATCGCACCATAATTTATTCAGCTATATGGAGTAGTAGAATAGAAAGAGAAACTGGTATTTGCTTTAACTACCTGCTGCCTGTAGGTGTCTCTCTGTAACTCAGGCATAACTGTTATACATTAAAAAAAAAAAGAATTAAAAGTGTCTTTGGAGGAATTAGTTCATTCACTTCACTATGTGTCACACAATAAAATGGGTGCTGCATGACAAAGATCTTGGAGTTTTATGGGTATTTGGTCTAAAAATAGGGTCATTTGAAAGTGAGGGGCAACTCAGGCCCTACATACCTAATTTAATCATATTAACACACATTATGAAATGCAAAGAAATGCATTTTCACAAAGTGGTTGTTTTTATAGCACCAACAACACACTGATTTAACCTCTCCTTCATAGCAGTGGGTTCATTAGCCACACACTTCTCAGAGCCAGCAGGGGCTCAGATACCATGATGATGGGTACAGCATAAGACTCTAAATAGTTAACTAGAGGGGGAGTCAAAAATATTCCATAGAAGGTTGTTTTGTTGTTGTTCTTTTTTAACTTTTGGGGTTTGGTTTTGTTTTGCTTTTTAATGGAAAATGGCTTTTCGTTGAATGAGAAATTTTCACCAAAAATTGTTTTTTGTAGAAAATTATACATTTTTTGCTGGCAACCACAATTTTTATTTTCAAGGCGATTAGCAGGTTTATGTATTTGTTTGTTTGTTTGTTATTCAACCAAAACATTCTTAAAAATTCTACAAAAAGTTTTATCAACAATTTTCATTTGCATCAAAATTTTCAAAGGTGAAAAAAAATATTTCCCAACCAGGTCTAGACATAACCACTGCTTTTTGTGCACAAACAAATGTATTTTGGCTTGGCAAGGCGCCATGTGAGCTGAATATGTTGTTGAACAAAAACCACCATTTTAATTTCAGTGCCAGTCAAGAAACTGGAGTTTGCTCAATGGAAAAGTACAAAATCAATGGGAGGAAAAGTATTTTCAAGTTTCTAACCGGGAATCACAAATGATGGAATAAGTGGCTCGTGGGATTGGCAATTGGGAATGGAGCATTTCACCTCTAAATCAAATACAGAAGATAGAGGTCAAAAGTCATTATCATCTGATGACTCTTGCACTATGTCTGTGAAATGAGATTATTTTAGTCCAATTTCTATGGGCCAACATCACAAAAACTACCACAACAATTGGCATCTTTGTCAGTTGTCTCTCAGAAGAAAGAACAGTTTGTGAATGGGTGCAAAGGATGAACTAACTTCTCATTCCTAGAGGAGGTCCATTTCGGACAACTGTCCTGTCACAGAGTGACTGGCCCCTTTAAGAGGGAACGAGTCCAGTTCACCTATGACCCAATAGAAGGGCATCTGGCCATTATAAAGAGCCAGGGGGCAGTTAGGGGACAGGAAGAAGACGGGGTAACTGGAAGTAGCAGCAGGGTCTCTGTAGACAGCTGCATGAATACTGTGAGAGCAGTCATTGGAAGCCACTTGGGGGAGAAGAGCTGGGGCAGACAAGGTGTCACAGAATTGGCCAAAACTGGGGAACCTGCCAGGAAGAAGGCTCACGCAGGGAAGGGGAAAGAACCAGCTCAGCCAGGGACAGGCCAGACCCAAGAGGGTGATCCTGGAGGCAGTCAGCAGAGGGTACATCTTGCCGGCAGAGACGCCCTGGGAGCCCACTGGCAGGAGCCCTGAGATGAGGGTTGTGACCCTTCAGCAGTGTGGAAGCCCTGGAATAGGGTGGGGCTGAATTGTGGTGAGGTGGGGGGTGAACTGGTGGAGGGTGAGGACAGAACTGATGGGGACTGGGGGAAGAGGGGCATTTAGGGAGAGCAGGGGGGGCATCTACCCCCACCTGCATAGGCGGAGATGGGGAGGGTATTGGCGCATTGCCCCCCCCCAAACTGAATACATCACAGAGGCAATACAAGCAGGGGCAGATTTATGCCTTCCCTTTGGCCCTGCTGCCTCCCCACGCACCTCCCCCCCACGTGGGGCTCAGGCTGGCCACATCCCCTATGAGGGCTCGGAGGAATGTTCGGGGACGGGGGGTGAGCAGCAATGCCAGATGCTGTGTGTGTCCAAGTAATTTCCACAGCTGGGCTGGGTAAGGGCTGCCACGCCCTCCAGGCTCAGATATGTAGTCCTTGGTGCCTGCAAACCACTGGGTGCTGGTGCCCATGGTGTCTGTGTAGGACGACATGTCCTGGCTTGGCCTAGCCCGGCGCGCACACAGCCACAAGGAGCAGAGCTGTCCCCATTGTGCCAACCAGAGAGCATGGCCAGGTCCTGCAGCAGCACCCCCTCGGATACAGCCCCTGCCTGCACCCTGAGCTACCCCCCTCTCTACACACACTCCCTATGGACTGTGAATGGCCAGAGTGGTAAACAACTAAAACTGAGGTGGTAAGAAGGCAGGTTCACTTGGAGACAATATGATGGTGTGCCTCAAAATAATTGAAGGTATCAAAGGGTGCCACGACAGAGAAAAGGTTGGGAACCACTGAACTATAGTATAAATCCTGCCCTTTGCTATGACTGAGGAAGGTGGAGAGGAAGAGCAGGAAAGCCGACAGCCAGAGATGAAAGGTCATATTTTCCTACCCTTTTTCTATTTTGGCAACATCTTGTCTGCATCTATCTAAGCAGGATGTTGTAAACCACATTGGGTAGAGCTGGACCTGAGCCACTAACTTTCGATTTTGCCTCCCCCAAAGCTCGAGAGTGTTTGGATCTGAAGGGTTAATTCGGGACCATCTTTAGTCAAGTGGTGCTTGATGTCGCCAACAGATCATTTTGAGCAAAGTTGCACACTTCCGAGAATTAACCCCCACCCCTTTGTCCAAGCTGTCGCAGAGGAGTGTGGCAAGGGAGTGTCCCATGGAGTTGGCAGTAAATCAGAACCCCAGTGATTGTCCAGAATGGCTACAATATGTCCAGGCACGCAGGTGATGAGCACCCTGTAACATATTGTTGTTGTCTGTCTTCACTGTGGCCTTGCCTGGTCAGGACTGTGCCCCTCTGCCCAGGGAGGAGCAGTGTTATCTGCAGAGGGGCTTCACTTGAACAGGAGAGCAGCTTTCTTCAGTATTTATCTCGACATCCAGCGTCCAGCACCTGTCTGACATTCTGATCTGGACTTGGTCAAGTGGTTCAGCCTCCCACAGGGCTTCAGAGCTGAAAGCATTCTAGTAATTTTTCTACCTATCTAGGCGTGTTGGGGGAGATTTTCAAAGGTACAAATGATGGAAGTCAATTGGGTACATAATTTCCAGTTGTGCCTTTGAAAATCTTCCCCTTTACGCTGCATTCATGACATGGTTGGGGAGAGCTCAGCAGAAGTCCCTAAGCTTTGTCATTCTTCGGCAGATGTTGCATGAGAGTTTTCACCCTGAGCCCACCAGGATAAATCAGATGATTGGAAGGCACAGAGCATTGGGGTCAGAATGCACCAAAACCTCCCGAGCCGAGGGGCAGAACCAAGAGGAGTTTGAGCTATTTCTAAACCATGCCACCCCTCTGTTCTGTACAGTGCTCTTTTTCACTAACAGCTTGATCAGATGCCTTGCAATGGCAGGCAGCTTTGAAAAGGATCTGATGTGTTGCAGCTATGCCATCTTGTATTCCTGTTAGCTCCAATGAGCTGGGTGGGACAGGACTGACACAGTGCTTAGATGAGAGACCTCCAAGAGAAATCTAGGCACTGCAGTAATAGTGTTGATGGTCTAATAGGGAGCACTCTTGCCTCTAAATCAATGACCTACCATAATGTTATGGGCATCGTGCTAGCTATCAGACCTGTTGGTTTTGTGATAGGATGTAAAATTGAGGTTCTGACCGCTGCAGCTATTAATGATCCCCCAGAAGTTTATGTACAAGCAGGAATTACCCCTGGCCTCCTTGCCAAGTTCCAGGGTAAATTACATCCTGCTTCTGCAAATTTGACATTATTAGTCTTCTCTTCCTGCCCTAATGTGTCACACGATGCTGCTGTGTGCTGTTAAACAGCTGTTGTGTTTCACCCCAGAGATGGCTGGACTTCAGTGGGGACTGACGTGATCGCTTGCTGAGTTTACATTCAGAAGGCTCTTTCAATGAAAGGTTCCATATAAACAAGAGATGATTATTATTACACAGTAACTGCAGAAATGGAGAAAATGACCTCCAGTTGCATGCCCTTTTTTAATACAGAGACTTTGCCCAGTGCTGCTGTAGAAAGGTGAAATCCTTGTGCCTCCTTGCAGTCCCTTGCGGCTGCGTCTTGGCTCTGACAAGGATCATGCTTAGACGTGTGTTGCCTCGGGCCCTGCAATTGCTAGTGTTTCAACACTGCCCCCCACTGTCCCAAGTGCTCTGCTTCCTTTCGCCTAATGATTCCAACTGTTATCTAAGTGGAACAGGATATTTGCCAGACCTTGTGAGATTCGATCCATTACCCTCTGAAAGACATCAAGCTGTCCCATGAGGGAGCTGCTCTTACTGACAGAGCTCCTTATACCAGTATCAATGGTCAATTATGGCTCTGAGCAGTCATTGGCTATAATCTTCTGATAAGCCGGTGCTAAGTCAAATTTGAGTCAATTTGACACCAGCTGGCAACTTTTGCAAATATGCTGTACCTGCAGTGTAGGAACTGCCATGTCAAGGGTCGCTTTAGAGTCATAACATCATCTCGTTAGCATTGGACTAGCATATACCCACCCATACACGTACGTATACATGGGGAGCAGCCCATATATTCCACTGGGGAATTGTTCCAACCAACTTTTATTTCTGTGTCTGCTTCTCCACCTCCTGGGTTATAAAATAGCTGGTGGTTGCTCTCCACAGCACCCATCTGTGGAGGGTGTGTCTACACTGCAAGAGAAGGAGTGATTGTAGCACATGAAGGCATCCCTGTGGTAGCTTTATTCCATCGAGCATGAGTAACCGAAGTAGTGGAGCTGTGGTGGCACAGGCTAGCAATCAAAGTTTTGGTCTGCTGGGGCAGCTGTGTACGTACTTGGGTGGCCGTCCCCTCCTGAAGCCCATGTGGCCACATCTACATCACTATTGTTACCCGGGCTAGCCAGATTTAAGGTAGGCCCGATATGCCTACCCGTGCGACTACCCACCTTCACTTGCACCTTGAGAGTTGTGCTGGTTACATTAGGGGGATAGGATTTCTTAAATGGAGGACAGAGTAGTGGAAGAAAGACATTCCTCCTCTGAAGAGAATAGTTACTTCCAGGAGCCCATGACATGCTGAAGATGGCTCTCAAACAGAAGGTGGATTAGGGCAGTGGTTCGCAATCAGGGGTAACCCTGGGGGTACTCAGAGGTCTTCCAGGGGGCACATCAACTCATCTAGAGATTTGCCTAGTTTACAACAGATTACATAAAAAGCACTAGCAAAGTCAGTACAAACTAAAATTTCATATGACTTGTGTATTCTGCTCTATATACTGTACACTTAAAAGTAAAGACAATGTTTATATTCCAATTTATTTATTTTATAATTATATGGTGAAAATGAGACTGTAAGCAGTTTGTCAGTAGTAGTGTGCTGTGACACTTTTGCATT
This sequence comes from Dermochelys coriacea, assembly GCF_009764565.3. Taxonomy (NCBI): domain Eukaryota; kingdom Metazoa; phylum Chordata; order Testudines; family Dermochelyidae; genus Dermochelys; species Dermochelys coriacea. Next base: position 7,931,927 of record NC_050085.1, read on the forward strand.
TTTATCAGTAAGTAGCTTTAAGTGAGGTGTAACTTGGGGGTATGCAAGACAGATCAGACTCCTGAAAGGGGGACAGTAGTCTGGAAAGGTTGAGAACCACTGGATTAGAGTAACCTCCTTTCTTTGTGGATGCCGCTCAGTCATCCCAGCCAGGCAAGGCTTATCCTGAGGGGCTCATAAAATCTGTGAAAGGGGGAACCTTTTGCTCTTGGAATGGACCAGATTGCCTTAAATAGCAGGGGTTTTCCTAAAAAATTGTTCCTGGCTGAGGTCACTGGGCCTCAAGTCCCACCCCCTCTAAAGTCTTCAATCGGCTCCATTTCTAACAAGCTAACCACTGTGTTATCCTCTCACTGTGCGCCATTTTTAACTCACCTCCTGTAGTTCAGTCACGTCACTCAGATTGGTAGGTTTGCCAGGCGTCCGGTTTTCAACCAATGCCCAGTCAAAAAGGGACCCTGGCAGTTCCAATCAGCATCGCTGACTCGGCCACTAAAAGTCCGATTGGCGGTGCAGTGAGGCTAAGGCACTTCTTGCCTGCCCTGGCTCTGCGCAGCTCCTGGAAGTGGCCAGCATGTCCCTGCAGCACCCAGGTGCAGATGCGATCTGGGAAGCTCTGCGCGATGGCCAAGAGCCATGGCCAATGGGAGCTGCCTGCCTTAGCCCTGTTGCACCACCAACCAGGAGCCACCTGAGGTAAGTGCTGCCTGGCTGGAGCCTGCACCCCAAACCCTCTGCCCCAGGCTGGAACCCCCTCCCGCACCTAACTCCATCCCAGAGCCCACACCCCAACCCCTCGCCCCAGCCCTGAGCCCCCTCCCAGAGCCCACACCCTGCACCTCCTCCCACACCCCTACCCCAGCCCTGAGCTCCCTCCTGCATCCAAACTCCCTCCTGGAGCCTGCACCCCAACCCCCTCTCCCAGCCCTGAGCCCCCTCCTGCACCCCAAACCCCTCATCCCTGGCCCCACCTCAGAGCCCACACCACTAGCCAGAGCCTGCACCCTGACCCACACCCCAACCTGCTACCCCAAGGCCTGAGCCCCCTCCTGTACCCTGAACCCCTCATTTCTGGCCTTACCCCGGAGCCTGCACCCCCATCCAATGTGGGATGCTATGTGTGACTGGCCCAAAATGAGGGATACAAAGGTTATTCATGCAGGGAACCCAAAATTCTTTAAATTACTGTTTCTATAACTTGAATTCCATGATTCTTTATTTCTGATGTATATATACTTTAGAAAAACAAAGTTCAGAGGATAAGAAATGTATGGGAATGTATTTGACTTTGAGAGTAAGCCCCAAAAGGATACATTTGAAAGGTACGCTGTGAATCCATCACTATACATTTTTGACAACATTACACCAAGACTTTTGGAAGTGACTAGTTGTGGTGATTTGGGGACTCTGTCTTATACAATTTATGAATTCTGCGTGAGATTCTGAACACTCTGTATGGACCTTTACAAGCGACAAGTTCCATTTTGAATATGGAAGCTACTTGCCTTCTCTCTGTGCTTTTGCCTCCATGTTGGACTGAAGTTCCAAAGGAGGTGGCAAAGGACTAGCGAAAGGGGGTAGTTTATTTAAGAGCTGGACCACTGAAATTTAATCACTCTTGATGATAGACTAGCTTCCAAGTAGGAGAAGTGGTTTGTCAGGGGAGTTTCAGAGTAGCAGCTGTGTTAGTCTGTATTCGCAAAAAGAAAAGGAGGACTTGTGGCACCTTAAAGACTAACAAATTTATTTGAGCATAAGCTTTCATGAGCTACAGCTCACTTCATCAGATGCATCAGGGGAGTGGTAGCCTCTCAATGAAGTCACCTGGTTGGGCTTTGTGGTCACCTGTTAGCGCTGATCAGGAAGTCACTTGACACAGAAGACAGGAAGGTTAGAAAGGGCAGATGCTGCTCTTCTTCCATTCCCTCTCTGGTCATTTTTCACCAGCTTAAGATAAGGGAAGCTGCTGCCGGAGCCAAACAAGGCAGGGTGACCCTGCCTACCTGAACACAAATGGCCTGCCAAGGGAAGGGTGAGTTAGAGTGAGGGGAAATATATGTAGGGTTTATTATTCTTGCATGGATCTGTGTATTTTTCATGTGATTAAGTAGAGAGTAAAAGCTGTGTAAAACTCTGTGCAAAGTGTTTGTGTGTGTTGTGTTACATCTGCCTCCTGAGAAAGCTAAACTGTAACCCAGAAGGGTGAGCCTTTGGTGGGATTCTTGGAGAGGGTGTTTTTAAGCGAGAGGAGTCAGCACTGGAGCTTCTGGGATCAGCATCTGGGATGTATTGCAAGTCTCAGGAGGGAGTATTAGATACAGGGTCTGCACTCCAACAGTGTGCCTATGAACCTGAAGACTGGACAGTTCATGGACTCTATTTTGACTCTGGAGACTTAAAACCTCTTCAGATCCTGACACTGGAATTCCCCTACAGCAATCTGGTGGAGTGCCAGCAGGGGGAACCTGACCAGATCTGTGATACTAGTGATTCTGAGTATTTTGATTTTGGGGGTGCCCAATTTGAGACCTCCAGAAAGGCCCTGACTTTTCCAGAAGTGCTGTGCACCCACCCTCTGATCATCAGGCCCCTTTTAAGGGTCTCATGCTGAGCGTTCAGAATCACTAGCCACTTTTGAAAATTTCAGCCATAGCCTTTTCCTCACAGCACAGCCGAGTTCAAGTCCTATTTAAGTCACTCATGGAATGAGCTTAGATGGCTTGTTTCTAGCTGACACGGTGTCACAAGGTAGCAAACTATGATAGCAGGGGGTGTTGCAGATCAGGATTTGGATGTGATGACACAGCTGTGGGAGAACTTCCTCAAGGCCCTTGTGCATGATACCTGGTTCTAGTCACTTCCACCACTTCACTTTCAAAAGCAATGCACAACACTCCATAATTTTCTCTTAAAGATAGGATTTGGTTTGTATGTTTAGCTGTGTGTGTTTTATCTATATATTATCTGCTGAGCCTCTCCAATGAACTTGGAAGTTGCTATATGTTGCCACATAGGGCGTGATAATACAACTCCTAACAGACACAAATCCAAGTATGTCTGGAGTGAATCTTAATGCATCCTGTAGCATTGACTATATGAACTACACTGCTAGCCAGACTGGCACACCCCCACCCAATAATTTAACTATCAGGGTACATTTACTTGCCTCAGATGTCTGTCACACCTCATGACCTGTGTTTAGTCCTATTGTCACTGATCTCAGTAGCTATCTACAGTTACTGTGCTGTCAAATTTAGCTTGGAAGCCTTCAGCATTACAGCATTTCATGATCAATTTCTTTTCTGAATAGGTATAGAAAAGTTTATTACCATAGACTTTGGACCTGCATAAAATAAGGGTATTCTGAGCAGGGATAGGTACATGAAAAGAGAATTAAATGACTTTAAAAGGATTTTCATGTGGGTCTCATTTTCTGAAGTTTAATGTAATTAATATTCTGTACTTTATGGACCAGATTTTTGGCTGGCATAAATCAGCTTAGCTCCGAAGAAGTCAATTTGCTGGGTTGATCTTACACCATCTGAGAATCCTGCATATCTATAACACATAACATCTTTAATCCAACATCTAACTAGTGGGGTTAAGAAGGAAGCCTCCTCAAGGCAGGTTATCCCATAGCTGTTGATGCAGGATTTATTGCAACTTCCCCTGTTGCAGCTGCGTGCTGGCCACCATCAGAGATTGGATACCTGGGTCTGATCCGGTGTGGCAATTCCTATGTTCCTTTCTGAGGAATTCAAAGCAGTATGCAAACTTTAATCCATACCACACCTCAGCTCTGTTTTACTGAATTCACACAGTGGGAGGGTGAATTGGCCAAGATCACAATGGTAGAGCAGGGGAACAGGACCCTGTTAGTAAGGTCACATTATATAGCCCTCTGGTTAATCACATGAGAATCTGATTTGGTTTCCGGACACTGTCTCTCACCTTCTGGGCTAGGGTGGGGTTAGGAATTGTCTGTGGAAGTGTAAAGCCTTTTGGAAAGGTGGGATTTCCTGGCATCACTGTGCAGTGACCCTGTGGCCATGTGAGGTGTGAGAGGGAGGAGACCCATCCATCTTTACCTGCCTGAGAAAGGTCGATGTGATTGAGGAAGAGGAGGAGAAAGAAGTGGACAGTTTCCTATGGAGAACTGACTGGTCCTCTACTGAGAATAAGTATGATGTAGATATCCTATTTGACTTCCCTTCTGAACAGTCAAGATATTGAGCAAGCCAGAGTGTCTAGAGCTTGTATATAGAATACAATATAAGAGGTTAGGAGACCTGGTTTTCACTGCTGTGCCCAACTCCCTGTGGGACCTTGGATAAGACAACACCTCAGGCTCCGTTTCCTTCCCGTTAAAATGGGGATAATTAATACTGACCTCAGAGTGGGGACAGTGACACCCGAATAAATAACGTTTGTGCATGTGTTATGAAATCTTGGGAACGAAGGTGCAAATGGATGGCTCCACACCTGTTTAGAGGCCTCACAAATCACTGCAGCCAACAGAGGGAGGGAAAATCCTCACAACTTACTAAAAGAAAATTCCCCCAGAGCCAGCACTACCCAGCATTGCCGTGGTCACCCTGCACAAGCCCCACTTCCCTCAGAATCCTCAGCGCTTGGGGGGGCGGCCATGTGGGGGGGCGGAAGGAGAGTCCCTGCAGATGGGGATCACGGGTGGTTCTAATTTGCACTGCTAGCTGCCCAAAGGCACACCAGGTAGGGCTGTCATAACTTAGAGCAGCCATTGAGATCTCCTAAAATTGCCTTTGAGGGGCCACACTAGTCCCCAGCTGGCCCAGACTCACCAGGGTATAAAATTGGCCTAAAGCCACCATGTCCCCCTCCCCCTTGTGCTGAGACTGTGTGCGCTCTCTTTCCAAGAGCCACTCCACAGACTCTTGCCCATTAACTCATTGCAGGATCGGGGCCTTCCTTATCTGTGGAAAGAGAGCTTTTTTTTTCTTTAGCCTCTTGTTCCCACCCAATGCAACCTCAAAATGGTTCACTTAAAAAAGCAGGAACAGGGAAGGCTTTCTACATATTCCCCATAGGCAGCAAGTTATATGGGCCCGTGGTGTCCGTGCTCCACCAATATTTAGGAACATGGGCCTGGCTCCACCAATGTTTGGACTTACCGTGCTTTGGGGGGCCCTGCACTTCAGGGGAACATAGGTCCAAGGCGGACGGGGCGGGTAGCGGGGGGCCTAGCACCGGCAGCAGCAAGTGACCTGGCCCCAGCCCACCCCACTCCACTCTGTCCCGGGGGCTCCTGGCGTCACTCGGGGGAGGGGGTGGAAGCTGAAATGAGGCGGGGTAGGGGCTTGGAGGAAAGGCAGAAATGGGGGCAGGGAGGGGGCATAGCAGGGGTGGGCTGGGGCCAGGTTGCTCGCTGCTGCTGGCGCCAGGCCCTCTGCTAACCCCCCAGGCTGCCCTGGACCCCGCGTCCCCCTGAAGCACGGGGTCCCCCAAAGCACGGGGTGGTTGCCCCAGTCCATCCTATGGATGGGATGGCTCTGCCTGGACCCCGCATCCCCCTGAAGCACGGGGCCCCCCAAAGCATGGGGTGGTTGCCCCAGTCCATCCTATGGATGGGACGGCTCTGCCTGGATCCCGTGTCCCCCTGAAGTGCGGGGCCCCGCAAAGCGCGTGCCTGGGGTGGTAGCACAGGTCCATCCTGTGGACAGGACAGCTCTGCTTGGGCCCATTCTGGGCACCACCAAAAATTTATTCAAACGTGGCACCCGTGGTATCCCCAGCCCACTTCTGTTTGTCTTTCATATACATCCAGGCTAATTATTATTAATAGCAGTTACGGGTTTATTTCGCCAAAAAAATGGGGGGGGGTGAAGGAGGGGGAGGAAGAGAGGAAAGGGAAAAAGAAAAAAAAATAAACCCACAAGAAACTGTTCACATTTCCCGAGACGTCGACCAAGCTTTTATGAATATAACTGGATTTGTAACAAGCATTGCAGCTGCATATAAGGCATTCAGACATGGAGACAATTTTACTAGATAATAGACTATCACGCAGGATACAATTTAAATTAAAAAATGCAATTTTCACCTTGAAATGAACAAATGATTACAATTTCTATACAAATTAAGGCATTCAGGCTCTCTTTCAGTAGTGGCATCAGTCCATGAAATATGACATAATTACCATGAAATACATTTTCAAATATTTTGATTTTTGTCCGCTGCTTTTAAAAAACATAGCCCCGGCTTCTCTGTGTGTATGTGTGTGTGAGCGCTGTTCGCATTATCCCACCTTCTGGGGGAAAACACATTAAACAGAAAAGAAAAACGACCCAAAGATTAAGCTTCTCCCCCCCTTCTCGTTCTCCTTCCCCTCGAGTTGCAAGATAAAATTGAAAAAAAGAAATCTTAAAGAAAGAAAGAAAGAAAGAAAACGCAAGCGAAAGGCTCTAAAGCCCCCAGATTTATCTAAATTACTATGCTTATCTGCAAAAATCACATCTGCTGGTTATCTACTAACTTTGCAGATTCCCCCCCTTCCTCCCTTAAAATGATTTTTTTATTACCCTTTTATTTTTTAATTATTTTTCCATTATGTCCTCTTTTTATGGCTGGAGATATAAGGCGAATCAGAGAAATTAGTACACAGGCTCGCACATGAGAAAAAAGAAGAAAAATGAAACTTTGCAGAAGTAGGTGGAGGAGAGGGGAGAGGAATGTGCAAGAAGCATTTGCTACCTCCCTGCAGTGTGAAAGTGACAAGTTTGGTGATCTCAAGAGAGGAGCAGCGCTGGGGCTTGCAGCCAACTGATCTGCTCCCTGGCCTGTCTGCATTCTGCCTAAGCCTGGCCTATGTATTCTGAGCGCTCTTAGCTACGGCTAACGCTCTTTCTTGGAGGAAACATTGTTCAATGGTTAGACAAGGGTCTGGAATCCTGGGCTTCCCAGCACTGCCAGGTTATAAATTAGGCAAGTTACTTCAGCTCAAATTTTCAACTTGGATGTCTAAAGTGAGACACCTGAATCTGTATTTAGACATCAAAGTGGTCTAATGCTCAGTGGTCCCAAAAACCCAGAGCTCCCAGCAATCTCCTCATCTCGTCTGAAAATGATTTCCAGGAGGTGCCTATGGATTTAGGTGCCTACCTTTAGATGCACATGCTTGAAAATATTGTTCGGAACTTCTTTATGAGTTCAATCCTGCATGGTGCTGAGCACCCTGGCCCCGACCCAGCAATGCACTTAAACTTATGCTTAAATTTAAGCACATGTGCATTCCCTTGGATTTCAGGGTTAGAGTACTCGGCACTAACCAGAATCAAGTCTTAGCTCTGCTCCTTAGTTATGGCTTGTAACAATCCTTCAGCCATGTCGCAGGTGTTTGGCTGAGGTCTAATTGTTGCCTGTGAAGTATCTGGAGATCATTAGATGACAGATGCAAGGGATTTTACAGTAAAAATGTACCATTTTAGTTTCAAAATGAAAATCACCCTGCAAAACTCACCCTTACCTCCAACTTTCCAGTGCTGTTGTTGAATAATAATTATGATCTCTCATAGGTATGTTCGCAATAAGTTATATGCCAAACTACCAAATTGGCAGGTCAGAGTTAAGGTTGTGCTCTGCACTGTGACTTTTCGGTTGTTTGGTGTGTGCACGGAGGGTGATAGTATTGTTGAATTGAAACTGAGTGTGTTGGCGAAGGTACTAGTGTGCTGAAATGGGGGTGTCATGAGGGTGGTGAAATAATGCAGTTCTTAGCTCTGCAGTATGCTGAACTGCTTTGATTCTTTTGAAGTGAATTGTGGGAGAACTTGTCTGTCCTTCTGGGCACACAAAGGTGAATTGTGGAAAGGCATTGGAGGACTATCTGCTGTCAAGCAGTTTAGCCTGCATCCTCACTGCAAAGTGGGCAGGTTACAGGCCTGAGTGTAAACAGTATTTTGGCTTTAGCCTATAGCCCAGGAGGGGTCAACAAGCCTAGGTGTGAAGTATCACTTAACTAGGGTGAGACGGTTTTTTGTGTGAACAGGTATTAACGCTGCAAGGAAGACAAGTTGTACTAGAGGGTGAGCTGGGATCCAAGGGTCTCAGAGCGGGCTTAAAGACACCTGTTCACATACACACACTCCTAGGTCTTTACTGCAGAGTTAACCATTGCTCTTACTTGGGTGTTGCCCCAGCCCCCTCCCATCTCCACATAAAACCTTCTCACCCGAGTCTGATGTGCTTAACACCAGGCTAGTTGGCCAGTCCTAGAATATAGGCTAGCACTTGAGTACTGCTGATAATCAACCCACTTTGCAGTGAGGATGCAGGCTAAATCACTTGAGTGCTGATAATCCTCCAATACCCTCTAGTTTCCTCCGTGTGCCTAGAAGAACAGACAAGTTCTCCCCCAATTCACTGGAAAAGAATCATAGAGCTGCTCGACTAACTGCAGAGCTAAGAACCATGGGATGTGCCCCTAGAAGTCATAGAATCATAGAATATCAGGGTTGGAAGAGACCTCAGGAGGTCATCTAGTCCAACCCCCTGCTCAAAGCAGGAACAACCCCAACCAAATCATCCCAGCCAGGGTTTTGTCAAGCCAGGCTTTAAAAACCTCTAAGGATGGAGATTCCACCACCTCCCTAGGGAACCCATTCCAGTGCTCCACCACCCTCCTAGTGAAATAGTGTTTCCGAATATCCAGCCTGGACCTCCTGCACTGCAACATGAGACCATTGCTCTTTGTTCTGTCATCTGCCACCACTGAGAACAGCCGAGCTCCATCCTCTTTGGAACCTCCCTTCCGGTAGTTGAAGGCTGCTATCAAATCCCCCCTCACACTTCCCTTCTGCAGACTAAATAAGCCCAGTTCCCTCAGCCTCTCCTCATAAGTCATATGCCTCAGCCCCCTATCCATTTTCGTTGCCCTCCACTGGACTGTCTCCAATTTGTCCACATCCTTTCTGTAGTGGGGGGCCCAAAACTCGATGCAATACTCTAAATGTGGCCTCACCAGTGCCGTATAGATAAGTGCAGCACCAGTCAAGACACAGTAACTTGGGCAGGGCTTTGCAGTGTAACTGTTCTCACCTGTGCAAGACTAACCTGTGCACTCAAACCCGAGTGCCAATCACCCAAATTAACTCTGCATGAATATCCCACTAGCTATGCTGAGCTCAGTTATAGCCCCACTCAAAAGCCTCCCTTTCAGTCCTGTCTCTATCCTTGTTGTGACTATCAGTGATAGTTATTTTTGTTGTCATACATTTGTTGTCTTGTTAAGTCCTCAGAATCAACACCTGTGTTTTAAAATCTATATATAGTGGTATCCAGGCTATCCCGCTTTTCCATGCCATTCCTTCCACCAGAGGAGTATCAGGGTTATCCAAAGGAGAGACCACATTGTCAAAAAAACCCCACAAACTTTAACATATGCAAAGTCCTCGTACAGCAGCTCCTGCCTCCCCTAGAGCTGGCGACCAGCATCTCCACTCAACAAAAGAACTTTGTTTCAATTCCTATTTCTTCATCCTTTCTCAAAACACATCTACCTGCAACATTAGCCAGAAGGAGAAAGGGAGCCTATTAGGATGTTTCTAGTCATCATAGTTGAGACGAGAGATTTGGTCGAGTTCAGTGCCCATTTTCAAGGGGTTTTCCCCAAAGCAGGGGAGGCAGAAGCGTTGGGTGGTTCGTTTTTGTTTTGTTTTTTCTAAGAAAGCCCAGACTCTGGGACATCCATTCAATGTTATTCAGCATGTGGGAAGGTGGACTAAAGAGTTTCTGTGCTAAATTTAGAGATCAATTCCCATCAGTAAAGCACTTGTACCAAAATTTTGCAAGTGGGCACCAGACCTTCTTCATTTAGCAGCACCCACCCCCCAGTTCATGCTAGTGCTGCTCACTGTGCGTACATCGAACCTATATCAACTTCTTCCTTGGGGTGGAAGAGTTCCAAAGAAGGCAGGAAGGGGACTGGGATATCATAAACACATTGAGCCATTATGGGCTTTAAAATGCCCACACAAGTGTAACACAGTCACATTGAAGGCTATGAAATCAAGCTAGGATTCTGTGGGGCAAACCCTGCTATATGTAAGATCCAGAACAATGCAATCAACAGGCAAGGAGCACTGCACCACCTGCCTTCGGAGGCCCATAGTTAGGGCCCTACCAAATTCACAGCCATGAAAAACGCATCACAGATTGTGAAATCTGGTCTCCCTCCGTGAAATCTGGTCTCCCTCCATGAAGTCTGGTCTTTTGTATGCTTTTACCCTAAACTATACAGATTTCACAGGGGAAATCAGTGTTTCTCAAATTGGGAGTCCTGACCCAAAATGGAGTTGCAAGGGGGATTCACACAGTTATTTGAGGGGGGTTGCAGTATTTCCACCCTTACTTCTGCACTGCCTTCAGAGCTGGGTGGCTGGAGAGCGGTGGCTGTTGGCCAGGTGCCCAGCTCTGAAGGCAGTGCACCATCAGCAGCAGTGCAGAAGTAAGGGTGGCAATACCAGACCGTGCCACCCTTACTTCTGCGCTGCTGCCTTCAGAGCTGGGTGGTCGGACAGTGGCAGCTGCTGACTGAGGGCCTAGCTGTGCAGGCAGCAGTGGAGAAATAAGGGTGGCAACACCATACCATGCCATCCTTCCTCTGCGCTGCTGCTGGCTGTGGATCTGCCTTCAGAGCTGGGCTCCCGGCCAGCAGCTGCCACTCTCCAGCTACACAGCTCTGAAGGCAGAGCCATCACCAGCAGCAGCACAGAAGTAAGGGTAGCAGTACCGCAAGCCCCTCCGCCACACACACACACACACACACTATAACCTGGCCACCTCCCCACAACTCTTTTTTGGGTGATGACCCTACAATTACAACACTGTGAAATTTCAGATTTAAATAGGTGAAATCATGAAATTTATTATTTTTAAAATCCTGTGACTGTGAAATTGACCAGAATGGACCATGAATTTGGTAGGGCCCTACCCATAGTAAAGATGTTTGCTAGCCCAGCTGGCACCACCAGTGAGAGGCAGACAGCATCCCTTCCTGCTGCTCAGGTCACTGTGCAAAGGAACCCCATATAGGGTCTCACAAACAGTCTAAGACCAGCACAGGGCCCCATAGCAGAGAAACACACATTTTTAGTGATTTACTAGAAAATGCATTAAAAATATCTTGCCAGAATTGGAAATACACTCTAAAGGTCAAATTTGTGACTACTGGATTTTGGACAGCTGGAATGGACCTGCTTTGCAAAGCGGCGAGCATTCTAACCAGTGTGGCTTCCAGGGTTCATTCTCTGCTCACTCCAGTTAACCAACCCTGAGTATATGGATCATCTCAAGAGTAGTCTCAGGTTGTGTTGATGCTAAGTGGGTGTGCCTTGCAAATTTAGCATCCTCCATCCTGGCTGACACCAGGTCTGCACCTAACTTCATATACACCTTGCTGCCAGTGAATGCTTCTTATAAGTTATACCTGGTTAGGGTCCAGCTCAGGCATGGCACTGTGTTTTAATCAGAGTTCAGATGCTGGGAACTAACTCTGGCCCCAGGAGTCCCATGAACCTGCAAAGAGAGTGAGCTAGACCTTGGGTTGCCAATTTTGATTGGACGTATTCCTGGAGGTTTCATCATCGCATGACACGATCTTTAATTCTTGGAGACTCTAGGACAATCCTGGAGGGTTGGCAACCCTCACTAGATCATATCTTGGATGTGAAAGACTGATATTTAAGGTGTGCCCAAGGGCATAAGGGTGAAGAACAAGTTAGCATGGAGCAACATTAGTCCCTAGCAATTGGGTGGATTGTCAGCTATTAAACTGAACCACGGTGAGGGTCTATCCCAGAAGCTCTTACAAGCTAAGCAGGGTTAGGATCATTTTGGGGAATGGGAGACCTCCAAGCACAACTGTGGTACAGAAGAAAGAAATGATGGTGATTCCGCACAGCAGGATGACATGCTTCTGAGTCAGTGTGGAAACAATGCCCTTCTGTGCTGCTAAAAGGTGCTGCCTTCCAGATGAATCATAGAACGGTAGGACTGGAAGGGACTTTGCGAGGTCGTCTAGTCCAGTCTCCTGCACTCAAGGTAGGACTAAGTATTATCTAGACCATCCCTGACAGGTGTTTGTCCAACCTGCTCTTAAAAATCCCCAGTGATGGAAATTCCACAACATCCCTAGGCAATTTATTCCAATGCTTTACCACCCTGACAGTTAGGATGTTTTTCCTAATGTCCAACCTAAACTGCCCTTGCTGCAATTTAAGCCTGTTGCTTATTGTCCTAGCCTCAGAGGTTAAGAAGAACAATTCTTCTCCCTCCTCCTTGTAACAACCTTTTACATACTTGAAAACTGTTATCATGTCCCCTCCTAGTCTTCTTTTCTCCAGACTAAACTGACCCAATTTTTTCAATCTTCCCTCCTAGGTCATGTTTTCTAGATCTTTAATCGTTTTTGTTGCTTTTCTCTGGACTATCTCCAATTTGTCCACATCTTTCCTGAAACGTGGCACCCAGAACTGGACACAATGCTCCAGATGAGGCCTAATCAGAGTAGAGTGGAAGAATTACTTCTTGTGTCTTGATTAAAATACTCCTGTTAATACATTCCAGAATTATGTTTGCTTTTTTTGCAACAGCATTACACTGTTGACTTATAGGACTAAAACTGAGGCTCTGACCAATGGTCGTTCAAGATTTAATGGCAGTTTCTGTTAGATGCAGTAGTAGTATTCACTTCCTGTTCTAACCTATTGAGTGCGGGGTGAGGGTAGTAGGAGAGAGTGTTCTTATTCCACTCCAAAGGTGGCTTCATTTCAGCAATAGATTAAGCATTCCCTCTGTCTTTTACCTATCTCAATAGGGTTATGTGAAGCTCAGTTAGTTAAACTTCATAAAGTGCTTTAAGATTCTTAGAGGAAATCTTCCGTAGAGGAGCACAACATGATCATTCTGTGTGCTCGGGAGTAATGTGAGTTTCTTGGTGGAGAATTCTCAATTTTGACTTCTCTGCCAAACAGTTACTAAAGTGAAGAATACAAGAACACGTCAGGGGTGGTTATTGGGTTGTTGTTTTTTTCCTCCCTGCAAAACATTTTTCATTTTCCTCAAACTTTTTCTTTGACATTTTTCAGGTGTTTGTCAGAAAAAAACAAAGCCAAAATATTTTACCACAAATGTTTGCTTTTCAACGGATGAAAATGTTTTTTTAAAAAGGGGGGGTTAGGGTTTTTTTGATGAAACCCCCCAAAATGTGGATGAAAATAGAATTTTTCCAAAAGAATTATTTTATTGAGGAATCATTTTTACCAGGAAAAAGAAGTTTCTTAAAAAAAAAAATTGACCAGCTTTCAAGGATGTGAATGTCTATGGGGCTCATAGGAGTGCAGTCAGTTATGGTGCCACCAATTGCGCTGGAGGTAGCATTTGGATCAGGTCTTCCGGAGGGGGCAAAGGTTTGAGCAGATTTTCTGCTGCTTTAGACTGTTTCCTCTTTTGCTGGAGTATGAGTTCAAGCTGAGGTCACAACTGAAGTACATTTGCGTGGCTTCAGCTCCAGCTCTCCTCCTGGCCATACCAGACAGAATTGAATTGCATTGGGAATCTCCAATTTACCCAGGCTTGGGTCGGGGTCTCATTTCACCCCTCAGAATTAACTTATCAGGAGCTAGTATATCTCAGCTGCACCTGACTTAATCAGCCTCTTCTACTGTCATCTGGAATACCTGATGCCAAAAAAATGAAGGGGCAGGTTTTGAGTTCAATTAAAGTGCACAGGTGTAAATCAGGAGTAATTCAACTGATTCCAATGAAGACACCATGGACTTATATAGGCGTAACGGATGACAATCTGACTCAAATGATAAAATTCAACCTTTAGTTATTCATGTGCAATCCCATTGCCTGCCATGGGGTTGCATGGGTGTAAATAAGGGAAGACTTGTAAAAACTCACAACTTTATCCAGTTTTAGAACCTCCATTTGGATACTGCAGGGGTGCAGTTTATATCTTAGCAGTACCTATCCCCGCTCCCCCAGTACTTAGCATGTTGGACAGTTCCGATCCAAATTCTGCTGCATCCACTACTGCTGACCCGTTTCTGTGACTGTAACTGATTAACATCAGCCAGGAATAAATGCGGGAAGTTGAGCAAAACTATTTCATGCGAAAGGTAATAAACATATGGCATAAGTTACCAGAGAAGGCAATTGAAGCAAAGAGCATAAATGAGTTCAAGAGACATGATTTTTCTCTTAAAGAAGGAGAGGATTGAAGGAGTCTAGAGGAAAAAAATAAAAAGCAGGAAGGTGGGGATTAAGATCAGCTATTCAGGGCTAGATGAACTCTTCCTGTTCTTATCAGAGAGTGGAATTATGAAATTAGTTATAGAAAAATCTCCAGCAGAAACCTGTTTAGCACACAAAGCAAATAGTTCCTCTTGATGGCTCTATTCCCTGAATGAGTAAGTATTCCTGTAAGAGTTCAACCCTTTTACAGAATGTGGGTTGGCTTAGTGCTCAGATTTGTTCCTTTATCAGCTTTGCACAGTCCTGCATTTTACCTGCCTTATGCACTGGAAGTTTCTTCTTTTAACTAAAGCTGCAAACGAATGGGTCACCAAAGTGTTGAGTTCTTGGCAAATCAAAAGCTACAAATCTCCTGAGCCTGTAATAAGAAGCATAAGAATAGTTTACATATGTATTTTCACTTGCCTTTCAACCTAAAGGATGCCAAAATACTTTGCTAACTACATACAGAAAGAAATGCAGCCACTGCTGGGGAGGATGGTGCCAGCCAGCTGCCACATTTCACATCTATGGGAATTCTGTGAAGGCAGCAATGCACCAAACTCCTGTTTTTTGGTCTGAAGGAGTCTCATGTCAGCCTTCCTGAAAATTGCAGGACCATCCCAATGTTTGAGTATCTGACCTGCATAGCAAGCTCTGCTTTCATAGACAGCTGCACCTAAGCCACAGAGTTTGGATACAGATTTTTTAAAACAGCCCTAAAGGTTCAGTGTACTTGGCTCTGAGAGTCTGGTTCTGGCTCATCTCTCCTTTTCACAGGATAAAAATAAAACTATGCTGGAAAGTTGATGCCTATCACAAATACTGTGGAAGGGCCTGAGCCCCAGAATACTCACCCTTCACACTAAGATCACTGTTCAGCACCGCTCAGGATTTACAGTAAAGCTGATTTAAAAAAAATGTCAGTGGAACAGTTTTCTACTGGAAAATGCCGTTTTGTCAAAATCGCAATATTTTGAGGGAACATGTCAGTTTCAACAAAATTTTCACTGGAAAAATGTCTAAACAAATTGTTTTCTTTGTTTCATTTTGCTATGGTAAAAGTTAAATTTCAACTTTATCATTTCAATTCCAACTTTTCTATTAAAATATTATATTACATTACATTATAGATTTTAAATATATTCTAACATTTCAAATTTGTGAGAACAAAACATTTGGATGGTTTTGAATATCAATTTTTCAGAATTTCTATTCCACAAGAAATTTCAAAATTTTGACTTGCTCTGATTCAGAAGGAAAATTTTGAAAT
Source organism: Dermochelys coriacea (assembly GCF_009764565.3). Classification (NCBI taxonomy): domain Eukaryota; kingdom Metazoa; phylum Chordata; order Testudines; family Dermochelyidae; genus Dermochelys; species Dermochelys coriacea. The sequence continues at coordinate 7,947,474 of NC_050085.1, forward strand.
GGGATTTCCCACTGAACAGGAACATTCATGTTTCTGACCAGCTCTAATTTACAGTCTGAAGTCTCCATTTTGCTGCCACCTACCATAGCCATGTGCACTGGGCACCTCCTTGCATCCAGTGCTATCCCGTGTAGCATGATCTGTCACAGTAATTTCACATGCAATGATGGAGCCTCAGTGGAACACTGGAACAAGAATGGAAAACCAGCAACCAAGTTGAGAAGAGTCTACGGATCACAGGGGGGTCTCCAGTGGACAATGTGATCCTGGTACCATTTATTGGATGGATGCAGGCAAGGAAGTTACTGCAACATTGGGAAAAAATGGTTTCCCCTCAATATATGATTTACAATAAAGGAAAATGGTCCAAACTGCACCTGTAATCTTGATGTCCACAGTGATTGTAGCAGCAGTTAATGTGGCTTTTGTAGTGGCTAACTAGGAGCTACACCGATGGAAGAGGAGAAAAGAGAGGCCTTCCCTTCTCAGGAGCCGTCAGTCTGGTACCTAAATTCACTAGCATACAATTCACATGATGCCTTTTTTAAGAAATGGACAGGGAAGATTAAATTCCCCACCCCCACCCTCCCGCCCAAACTCACACACACACAAATGACAGCTCTGGAATTGTCGTCCAACTGTTTGCTCAAGTGTTTGGAGAGTTTAAAATGCTGGAGTTCCCCAGGAATACATAGGAGGCTTAGAGAGAGCACAGGCACCAGTACTCCTAGTACTGCAGAAATGGAACCGGAACAGCAGGTTTGGGGATAGCGCTCTAAAGATACACCAGGAGCACCCAAAGTAGTGCACAGCAGCCCTTACACTTCAGAACTGTCAAGCAGTCCAGGCCTGTAAGTGCTTCGGCTTAGCAGGGGAGGGAATAGGGTTGAAACACCCAAACAGTTTTAAACCATAGTTTTTTCTTATAAAGGTCCTGGCCCTGTTCTTGTTTAATTCAACAGCAACATTCACCCTTGTCTCCGAGAGTAGAATTGAGCCCTTAGTGGGAGGTCCAAAGTCGTTATAAGGGACACTGGGTTGGGAGTCTGCGGGAAAGAGACAGGTGTATGAGAACTTATTAGAACTTCTGAGACATCTCAGGTCATTTCTTCTTTACTCTAGCGCAGAATATAAAGGACTCAGCAGATTAAAGGATTTATCCCACCACCACTCCCAATTTAAACAGTTCTTGGATAGGAATCCTCTACAGATGCCCAGGTGCTACTGCAAATGGTAGTGATCATTCAGGAGGCAATGCTCTTCCCTCTCTCTGCACCAAATCTATGCCTTTTGGGGGCCCTATGTGTTGTCCTCCAGATGAGATGACAACCCAAGATCCTAAGCACTTAGGCTCACTAAAAATCCCATGGTACTTTTTCTTAAAAACTTGTGACGGGTTGGATCACAGAAATCCCCTTGGGGCTGCCAACTGATGTGCCAAGACTACTTCTGCCCTTGCTTTCCCTGCCCACCCAGCTTGGGACTTCAGTGCCCTGCCTGGTTTGAGCTAGATCTTCTAGCCTGCTGCAAACCCAGACCCAAGTCTGAACCACGTCCCCTAACAGCTGTAGGTTTAATTGAAAGCAGCTTAAGAAGTGTTTCTGTCTTTAACACTCAGATGCTCAACTCCCAGTGGGGTCCAAACCACAAATAAATCTGTTTTACCCTGTATGAAGGGGTAAACTCATAAATTGCTCTCCCTTTGTAACACTGAGAGAGAGAGATGCACAGCTGTTTGTGCCCCCTCCCCCCCGGTATTAATACATACTCTGGGTTAATTAATAGGTAAAAAATTATTTTATTAAATACAGAAAGTAGGATTTAAGTGGTTCCAAGTAGTAACAGACAGAACAAAGTGAATTACCAAGCAAAATAAAATAGAACACGCAAATCTGTCTAAGAGTAGCAGCCGTGTTAGTCTGTATCCGCAAAAACAAAAGGAGTACTTGTGGCACCTTAGAGACTAACAAATTTATTTGAGTATAAGCTTTTGTGAGCTACAGCTCACTTCATCGGATGCATGCAGTGGAAAATACAGTGAGGAGAAGTCTGTCTAAGAAAACTGAATACAGATAAAACCTGACCCTCAGAGGAATTCCAGTAAGCTTCCTTTAACAGACTAGTCTCCTTCTAGTCTGGGTCCAGCAATCACTCACACCCCCTGTAGTTACTATCCTTTGTTCCAGTTTATTTCAGGTATCCTGGGGGGTGGAGAGGCTATCTCTTTAGCCAGCTGAAAACAAAATGGAGGGGTCTCCCACGGGCTTAAATAGACTTTCTCTTGTGGGTGGAGACCCCCTCCTCTCTCCTATGCAAAGTCCAGCTTCAAGATGGAGTTTTGGAGTCACATGGGCAAGTCACATGTCCATGGATGACTCAGTTTTTACAGGCAGCAGCCATTGCTTACATGCTACCTTGAACATCCACAGGTAGACTTCTTATGTGGATTGGAGCCTTCCAAGAACCATTGTCCCTTAAGTGCCTCTTGATTGGGTACTTAATTTGCATATTCCTTTCTCAATAAGCTGACCAAATGCTATACAAAGGCTACTTAAAAATCAAGCAAGTACACAGCCAATATTCAGAACTTCAAATACAAAAATGATACATGCATACAAATAGGATTAATAGATTCAATAGATCATAACCTTTACAGAGATATGTTACATGGCATATGTAGCATAAAACATATTCAAGTTATGTCATATATACATTCATAAGCATATTTCCATAAAGCCTTCTGGGGGGCACCGTCACACTTGTTTACCTAAATGGGAGCTGAACTGTTTTGTAAATCTGCCCTTCATTGTAGGTGCTGAGGACTTCTGAAAATCTGGGCCTAACTAACCCTGCCCTACATTCCCCAGGCAGTTACATTTGGCTGTGGGATTCCTCTTCCCTGCACTGTTGAATAATGTTGCTCTACATCTGGCCCCTGAAGAGGCTGTAATACAGGGGAGGCTGAGGAGTTTTTGAAGCTCTCTGGGATCCTCCAGGGTGAAAGGTTGCTTTATACATCTAAGATAGTATTATTGATGGTTGACTTTTACCAGGGTCCATGTCTCAAAGTCGGTGCATGTTATTTCAAAAGGGGGCATCATGACACATTTCTGAAGTTAGGTCTTCCCTTTGCTAGTCACTGAGAGGGGATGTCCTTAGCTTTTTATAGACATTTCATAGATATTGACCAGATCCTCAGCTGGTATAAATTAGTGTGGCTCCAACTGAAGCCAATGGAACTGCTCCAATGTACACCAGGTGAGGATCTGCCCTGTATGTCTGGCTTGGGGAAGGACACAAAATGTGTTCTTTCAACATTCCTTTAAAAGGGGCTCTAGTGACCTCTTCCATCTGGAACTTATATGATTAATTCTCTCTTTTGTTTTTCATAGATTGGTGGATTTTTACGGCCAAAAGAACCCACTAGGATCATCTAGTTTGACCTCTTGCTTTCCAGAGGCCGTAGAAGATCACCCAGTAATTCCTGTATCAAGCTGTGAGGGTTTGTCCACTCCACACAAGCCCTGAGAGAGTTAATGTGTGCTAGAAGGAGGCAGGTAACCTGATATGCTGCACTGCAGGGGAACTAGGGATTGATAAGGCCTAATGACCGATGAAGCCAAACTGGGGAGGGAAGTATAAAGCCAGGAAGTGAGCATAGGAGGAGGCTGCAGGGAAGGGGCCTGCAGTCACTCTCTACAGGGGAAGAGAGTTGATCAGGGACAAGGAGGAAGTCCAGGGGGAGAGTAAGCCCTGGAATCCTGTCCTGGTCTAGGAAGTACATCAAGAGTCCGAGATGGGTGAAGTAGCCATGGGAAGCAGAGGAAGCTCCAGTAGTAAACCTGGAGATAGAGGGTAGAGTTGGAAGGATCCTAGGGAAACAGCAGCTGAGACTGAGCAGAGGGTATTGCTAGCCACTGGGAGCCTGGACTGGAACATGGAGTAGTGGGTGGGCTTGGATTCCCCTACCAGCCACGGGGAAGTGGCACAGGATCTAGAAATGGAATGGAGATGTTGTCCAGACAGCTTGTCCAGTGGTGTTTTGCTACCCTGGAAGTGGAGGACTATATAGTGACTTGGCCAGAGGGTGGAGTCCCAAAGAGGGAGCACCCCCGAGTCTCGGGGAGAGAGGTGGAGCCACACTATGAGAGCTAATTCCCAGACCTAGCCACAAGAGGGCTCACTTGCAGCGGGTGGAAACCCCTTCACACAAGCCCATAGCTTGCGTTGAGCGGTCGTGTGCCTCCACTGTAAGGGGTTCTAGAAAGAACTATTATAATCATCTCCACCTGGACACAGCCTGGATTTAACCCCGTGATTCTTGCATCCAGACCAACAGTTGGTGATTGAACCAAAGTATATCCCATTCCTCTAAGTTAAAACGCCCAATGTCCCATCTCTAGTTTGATCCCTCATAAAAGAGTGTAGCAAAGTAAAGACCCAACTCAACGAAAACCGAGTGGCTGAGTCTAGCTCTACTTAGGTTGAAAAAGCCACACGGCCCCTTTAAAGATGGCCCCAGCTGGGGTTGCTACAGTATTAGAGAAGACACAAAATTAAGTTATGTGAGGCTCCTGCAGCTGAACCAGATGCGACTGAAACCAGCCTCTTTATGTATTCATGAGCTGTGTGGAAGAGAAATAAAAAGATTCATTACCACGCAAACTGTTACTAATGACATGTACCTGGCGCCGAGCACCTCTGGAAATCTAATGCGACACACTCGAAGAGAAAATGTATTCACTTATTCAGAGGCCAGAGCTGAATGGAAAATTTCCCTTCCCTGGCCCTTCCTCATTCTGCATTCACTAAAAGCAACATTTACAATTCTGCTGCCATTATGTCCTACCAGGGCCTCTGCGCTTTCTGTCATGACCTTGATATTAGCTGAAAATTGGAAATTCACTGGCATAGCAGAGGTGGGGAGGAGTGCGAATCTACTTGCTTTGCCTCCATGTTAGCTGTGCACTGAAGAAAGAAAGAAAGAAAGAAAGAAAGAAAGAAAGAAAGAAAGAAAGAAAGAAAGAAAGAAAGAAAGAAATCTCCCACTCTTTCTAATAATACAGCAGCAGAAGGGTCCGAAGAGATGTACAACTTGAAACTAAGCTGGGAGTTCTAACGGCAGGGGTCGGAATCCATTGGTGACGAAGCAAAATTCTTCTGCCATTCAAGTCGACACCATCCGGAGGCCAGACGAATGTTGGCAGCCACATTTCCATCAGTTCCAGCTGGTGGGAAAGTTTGGGGGAGCAGTCACCTGGCCAATCCAGTTCTGTAAGATCCCCTGCTTCTGAGCCTTTGGCAAGGTGGAGTTTTTGCTTTTAATCCCCTCATCTTTCTCAGGTCTGAGACGCTTCCAGTCAGGAATCTGGGGTCATCGAACATAAGAGGCTGCCTCTGGGAAAAATGAGGACACAAAGAAATATGCAGTTAGTTTTTGTGCTGGAGAAAGGGTAAAGCGCATGTAACGTCAGGGTAAGCTTCCCTCATATGGCAGTGTCCTGCAAGTGCGCCTCCCACAGAGAGTCACATTCAGAGTGAGAAGATAAAGCTGTTTCCACGTCCTTGGTCTCTGGACTGAGATTGTCAATAAAGGGGCCAGATCTGGTGGTTTGGGTGGACACCATTCCTCCAAGAAGTGAACTGAGAACCAGCATCTTATTTCACACAGGCAGCCATCCAGTTGTAAGGATGGGGATGGCCTAGAGCTGAAAGCCCCCAGACTCTAGGTTCCTTCCTATGAGTCTTTCAGTCCTAATATCTAGACTGGGAAGTGGACACGTTATGGGGAGAAGGTGGTGGTGGAATTATGACTTGCTACCACAAGGAGACCCAAGTGTCCAGTGTGGAAGGTCAGGAGCAGTAGAGACTTCTGTTCTCCAGATCAGTGAGGCTCTGCTTGGTCTCCAGACAGAGGGTCATCCAAAGCTGACTATAGTTAGAAGAGGAGAATAAGAAGCATGAGTGGGAGGGAAGAGGAAACTCCAGGCCAGGTCATCAACTGGTATAATTCAGGATAGTTCTATTGATACTGGAGTGACGCTGACCTACACCAGCTGAAGATCTGGTCCTCCATTCTCAACTGGTTCACATTTTAATTAAGATGGCATGTCACTTTCCAGTTACTCTGTGTGGTGGGGTTCTGACTGATGGATGGGGGGTATGTGGGCTTCAGGGAAGCCAGAGAAGTTAAAGGAGATTATGTTATCCTGGATAAACGGGTCTGGTATCTGTGCATACAGCAAAGATCAGGTCTGGGAGATGTTGTGGAAGAAGTGGTAGGATTTGGACATGACCTTGGATGAGAAGTACAAAGGGGATGGAGGAGCCGAAGATGATGCCTGGGTTATGGGCCTGAGTGACAGAGAGGATGTGGGGAGAGTCAGAGACACAGAAAGGAGAAATGGACAGGGCTTGGCAGTGGAGCCAATCAAAAAAATTTCAAAAAAATCTGTTTTGGAAAGAAAAATGACTTTTTGATCAAAATGAATTTTTTGACCATTTTTTGTTGAAATTTTCCAGTTTTCTATGGGTTGGGAGGAAAAAAAGCAAAAAAATTAACAAAAAATGTCTCTTTTTCAGTGTTCAAAAACAAAACAAAAACACCTACATACCTTTTGATTAGCATTTTCATTGTCTGGATCAGTGTTTATTGTTTAGACCACTACTTTACTGAACCCAGATGTTTTTTTAAAATGGGAACAAAATATTGGGTTTTGGTTTCAATTTTTCATTGGGGGAAAAATTACGTTTTTTCAGAGGAAAGTTTAAAAAAACCCAGAACCATGAAAAAATAATTAGTTTTTTTCAAGTGTCCCACAGGGGAGAGACGAGGAGGAGCTCAGTTTTGACTGGGTTAAGTGTAAACTGATAGCAAACCATCTCAGAATACCAGGTCAGAGAGACCGACTAAGAGATGGGATTGGATCAAGGGTGATAGGAAATTAATGCTGTTGAAACCAGGGAGTGATGTTTACATCAGAGCTGTGTGCTTGCCAGATCTCTATTTCTGATGCCATGGTTTTAGAGTAAGCTGGTGCAACTCCAGTGAAGCCAATGGAAATGTAAACAGGAACATCAGGGCAGAATTTGGTCCTTGTTGATGGATGGACTGTATGGTGCTTTGATTGAGATGGCACCAGAAATGGTTTATTCCTTTTATATAGCGATTAGCAGAGGGAATTTCCATTGTTCACTGAAGCCAGCGTTAGACGTCTTCTTGTGTGCACATAACACTTGTATGCAGAACTGTAGGTAGCAGGTTTCTATTGGGATTTTTGCTAAGTGTAGTCTATTGGGCCTGATTCTGATTTCATGAACACTGGTGTAAATCAGGAGTTAATGGAACTACACTGGTGAGAGCAAATTCCAGCCCTGTTGCTGTTATCTGACCTTAAATGTTCACTTCTACAGTAAGAAGGGATTGAATTATGTCATCCACTGTGTTAGCAGTGGTTTCATTGGTGAGCTGAAAGCGTCCAGTGTCTTTTTTTTTTTGTAATGCTATGGGAAACCTTTTCTACTGACATTTTTATAGCCATTTTAAAGCTGCCTGAGGCATTCATTTATAATTTAGCATATGGCTTAGTCCTGTGTCTGTAAAGTCACATGTGAATTTGTGGTGGTTATTCGGGGGAGGGTTCTGACATGCTATGTTTTATATTTCATCTCTCAGCCCCCTCTATTTGCCTCTGTCCCTCTCCTCCCCATCCCTCTGTTCCTTCTCCCCCCTTCCCTATTCTCTCCCTCTCTGTGTTCCACCTTCTCTCCCTTCCTACCGCTAACTTCCTCCCTTTCTCTAGCCAACCCCCCGTCACTTGTCAACTTGCTTCTTATCCACTTCATTAGCCCTGTTCCTAGTTGTTCATCGAGGGGTGTTTGTATTAGTTGGAGAGCTTTCTAATTTAATCAAGGTTAGAGACACAATTCCAGTGCTTGTTTGCCCAGCAGGCTGGCCCCGCTCTCTCATTAATTCATAGGACGTCAGATGCACTGTTCTGCTTTGTTTGTCATCTTCCCCCATCACATCCTAGTCCATATTCTGCTCACCAGGTGCACAGAGCTTCGAAAGCGCCCAGATAAACAGCCCTATCCGAGCGACAATGTGAGGACAGCAACGCCCCGTTCTTGGGAATAGAGCAGATCTAAAGCCTGATTCTAAGCTTGCTTACACAAGTGCAAATCAGGAGTGACTTCACTGGGGAGATACCCTAGGTTGAAATTAGTGCGAGTGGAGAATCAGGCTCCTAAACTGCCCCAATGAGGAACAGAGATCCCTAAAGTTTCAGAGTTTCATGGGAGATAGCCACACAGAACATAAGAACATGATCCCACTGGCATTAATAGTGGTCACATGCCTAACTGCCATACAACTTGGTCAACACACGTGAAAATAGGTCATGTCTGTGGGCTTGGAGTCCAGAGAAATGCTTGACCAGATGCCCATTTCAGGCTCATTGCAGGGCCTGGTTACCTTACTGTGGTTATGCCTCTCCCACTCCACTTTTCTAAGCCAGCACCCCTCATTCTCCAGAACCCCACTGGACAGTGTGTAGGAAGGAGCACTGAATTCAAGAGAAAGGGACGCTTTGGGTGTGTTCAGGAGTCATCAGGGAGAATTTGTGCTCCACGATAACCCCCTGATCCTTTTCAGCCAGTTAGTCCCTATTTTGCAGTCGTGCATTTGATTTTTCCTTCCTATGTGAAATACTTTGCACTTGTCCTTATTGACAAGTAGGCCTGACTTTGCCACTGTCTCAATGTATAGCCTTGAGCAAATCACTCAGCAGCTCTCTGCTTCAATTTTCCTACATACAAAGTAGAGATCACGTTTACCTGCCCACCCCACCAGGGTGCTGTAAAGATTGGTTAGTTATGTGGAAATGGTAAGTATTAGGATAGAAAGGCAGAATTTCTGCCCAGATGACCAATCAAAGTGGATTATTAAAGTGCCATACAGGAGTCGAGTGTCCTAGTCCTTTCTCCTGCTTTTTCCTTATCCCAGGTGGGAGCACCACAGAAGCAGAGCACTCAGGCAATGGGGAGAGTGTATTGACAATGATCCTTTCAGCAACTGCCAGCTGGAAGAGTGGCTGCAAGGTAAAGTGATGAAGTGAGCTGTAGCTCACAAAAGCTTATGCTCAAATAAATTTGTTAGTCTCTAAGGTGCCACAAGTCCTCTTTTTCTTTTTGCGAATACAGACTAACACGGCTGCTACTCTGAAACCTCTCAGGGGAGGGGATCTCACTGAATTCTCAGCCCAGTTTAGCCAATTCAAGAGGTGCAGCTAGGCTGGAGACACAGCTGAATTCTCAGGGGTTTCTCTGAACCCCAAGCCTTGCTGTCTATCACCATTGCTTTCTTGATGCTTGAACCCCCATCTGCTGCAGGATCTGGTCTCTGACATGGCTGCAGTTAATACAGATCACTACGTCCATCCAAGTAGAGTTTTCCTGGCACAACCAAGTGTTGTGTCATGTTGGTCTTTTCACGCCAAGCAGGCTGGCCAGTCGTGTTTGAGGAGTGCATGCTGGGAAAATCTGGGCAGGTGGCAGCAGCCACAGAGGCCTGTGAGTGTTTTTCAGATGGTGCCAGGCACCACACACACATGACTGGGAAGTAAAGGGAGTGGCCAAACAACCCGCCTAACACAAACATGGCAGGGAGGGCAAGAAACCTGGGTACAGCATGGCAAGAGTGGCACCACACACACACTGCAGGGGAGGTTTCACAACACAACCACAAGTCACGGCTTGTGCATCCACACCTGCTGGGCTACCTGAGCCATTTTGGGCATCCTTGGAAAGATTGCGCAGAGGACATGCACACACAGCAGCACCGGCAGAACAGGTGGCAATGTCCCACTGCCCGTAGAACTGAGAGGAGGGATAATTAGCCAGACTGACTATACTGGGACGGTGAAGGGGGGTGGATCCAATCTACACAGCAAAATAACAATGTTCCTGATTACCAGAAGACAGCCCTGTGCTAAGCTATGGTGACACATGGTTGGCTGCCATGGTTACTAACCTATTATCAATCTTATTGCATGTGGACCCTAAAGGTGATCAGTGCCGACCATGTCATAAGTGCATAAGAACGGCCATATTGAGTCAGACCAGTGGTTCATCTAGCCCAGGATCCTGTCTTCTGACAGTGACCAATGCCAGAGCAATTATTTAGTGATCCATCTAGTGTTGTCCAGTCCCAGAGTCTGGCAGTCAGAGGTTTAGTGATACCCAGAACGACCCCTGACCCTCTTGGCTAATAGCCAGTGATGGACCTATCCTCCATGAACTTATCTAGTTCTTTTTTAACCCAGTTATCCTTTTGGCCTTTACAACATCCCTGGCAACAAGTTCCACAAGTTGACTGGGCGTTGTGTGAAGAAGTATTTCCTTTTGTTTGTTTTGAACCTGCTGCCAAGTAATTTCCTTGGGTGACCCCCCCCTTGTTTTTGTGTTCTATGAAGGGGTAAATAACACTTCCCTAGTCACTTTCTCCACACCAGTCATGATTTTATAGACCTCTGGCATATCCCCCCTTAGTCGTCTCTTTTCTAAAATGAACAGTCATAGATTCATAGATTGATAGATACTAAGGTCAGAAGGGACCATTCTGATCATCTAGTCCGACCTCCTGCACAACGCAGGCCACAGAATCTCACCCACCCATTCCTACGAAAAACCTCACCTCTGTCTGAGCTATTGAAGTCCTCAAATCGTGGTTTAAAGACTTCAAGGAGCAGAGAAGCCTCCATCAAATGACCCGTGCCCCATGCTACAGAGGAAGGCGAAAAACCTCCAGGGCCTCTCCAAGTCCTTACACTTTTTAATCTCTCCTCGTACAAAAGCTGTTCCATTTCCCTAATCGTTTTTGTTGCCCTTCTCTGTACCTTTTCCAATTCTAATATATCTTTTTTGAGATGGGGCGACCAGAACTGCACATCATGGGGTGTATCACAGATTTATAAAGCAGCATTATGGTATTTTCTGTCTTATTATCTATCCCTTTCCTAATGGTTCCTAATATGCTGTTAGCTTTTACGACTGCCACTGCACATTGAGCAGATGTTTTCAGAGCTCTCCATGATGGCTCCAAATTCTCTGTCTTGAGTGGTAACAATGTCAGGAACCAGTTTGGATCGTGATTTTCAAAAGTGACCAGGATTTCTGAATATCACCCTCCTGTAAGGTGTCTCAAACTATGTATCCAAAAATGTGAGGCCCCTAAAATCCTTAGTTACATTTGAAAATCTTGGCCATAGTGGAGACAAGGCCTAAATCTGCAGGGCAAGATGGGCCCTTTGTGGTTTGGTCTGTTCTTCATATCGCTGTGAGCAACCTTGCCTTCCCCTTGCACTCCCAGACCACAAGACCTCCCTCCTTCCTCTCCGCCTACCAGGAAATGAAATACTTTTCTCAGAAGTTATTGTCATGTTCAGTGGCACGTGAGAAAAACCCATGCTGTAGGTTATCGGCTGCTGGTGTTCCAGTGTAAATTCAATTAGCCAGCATGTGTGAAGAGGAACATAAACCTTCTCCAAATCAGCTCTCCTGAGCAGAGATCAGGCCACTGGCCTTTACAGTTTCCTGCTACATTTTTCACACCTCCTTAACAGGAAGGCTGGTGGAGAAGGGTCGAGGGTCTGGGGAAATGAATTGGGCCCATTGGATTTTGAACACATCAAAAATGCAAGGTGTCGGACACCCCAAGGCAGTTTTCTCAAGTGATCAAGTTACATCCCTGCAACCCCCGCCCCCCAGCAAAAACAAAATCCAGGACCAGAAAGCCAATGGGGGGCGAATGAATCAAACTGGGAGCAAGGGAGAGAGCTGGCGAGAGAGAGCCACTGCTCTGATCCCTATAGCATTTCACAGCTGTTAGAAGCTGCCTCCTCCTATTGCGGTGATTAGGCCCGAATTAACGAAGGGCCTTTCAGCCATCAGCCTTCATTACGGCTGTCAGGTTTCAAGATGGCTCTGGGCCCTGAAGCCTTATAGAGGGTCAGGAGCTGGGCTGGGTTTGAGGAGGTTGCAGTCTAGTCTCTCTCTTGCCTGGGCCCACGGGTTTTCTTTTCTTTTCTTTTCTTTTCTTTTCTTTGTTACCGTTCCCTTTAAGACAAGATTCTGCTCCTCAGAGGTGGCCCAAAGCATAGTCCCAAGCTTCATGCTGTTTGGGGGGAGGGGTTGAAATTCATGCACCCCTCTGGCCTTCTCTTTATAATGAGGCAGCCTAACCCCTGGAGCTGGGAGGGAGGCATTCAGAACTGAACTGAATCTCACCGAGTTGCTTGAGCCCATCTCTGCCACTCCCCTGAGCTTGCCAGAGGAGGCCAGATGCCAGCGGGACACCCACCTGTAGCAGGGAATTGGTTTGCAGGGCAATGACCCACCCTACCGCAATGTGGCATTACCATTGCCCCCTGATGCCGCCTCCCAGTGTGATGGCTCGGAGCTGGGCTGCCGTGAGGCACAGATCCGTCCAGCCCAGAACCACGCTCGTCTATACAGTTTCCCCTCTGTGAAGGAAATCTCTCCCTTGAGCTCTACAGGGGACCCAGTTTCCCTCTGCCTCCCTGGGAACAGAGCGGTTTTCTCCAGTGTCACAGAGTAGGTGGGAGCCCTCCTCTGCCTCCTTGCGAAAGGCGTGTCTCTTTGTAGCCCCACAAAGGGTCAGGGACACATATACCAAAGTTCAGCAAGGCCAGGCATCTATATCCATCCTGCCGTGTCTCCCCCCTGTCATGGGAGAGAATTAATTTGCAAAGGTTGTTTCCCAGATATGGGCTCAGCTCTCCTGGCCACCTCTTTCTCCATTCATTCAGCTAAGGTCTGATTTTTCCCGCTTTCATTCCCACTCCCACTCTTGGCAACTGAGAGAGCCCCTGGAGATCACAATCTAAATATATAAATAGTCTCCATCAGCTCACCTCCCCTCCTCGCTCCTGCCTTCCTGAGATGTCTTCTTCGCAAATATCCGGCTGGGGCAAGGAATGGAATGGAAGGAAATGTTACAGTAAATCCCCCTGGTGTCTCAGTGCCAGGACTTGCTTGAGCCCTGCCAGCTGGGGTCATCGGAGAGAGTCCAGGAGTTTGGATTCTTCTCAATGGCCAGATGTGCCTTTCCCATGCAAGGGAGCTTAGATCTGAGTGATGTGCCAAGGACATGGGGGAGACTTCCTCTTACCAAACAGTGAGGGGGAGGTCAGCAGGGAGGAATGCCAACCTCACAAAAGCTGTACCACCTCCACCCTTCCGCACTGCCCTGGCAGTTCTGCTAAAGATAATGCTGGAAGATATTCAGAGGGAGATTAAAGAGAAAGAAGGTTCCAGAGTAATGGAAAACAGCAGAAAGTGGGGTGGGGGGGAGTGGAGTAGGGGTCAGGCACAACAGATCCAGCCAACTAACTCTTGTCCAGCTGAGATTCTCATATATGTTCCATGCTTGTTGGACCTTAGCATTCTGTCTGCTGCTGGCTACTGCTTGGTGAGGTTCTTGGGAGTCTTGTACCCTAGAAATAATGGCCCACACTAAGTAAAAATCCTTGTTGGGCCATATCAGCCATGGAAAGGTGAATGCCTACACAGGGCTCTTGTATGTTGTGGAGATGCAACTGTCCTCGGTGTAACAGAAAGGAAATCAGCCCTCATTTACCAAGAGCCGTACAAAATGTGAAACCACATGAAACAGACCAGGTTCACTGAAAAGTTCATGAACAATTGGTGCAAAACCAGGCCCAACTTCAAGTGAATTTGGGCCGGTGGCTGGTTTCTCAGTGATGTGGCAGAGGTGGGCTCAGACACTGGTGTGCAGATGCTGAGTAAGTTTTAGCTAAACCTTGGGATTTGGATTCACTGGCTCCAAAAACTTCCAAGCTCTTCCTGCAAATGTTGGAAACCCCACCAGTCATTGTTCTTGCCAGATTGCTGTCCTACTGAGCCATGCTCTTGTGATATGCTGTAGTCCTGCTGTTTCATTTGCATTTGAACCAGAATCAGAAATCAAGGCCCTTCTGGTTTTAGATCACACCTGGCATTAAAACCATAGAGGTAGGTTAGGGTCCAAGGACTCACATCTGAGCTACCTTTTTAATCCTGAAATTTGAAAGTCTAGTTTGGCCAATTTCTAATCTAAATCATGCAATGCCCATAACTTTGATGCAAATCACAGATGTGCCTTCAAAGCATCTACTGCTGTCCATTACTGGATACAGGCTACTGGCTAGATGGACCATTAGTCTGTTCCAATCAGAAATCAAACTCCTTATGGCTAAAACCGTCTTGTTTCTCAGCTGGAAAAAGAGAAAGAGAGAGAGACCAGGAGGAAGAGGAATATTTTTGGACAGACCAAGGATAACAGGAAAAGATGGGGTCCTATACAGGCAGATCTCAGTCTGTAAGATGCCAGTCACAATTACAAACAGTAGTTTCTGGATCCAGCTGAAATATGGTTTGGTCATGCAAAGCATTTGACCTGTTGCATCCTTAGTCTTTTACAGCATTGTACTGTTCAGGACCATGACTAAAATATAGTTCAGACTCAACTACCCTGCAAGAGATCATCATAACTGGTTTGAGGGACTATCATGCTGTAAATCAATTTCCCCACTCTGGTAGGAATTTCAGTGAAGATAGGACCTCAAGGATAATAGCCTAGAGGTGGAAACAGACCTGTTCAGAATGGGTTGGCTAATCTTTGGCTGCTTTGGAAACATAGACATGAGGGAACTACTTATACTCTGGGAAACTTTTTTGCAGGAAAACTGAAAAACATTTGTGAAAAATCACGAATCTGGAGTACAAATCTTTACCTTGGTAGGGTGCTCGCTTAATGTTTGGGCTTAATTTGTGCACAAATTGTTCCACCTAGCTACTGTCTGTCTGCCTAGACCCCCATCATCTTCCCCTGTCTTTATGGCAAAGGGATTCCCAAAACTTTCTTCCGTCCTGTCACAAAAGACAATGCAATGTCACTTCACTACGTGGAGAAAGTCCAGAGGAGAGCAACAAAAATAATTAAAAGACTAGAAAATATGATCCATGAGGGAAAATTGAAAAAATTGTGTTTGTTTAGTCTGGAGAAGAGAAGACTGAAGTGGGACATAACAGTCTTCAAGTACATAAAGGTTTGTTATAAAGAGGAGGGAGATAAATTGTTCTCCTTAGTCACTGAGGGCAGGACCAGAAGTAATGGGCTTAAATGTCAGTAAGGAAGATTTAGGTTAGATGTTAGGGAAAATTTCCTAACTGTAAGGATAGTTAATCATTGGAATAAATTACCTAGGGAGGTTGTGGACTCTGTCTAACCTGTTCTTAAAAACTTCCAAGGACGAACACCTGAGATGGTCTAGATAATACTTAGTCCTGCCTCACTGAAGGGAACTGGACTAGATGACCTATCGAGATCCCTTCCAGTCCTATAATTTTTTGATTCTGTTGTAGCATAAGGTCACGGTACAGAAACATTTGAGAACCACTGATGTAGACATTTATTCTATGCTCCTCTCCTTGATATCTGAGTGCCTGCTCAAATGAGCCCAACATGTTATCACGCACGTCTCTAGTATGCTTGCCCTCCACCTGTGCACACAGTCATGGCGGTTTAATCAAGGAGCAATAGAACAGTACTGACATCTGGGTTCTCTTCCTGTCTCTACCTCAAGGCCTGAATCTCCAGCGCCCTGCACCTCATCCCAGAATTTACACGAGTGTAAAGTAGGTGTTAAAATTCTGCTAGTAGGATCTGATAGCATTTTGCACACATGGTGCAGGGAAATGGAGAATGAGGCCCAGTGCTTTCTAAACAGCATGAGCATTCTCTTCTAACACAGTGTGGGGATGGCAAAGCTCCAGATGAAGCTGGTGACAGCTGCTTCGAAGGGCTTTACAGTGCATATAGGCTCCCAAAGGTTTGCTCATTCAAGGGTTTGCTCATTCAAAAATACCTATCATGTGAGTGCGAGCAGATGTTCCTCATGAAACCACGAAACTCAGTTTCAAACTATGCCTGCCCATCCGGAGGCAGCAAAACATTGCAATCAGAATTGAGAAATCCGGTCACTGGCCACAAAAATTCAGATGGGGCGATTCTCACATTCGGCCCACTCCAGAAGAGCCAACGTTTCACATGGCTTTCAAGGAGGTTCTGCTGCAAAAGTTTTGTGGTCTGCCTGTGCTCGCAGTCCATGACCGTTAAATCAAGGAGCAAAGAAGCAGGACAAATCAAACACCTGGAGAAGAATGTTGAGGGACACAACTGGGGGTCTTTTCACTATTTCTTTCAAATCAGATGGTCTAGTGGCTGCAGCAGAGGACTGGGAGTCAGGACATCTGGGTTCTCTTCCTATCTCTACTGCAGATCATGGTGACCTCTCAGTGACTCAGTTTCCTCATCAGTAAAGTAGGGATAATAATACTTCCTATCATTTGGAGGAGGGCTTGGAAGGATGGTCCAGTGGTTAGTGCACTAACCTAGCATTTAGGGGACTTTGCTTCAGGTCTGCCATAGACTTCCTGTGTGACCTTGGGCAAGCCACCTAGTCTCTCCATGCCTCAGTTCCTCATCTGTACAATGAGTACGATAGCCCAGCCCTACTTTACAGGGGTGTTGAGGATAAACTCTTTAAAGATTGCAAGTGCTCAGTTACTACAGGGATGGGGCCATATAGATATGGGCCTAAAATAGATGGGGCCTAAAATAGATAGATAGGCTTGATTCATTAAAGTTTGTGAAGAACTTGGAGAGTCTTAGATCTGGGGATTGCCAACCCAAAGGGGGTCATGAACAGGTGTCAGGGGTTTGTGGCCACCCTGCCTTTCCTATATTGCTAAATAAAAGGTGTCCTAGAATGGGTTAGGTTGAGAATGACTGTCTTAGATGAAGGGGCTGGGGTTAATATTTACTAACGACGCCCTGTGTCTCCCTCACACACACTTTGGCTAGAATTTGCCACCCTTAGTACCTGACTCCTCATTGAAACCAACGGGGATCCTTGCAGAATAAGGCATGGATAAGAGTGATGCAATCTGGCCCCCCGTGAGTAAATCAGGGTGCTTAATGTTTAAAAGATAAAGAGAGAGAGAAGCAAGATGAGAGTTGGGTGAGAAAAGGGAGGGAAAAATGAAAGAGAGAAGGGCAGAGACAAGGCAGGGGGGAGCCTTTGGGGAGAGGGGTAGAGAGAAGGAGCCAGCCACTCAGGTTTCAGGGGGCTCAGGGAAAAGTTGAGTCCTGAAGTATTTTCCCAGGCTGTGAAAAGGCATTGCAGCTGGCTCCCATCCTAGCCCAGGAAAGGAGAGAAAGTCTGAAGTGCTGCCAAAGTCTTAGTGTTTGTAATGAAAACGAGAGGTTGAGAGGTTAGGGAAGGATTCTCCCTGGCTTGACTAGAAAGATGAGACTTTCTACATATGCAGCTGCTCACCACATTGCCAACCCTGGAGGGGGGGGAGGAATCAGAGCCCCCACAAGTTATCGGCTGCAGTTAAAAGGAGTTGACGAACAGGGGGAGGCTGAGTGACTGCAAGGCCCATAAATGTAGGTGTTACCAAGGAATTATCACCATCCCTGGAGCACGGATGGTAGTAAATCAGTGCTGCTAAGATGCCACGTTTGGTGCAAAGGACATTCTAGACTGGCGGAGATTTCTGGTTAGAAACCAGGCCTTAGAGTCCTGTGTGGCCCGCTGCACCATAGAGGTCAAATCTTCAGCTGGTCCAGCTTCACTGGGTGTCCATTGGCCAGATCCTCAGCTGGTGTCAATCAGCATCACTCCATTGACTTCAGTGGAAATTGGCTAATTTACAGCAGCTGAGAACCTGGCCCCAAATCCTCCCAACACACCTGGGAGCTCAGCCTGTACCTTTCAGCTGCGGAAAGGGAAACACAGGTTAAATAGTTTATCCAATGGGAGACAGCTGCAGAGCTGACTCCTTTTCCTCACTCTGGTGTAAACAGGGAGTAACTTCACTGAAGGTACAGGGGTAAAAGAGGAGAGTGAAACCCTGAATTTCCTACTCTAACCACTAACGAGAGTCCCTAACGCCCTAAGCAAATCTGTTAAAATTCATCTCCTGGAGGAGGTACTCCAAACTCATTCTTGGTAAGTACACAAATGCAAATCAGATTCTTTGCCAGATGGTGAGAAACACCCAGAGTTCATGTAAGTCTCAATTTATTGAGGTACCCCAGGAGTAACTCCATTGATGTTATACTTGTTTAAAACCAGCGTAAATGCCCCAAGGGCCAGGAATAGAACCCAGGTCCCCTGACTGCCAGTCTAGTACCCTGTTTGCTAATGTTGTCTCTTAGAGCAATCTTTTCACCTGGCACATTCTGCATGCCTGGCAGGCCTTAAGGTACAATAAGCTGTAATCTTGCAATCCCTGAACCTTCAAACAAAATGCTTAGTACCATGCCAGAGTCAGCTTCTTGCAAAGCCAATGGAAATAAGGCCTGATGTAATCAGTAGGTTCCTATTTTTGATAGCATGGAAACCACTCCAGCTCATCTCCTTGGTGTGCATTCAATTTATTCCTTCAATAGACTTATTCATTTATAATCCAACATTTGCCAGCCGGGTCTCATTGTGACTACAGAAGTCATACGGATTGATATATACAGATTGTCTACAGAACCATTTGTGCTCTGCAGGTGGGTCTGTGAAGTTGGAAGCAGGAAGTGGAGTGCCTTCAGCCCCTCGAGATGTGTGGAGAGAATTATGCAGCACACCTGGGCACCCCATGGCCCCAGGATCCTGCTTTGTAAGGAATTAAATAATTCTGTCAATGAGTGACTGGTTAATCCACATCGCAGGCTGGTAATGATTGCTTTACCCCATTTTGCAGGTGCAGAAACTGAGACCTGGGGAGGGCCATGTTCTTTGCTCATTTATGCTGGTGTAAATGCAGCATAACTATGATCTTTAATAGAGTTGCTCTGGATTTACACGAGTGTAAATGAGAACACAGGATGGCCTCAGGATTCTGAACTCCTGACCCTCTGCTTAAGCCACTCTCTCATGCTGTAATAACTCCATGAGCGGCAGTCAACAGACGATTACACACAGCTGGAGCGCTGGGCATAGAACCCTGGTCTTCCAGCCCCATCAAACTGGCCCTCACCACTTGAGCTAAAAAACTTCTCCATTGCTCGTGGAATCAGCAAGTCCTTAAGCCTTCCTGGGCCCCTGGAGAATAACCTCACACATGCCTTTGCAGAGCCAGTACATTATAAGGCAGCAATAAGAGACAAACTCCATTGTTAAAGGGAGGGGGGAGGTACAATTTGCTGCAGTAAATTAACACACACCCCCATGATCACACAGAGATCACACAACTTTCTCCCCCCCCCCCCCCATTACAATGGGCTCTGTCCTTGTGGCACCATCTAGCCCTCCATTGATTGAGCCACAGATGGATGTTTTAGCTGATGAGACAAGACAAATTCCAGGCTGCTCGGGGATGCTTGACGCTTCCCAGGCTTAGAATCCTGAGTGATGAATCAGGTCGCTTCCTGATTCCAGGATGCAACAGCTCTCCCTCTGGCCACAGGTTGATGTTAGTTCTGGGTGCGGCCTTAGCACAACACTGAGAATTAAATTAATGCCCCACTGTTTGGTAGCTCAGCTGATGGGCATCCCTGAAGATAAGGGGCAGATGACCAACCTGATGTTCAGCCATTAGAGACTTGGAAAGCCGGCCAGCTGCTAGAAATGAATCATGAGGAGGTGGGTGAAAGCAGCATAGTTACTTATTGTTGACTCCCAGCTGTGTTCCCCTGGGAGGAGCAGAAATCCCATGTTTGTGCAATGTGCCCACAACATACCCGCTGCTTTTAGTCACACTCTGACCATAGGCTCAGCTAGGAAATGTACAGGGGGGAGGGAGAGGAGGTGGGTGGCAAAAGGAGGGAGAGAAAGAAGGGAGAAGAGAGGGACAAGAAAGGAATGGGGGTGAGGGTGGAGAAAGAAGAGTAATTCCATTGTTTTCCATGTGGCACTACAGTCCTCCAACTACAGCTTCCTAGATGCATCCCCTCATCTACCTTTGCTTCAGTGGTCCTTCTCTTGGGTGATCCCATAGGCAGACTCTGGCTCCAATGAGCTCTTTAAATTTATAAAGCTAGTGCCCAGTAGCTCAGCCCCAAATATTTATCCCAGGCAATGAAAGAGTCCATGATAGCCACTAGTATCTTTCTCTAACGTATAACCCCCTGATTGTATTACATGGACACACAATGTCTGCCTACACAGTTGCTTGGTGTATCTATCACCAAATACCTGGCCTCAGGGTGCCCCCTAACAAAAGACCAAGCACTGGAGGAGCTCACAGGGCCAGGCAGAGATACACTGGTGGAAGAATACATGGAAAACGTGTGCTCTCCCTCGTCTGCCCTGTCCCATTCCAGGGCTGCTAATGGAGCATCTGCCAGGATCACGAAGCTTAAAATAAAAAATAACTAACAAACACATCCAACACCTAGGAAAAGTCTTCCCTCCCTGCCCGGCCCATTCAGTATGTTGGGTCTCCCCATCCTCTGGATCCCTTCCCGCCCTGGAGTGCATTGCCCTGCATGAACTGTGGTCTCTCAGTACCACTTACAGCTGTATCCAGCCTCCAGAAAATTGATTTCCCAGCAGCAATCCATCAGCCTGGCACAGCAGGGCTGTAAAAATGTCACCAGGTCCTCCTGAGTGTCCCTCATCTCAAAGAGGCGCCCTCCTTCCCCCTGCCGTGAAGATTCTCTCCCCTTGTAGAGTGCCGCTTTGTTCCTGGATGACTGTAACCAGAGACCCCAGAACAATTTCCAGAGCAGGCCATCTCGCAGTGGGGTGAGCACTCTCTCTATATGGGAAAGGCTGGACTGTACATGCTTCTTGGAGAGAAGGAAAACAACTGGATCAAAATATGAGGATAAACTTTCTGAAGCTGGAGCTGGGTCAAGTGGCCAGAGCCGTTAAAGGTTTTCCGTGAAAGAATCTGAATAATGATTGATTCTGAACCTCGATTATATTCTGTATATATTCTCTCCCTTGACTTTAGCAAAGCTTTTGATACGGTCTCCCACAGTATTCTTGCCAGCAAGTTAAAGAAGTATGGATTGGATGAATGGACTATAAGGTGGATAGAAAGCTGGCTAGATCATAAGAATATAAGATCGTTGGGCTCTCAACGGCTCGATGTCTAGCTGGCAGCCGGTATTGAGCGGAGTGCTCCAGGGGTCGATCCTGCGGCTGGTTTTGTTCAACCTCTTTATTAATGATCTGTATGATGGGATGGATTGCACCCTCAGCAAGTTCATGGATGACGCTAAGCTGGGGGAGAGGTAGACACTCTGGAGGGTAGAGATAGGGTCCAGAGTGACATAGATAAATTGGAGGATTGGGCCAAGAGAAATCTGATGAGGTTCAACAAGGACAAGTGCAGAGTCCTGCACTTAGGATGGAAGAGTCCCATGCACTGTTACAGGCTGGGAACTGACTGGCTAAGCAGCAGTTCTGCAGAAAAGGACCTGGGGATTAAAGTGGACGAGAATCTGGATATGAGTCAACAGTGTGTCCTTGTTGCCAAGAAGGCTAACGGCATATTGGGCTGCATTAGTAGGAGCATTGCCAGCAGATCGAGGGACGTGATTATTCCCCTCTAGTTGGCACTGGTGAGGCCACATCTGGAGTATTGCGTCCAGTTTTGGGCCCCCGCTACAGAAAGGATGTGGACACATTGGAGAGAGTCCAGTGGAGGGCAACGAAAATGATCAGGGGGCTGGAGCACATGACTTACGAGGAGAGGCTGAGGAATTGGGCTTATTTAGTCTGCAGAAGAGAAGAGTGAGGGGGGATTTGATAGCAGCCTTCAACTACCTGAAGAGGGGTTCCAAAGAGGATGGAGCTCGGTTGTTATCAGATGACAGAACAAGGGGCAATGGTCTCAAGTTGCAGTGGGGGAGGTCTAGGTTGGATATTAGGAAAAGCTATTTCACTAGGAGGGTGGAGAAGCACTGGAATTGGTCCTGTAAAGGACAAAGCAAAGCACTTGGGAGGAAGGCGATGAGTGAAGTCCCTACAAGGACTGCTCAGAGTAGCATGGGTATATCTCAGGTGGGCCCACCGGATGGATGTGGTCTGGATATACCCCAGACCACATCTTCCCAGCACATCCTATTCCTCTGCCTCACCACTGATGTCCTGCCTCTGAGAAAGCTGAGGTTGGGATAGGGCAGGAATGGTGCAAAGAAAATGGCTGAAGCTGCTAAAGAATCCTAGCTGGAAGGGACCATCACAAAGGGTTAAGGGAGTGTCCAAGTTTTGCCTTTCTCTGCCAAGCCAGCAGAACCTGGGGCTGCCGCAGGGCTTGGGTTTCACAAGCAACACGGGCTATAAAATATGATCATGTCTCATGCGTTGATTGATGGTTCCAAAGTAAACATCAGGCAGATAGACCCAGAAAGATCAGATTCTCAAGGGCTCAGACGGCTGACATCCTATCCCCCCTCGCAGCCCAGTGGCGACCCGGGATCTGTCGCCATTGCCCCACTAACAAATCAGCAGTGGAGGGAGGTCAAGAGAGGAGGGGAAAACCCCCACTGCAGTAGGATCATCTCTCTGGTGGAAATCCTGCCAGGGCATCCAAACCGTTCACTTGAGCTGTCTGGCCTTGGGCGGTGGCACTAGATGCAATGTGAAGGCACATGCAGATATTGCAGAGTCCAATTGTGGAGAGCAACTCAGAGAGTCGGAAAAGGTTTGGTTTGGATGCACTGGCATGATTCCATTCTGCCTATGGTACGGGCATGCAGGGACCTGAATGCTCATTACCAGAGAGGAGAAACCTCCATGTTAAGGGGCTAGCCAGGGAAAGCCATATGAATAGGTCTAACCCTAACCCCACCCCCACCCTGCTTCCGATCACTTCAACCATATCACCTGCCTACCAAGGAGCTTTCAGCTGACCCGTCAATATGGCAGGTGTTTATTTTACCAAGCAGAGCAACAAGCTCCACTTTTCATTTTCCAAGTTGTACAACTGGATGTAGCATTGCATAACCACCACCAGTGCAGAACGTGTTGGCTTTCCAGCCTGGATGTAAAGATGTACCCACCAGTCTTCAGAAATGCCCATGTGTATGACTAGCACCAGCAGGAACTCCAGCTTCTTTCTTAAAACAGAAGTACTGTCCGTTTAACCCCTTGGTGCATTGCACATCCTTGGCAGCTTCAGTAAAGGGAGGGTCAGTGAAACAGTGCTATCTAGGGTGGGAAGAAATGCTCTTTCCAGGTGACTGGACAAAGCAAGGGTGTCATTAACCTTCCCAGTGAGTTACATGCCACTTGAGCTCCAGTGGATGTTTCTGTGGTGTTCGCAATTCTCCAACACTGGGAGGTTTTCAATCAAGAATGGATCTTTTTCTAAAAGATCTGTTGTAGGAATTATTTTGAGGCAGTTCTATGGCCTGTGTTATACAGAAAGTGATCAGATGATCAGAATGGTCCCACCTGGCCTTGGTATCTATGAATCGTTGATTTGACTGAAACTAGTGAGTAATCTCTAAAGCATTTTGCAGTGCCCAGGTATAAATAGGACTGTGTAAAATATAAATTAATTAGTTCACCAATCACTAACTGATTAGAATTAGTAAGAAACTTGTGCCATGAGCAAGTTATGCCATGATTATCCACCAGAAAGTTTATTCCACCTTACTCTGACGTGTCCGGTGCTGACTGCTTTTGAGATAAGATCCTGGACTAGATGGACCAACGTTATGGTCCTAATACTATTATTGCTGTTTATTAACCGCTGTCCCAATGGCACATAGCAAGTCAGCACAGAGAAGGGAATAGGACCCAGGAGTCCAGATTTCTTCTCCCCTTATCAAAGCACTAGATCATGCTCCTGTTTGCATAGGATGAATCTAGTGGTGCTATATTTTTCTACTTAGTTCATTAAGTATGAGGCTTTGAGTTTATCTGTACTAGATAGGTTTGGGTTTTTTGCACTGATACTGGTGCTCATTGCTACAGTAGCAGTGCTGCACTGTTTGAAAACCAGGGTAAGAGGTACTCATTCAAGTCTCTATTTACACCAGTGCACGTAAGGATTGAGATTCTGTGCTGCAGTTTCAGAAGGTGTAAGCCACCTTTCCAAGGTGTAAGCAGGATTCTGGCTGCTCTCAGGGGCAAATACAGCTGCTGTGTAAATTAGAGCAGCCCCAGGGCTGCTATCCCCAGGCTCTAATTTATGGCAACCTCCTGAGGACACCTAAGGGCTGCTCAGCCATCTCAAGCCATGCAGAATCTCCGTAGCAGTATGTACTAGAGCCTGTGTTGGCCAAATTCCCTGTAGGTCCCTATACACCACCAGGGTGGCATATGGGAGCCAGAGTAGGGGGCAGAGTGTACTCCTAAGGGGTTGAACTGGTGAAGCTACTCGATGAAAAAAATTCCCAGTGTGTCCCCTTCAGTTTTTCCCTGAAAACAGCTTAGCATTAAGGATTGCAGGAGGAGCCCTGTTAAACCATCTGACTTTGCCTGTGTGGCAGTGTTATCCAGAATCCAACATGCTTGAGAAGCCAGGACAATGGAACTGAGCAAGCTTTCTAATATCTCACTGCCCAGAGGAGAGACTTCTGAAATGTCTGCCTGATTATGGTGTCCTAGATGAGACTGTTTTTAAAAGGAGAATTGTAAATTGTTTGCGTGTGCACGCTTATACTCAGTAATGGTAGTGTGGGAGTGAATTTGGCTCTTTGGTTTTATACAGTACTTTCTTTGCCCAATGAACTGTTACAATTCCTAGGCACAGAACCTCCGCTGAACTGGAGCTGATGTTGAGCAGATATAACCTCTTCGGAAAATGGCTTAAAGATCCATTAGAAATCAATCCAATCTACACTTTAGACAGGCTGGAAATCTAATATGAGGGTTCCAGTTTATGAAATTACAAAGTTAAGGTTAAACAACCAATCCCCCCGCCCCCTTTCCACTTCCCCTGGTACCTTTAACATTGATCTTTGGAGTCACACCCATTACGAGATTGTAGGTGTCACATCTCATCTGGAAAGACGCCTCCACTGGCAACGCCTTCCCTTTGCTGTGCTCTGTTCATACTGGGTTTGAAGTGGTGTGGGACTTGAATTCCAGGGGGACAGATCCTGCCTTAAGTCAATAGAGTTGGTCTGGATTTACAGCCATGTAAGTGGGATCAGAAGCAAGACTGGCACTCAATGAACCCTGCAGAGAATGTTTTTATTCTCATTATTTGTCTTTTGGAAAAACTTTTTTAATTATTATGGTGGCACTTAGGGGCCCCAGCTGAGATCAGAACCCTGTTGCATTAGGCACTGTGTAAACCTGAAGCGAGAGAGAGCATCTGCCCCAAAGAATTTGCAGTCTAAATAGACAGGCAAAGCAAAGGAAGGGACTGTTATTCTCATTTCACAGGTGGGGAACTCAGACACAGAGATGTTCAGGTACTTGCCCAAGGCCACGCAGGGAGTGTGTGTGGCACAGCTGGGATTAAAAAGCAAACGCCCAGAGTCCAGGGCTTTAATAATAACATCTTCCTTCCTCTCTGGGTTCCTGAGTCTGTTTGGTGCTTTGGGGCTTTTCTTTCCATCTGCAGGGTTGGAAGGTGTCTCCCAGGTGTCTCCTGTGTTTGGCTGTTGCATAGTCTTCAGTCAGTGGTGGGAGAGCTTGGGGTTATTTGACTAAAAAGCCTATTTGTATTTATGTTTGGTATTTGTGAACAGTTCCCCCCTCCTTTTAGAAAACAAGTGCAAGTCCATTTGCAGGGGGTGGGGGTGTCACTGGAGACTTCAGAATGATTTTTACGAGACGGGCTCACAAAACCCTCTTCAGATCCAAAACCACCCCCCAATATCCACAAACAGTGAATGCAGCGCTGCTTCCAGGCGTGATAGAGAACACCGTGAGCTGGTTTTTGGGTAACAGACTTACAGCACTGGGCATGGGCGGACACGTTGGGGAACTTTAGGCTTCTCCGTAATATCCCTTGTATATGTTCCTAAGTAATCAGTCCATATTTTATAAACATAATGGCCCAAGCATGCATCATGATCCATTGTTATAGACACACACCCCACTCAAAGCAAGGGCTTTATCTCCAGCTGCAATAGGCTCCCAAGCAGGAACCAGCCTGGCTTGTAGACTTCAAACCAGCTGGCGGTTTTCTTTATTCTCCAGCCTCTTGGCTTAAATACCACCTGATGTGCTTCAGAGCCATTCGGCAAACACAGGGTTAATGCGCCTTGCAAACAGAAACTCCATCTGTCCAGAGAGGGTTAATGCGTGCGATATCCCCCCTCAGCCTCCTCCTTCGATGGAAAAATAGGAGAAGCACAGCCTCTGCCAGTGTAGCTCATTTTCGGGCCTTCATAGCAGGTTTGTGATGTCAGGGGGCTGATGGGAACAAGCACAGCTGTCTCCAGCCATCCTGTTGCCACCGCAGGATTAGGGTGAAGGGGGGAGAATCCAAGGGGAGGGGTAGGAACACATTCTTCGAGGACGTACGTCATTTTGGCAATTTTTTCCCTTTCCTTGGGATTTGCGGGTGTGTGTGTTGATTCAGTCATGTGACCTGGCTCCCAAACTCCTGTCCCACTCCCCACCCCGCCCCCGCACGCTCCAGAATCCCACGCCTCTGCACTGAGACATGAACAGGGCAGAAAGAAGTTTATTCAAGTGCAGAGAAGCAGGTGATTCAAGCCCTGTGACCCTCAAGGATGGGGGAGCAGTGATGTCAGTGGGCAGATGGCCCTCAATACCCCAATCCCTGCGGCCATCTGCCCAGGCAGGAGCGAGCTCACCTGAGAGCAGGAGAAGTGCAGATCCAGTGTCCAAACCTTCCTCTGCCTTCAGCCACCATGCTGAGAATTGGTACTGAGCCAATGATGCACCATGGTGTTGAGAGATTGTTGTGTCACTGGCAGAGTGGTCTTATGGGTGGGACTCAGATCCTGACTGCAGGTGGGCACTAAAAATCTCGTGGTGCTTTCAGTAGATTCTGTGGCTTTTATGCACTGCATAAATTATTAAAGAAAGAGTAAGGGGTATCCTGGCCAAATTCCAGCTCAGCTAATCACATCCTGCCTCCCTGAAGTCACCCTGCAAATATTGTTCACTTCCTACCTTAGCCTATGTGAAGCAGGGAGGTGTTGCTGTCCAAGGGTTAGAGCAGGGGACTTGGAATCCAGATTGCTGGTTTCTATTCCCACCAACTCACTGTGTGACCTTGAGCCCTTGACTTTAACCCCTCTGTGCCTCAGTTTCCCCATCTGTCAAATGGGATTAACAATACTGGCCCATCTTTGCAAAGCGCTCTGATATCTTTCACTGAAAAGGGGTTACATACAGTAAGTGCACAGTAGAAGCAAGCCTTGCTGTGCACTATTCAACATGTGCAGCAGCTCATGCCAGGGGGGGCTGCCCTGGAGAACCAATCGCTATATATCCCTCACCTATTTTAGGGAGGAGCTATGAGTCTTAATAGGTCCGTGTTTACAAAGCACTTCCACATGCTCAAGTGAAAGCTGCTAGAGAAGGGCAAAGTACTTTTACTATTTATTGCTTTGTTAAGCAACTAGATTGCACTATCAAACTGTAATTCATGGGTGAAACAATAATCCCGGGACACGAAGCTGGGCACTCTACATCCGTTTCTGGGATTCTGAGTCCTTCTGAAGGGGAAAGGACCTGCCTCTTCTGCCTTCTTCAGTCTCATCCCGTACTACCGGTGGCCTGAGTGTGTTGTATGTAGTCGCTTCTCTGCCACCCATGCAGCCATGGTTACGTAGCGATTTTTCACATGCTCCCTATGCTCACATTGGGAATTATACCTCCAGCTGCAGGGTGAGTGGTAAATCAAGCCCTGAAATCCTCTGTGCGCCACACAGACACCAAGACAGCCGGCTTCCCCTCCACTGCTTCACCATCCGCATTCATAAGGGGCCACCTGAGAGGCTCATTTGGTTTCTGTGGCCTAGTCACATCCTTGGCCCGGCCCTGCCCCTGCAGACAAGAAGCCAGTTGTGATGGTGGGATTTTATGTACTAGGAGTGAGCCTGAGACCCCCCGCAAACTCATGCCATGTAACCTGCCAAACCGCCACCAAGCACTGAGATGGACCAGATTCAGACCAGCAACAGGCGGGGAAAGGCCCATGCTCAATCCCTCAGGCACCCAGACGCTCAGCTCCCAAGGGGCTAGTCTTATTCTTCAGGCTTTGCCAGGAGCAAAACATCCTGAGGAATTGCTCCTTCATCCCCAACAGAAACTTACAAGGGACCAGACAGGATAGTGCCCTCCCAGGGTCGGGTCACAACGCGGTTGTAGTGGAGGCAGACGCAGGCTGGGCTGCGAAGTGTCACTAAAATGCTTCTTTACCCTGCCTCTCTCTGGAAATCCCCCGTCAATCCAGTGTGGCAGGCGTTTGGCATCTCTTTTGAAAGCTAGCTCCAACTGGAAAATAGCTTGTCTCCTCCAGAGCATTGCAATGGCTGCAGGGTGATTGTTTGGTGCTCCTCACATGCTGTACAGCAGATCCACTGCGTCTTGATTTCTGGGACCCTGTCCCTAACCAAAATCAGGAGCAAAGAGCCCCCAAGTTCTTCAGAACAGGCAAGGCAAGGCCCTGCTTCCTCAGTTTGCAGCCAGATACTACTTGTCCCCTGCAGCTGTGAGCTGGCCCTGAGAGCCTTTATTATCTGTACTCCAGTAATCCCCAGGGGCTTCAACCCAGGATTGGGCCCCATTGTATCAGGTGATGTACTGACATAGTCAAGAGACATTCCCTGTGCTAGAGAGCTTCAAGTGTGTGTCAGTTTTACCTGCCCATTTTCTGATGTTACCAGCTTCCTCCAGAGGTGGAGAGGGGCTGAGGTATATCTTTGTAATGAACTTGTGTGTGTCACTGCCCACTGTGGTGTAGACTCGGAGGATTCTGTTGTGTGTCATAGCCCCTCTATAGCTAATAAAGAGTCTCCTTTAGCACAAGCAGTTGGGGACTGAGCCTTCTAGTGCCGTGAATTTCAACTGGCCATAATGTGCAGAATATTGACAACCAGGATGTGCTACAGGTCATAGATTTGTTAATGTTCGTATCATATCTGTACAGATTTTATGAATCATGGAAAGGGGCTGACTTTAATAGCTTTATTATGTTTTAAATATGGACACCTACATGTCCTCTGCATGTTGTATGGCGTGTGAGAGCCAAAAGGAGGGGGAGTATCTCTAGGGTAGCATTCCCCATTACTCTGTGCAGAAGAGGGCAGGGTAGGTTGAGAATAGCATGGCACAATAATCAGATCAGCCTATATCCAGTTCAAGTTTTTATTTAGGGGCATATGTTCCAAATTAGTTTCGCATGGGAGCATAGAGGCGCCTGGATGGGAAGCCAGGTAACCACAGAGCTTCTGAAGCAGCCATCGGACTTGAAGCTCAGAGCTGTCCACGTGAAAGTCTGGGAACGCAGCCCTGGCTAAGACAAAAAATCCAGCCTTCACCTTCTCTTAGCTGTAAGTTCTGCAAGAGCATCCTCCACCTGAGATGAGCTTAACCCAGATCCTACTGACGTGCCTAGGAGAGTTGGGTTTAGTTCAGCTGCTACCTCTAGATGTCTAGCATCCCAGTTCAGACCCAGGCTGTGGCAACAGAGGATCCGGGTGTAACCCATACTAGGAGAATGAGTCTTTGTCCCTCTCTAGTGTCTGGTCCACTAAAAGGATAACCATCTACTGTGGCTGACAGCTTGGTTGGGTTCTACAGAGGCTCATGCATTCTGGGTTCAAACTCCACTGGTGGCCCAAGGGCAGTGAGCTTGTTATAACCCACTGGGCCTAACTCTGCTCTTACACCAGTTTGATCCTCCATTTGTAGTGGCGCTCCTCCTGCTTTACACCAGTGTGTGAGGAGACTCAGGCCCATGTAATCCATGGGGGGAGGGGGAAGTCTCCTAAATGCTTCTCTCCACTCTCATGCCTCAGCAGTGGTTGTCAGGCACGGTAGGGCAGAATTCTCTAGACTTTAGGAAGTTACGTGGGGAGGAGGGGAGGGGAGGAATAAATTAAAAGGGTCCACTGTGGCACGATGAAATCTTAATTGGTTTTGTTAATTCATTAGTAGCCATTTAAAAAGTGTAAACTAAAGACTGAAAGTGACAAAACATGTCAGTGGAGGCTTCTCAGCTGTGAACAGCCCTGGGCTGCCCAGGAAGCCATCCCATGTGGATGGGCTGAGCTACAAAAGAGGGGAGGGCCCGCTTGTGAAATGAGCTTGAGCCATTTTAGCCTGTGGCCGTACCCCGAGGAGCTGCTCTAGAGGTGCTGGTTGGGGTGATTCCACCAGCACAGGAGGGAAGAGCAAGGTGCTAGCTTTGGAGGGGTGCAGCTGGGAAATCTGCCTGTGAGTATGCACTTCAGTTCTAGGGTTAGGAAAATTAAGGTTTAGCCCTGGTAGAAACTGTCCTGATTCTAGGGGATAGAATAGCCAGCTCAGGGCGGGATGGGGAAGGATGGTCCTTGTGGTGAGGGAACCAGTCTAGGATTTGGGAGACCTGGGTTTAAGTCCCTGCTCTGCCACAGACTTCCTGTGTGACCTTGAGCAGGTCACTTAACCTCTGTGTGCCTCAGATCCCCAATTATATAATAGAGATCATAGCACTTAGCTGTCAGGTAGAACTCCACCTCACAGGGAAACGAGGATAAATCCGTTAAAGATTGGGAGATGCTCAGATATTATGATAGACACATGTGCTATCCAGATCAGACTCACTAGGCTCTCAATCCTGCCCTGCTGAAGTCAATGGGAGTGTGTCCATTGAGTGTTGCGGGAGCTGGATCCTGCCTTAGTCCAATTCTCACTCCTAATACAAACAGGGCAGCCCAGCCTGAGATGGATTACAGCTAATAGCACGGCCTGGATTTATCCAAAAGGTGGGGCCATTGAACCACTTTCCTGCACAGAAGAGTGGGGTGGGGGAAGTGACTCCAGATAAAGAAACCACCAATTGACGTTAAGGGGACCCCATGAGGCCCCGTCAGCTGATCCATTTGACCCCTAAGAGAGTTTCTGAAATATTTCAGCTGTCTCCCCTTTTCAGCCTCAAACCTCAAGATGCAGAGCCCTGCAATTCAATCCTGTGCAACAGGCTTCACTTTGGGGTATCTTTTGGTTTGTATTTTCAAGGGCTGGGAAAAAATCGAGAGAGGAGAGAGAGATGCCGGAAGGGTTGATCTTGCGTTGATTAAATGTTTTGGATGGTACTGATAGATTATGCAGAGAGAATCAATTGTTCAAGGCAGCATTGCCCTCCTGGCATTGTGAAGTAGGCATTGAAATGTCAGGTTTGTGATCTTAAATCAGCAACCACAACACAGGGGGAGAAAATTAAATGGGGGGGGGCAAGAGAAGGGAGGAAATCTTAAATGAAAATAAGACTGGAACAGGTTGGGAACTGTGATGATAATATTAATAATTGATACCAAAACAAAGTGCCATGGAGGAGACTGATGGTTGTAGTAATTTTCTGTGTGCTGTGTACACACACACAGATGCCTTATCTCGGAAGGATGGAAAATAGCAGCCGAGATGAAACTTTAGATACATTTTAAATGCTCAGATGAAGGTGGGGGCGGAGGGGGGAGCCAGGAGCACGGGGCAGGGGAAGAGTTTGTATTGCAAAGCACTTTTCCACTTGGATACTGAGACTAAGCATTAGATTGGAGCAGATAGCCATGTAGCCTCAGACCCAGGAGTGAAGGCAGCGAAGCCAAGCAAAGGGGGAGTTTAAGGACAGTGGGTTAGAGGAAGGGGGAAGGTTGGTTGTTGTTTTTTTTTAATTTGGGGAGAGAACAGGGTTAATTTTGGAGCTGGTGAGGGATTAAAAGAATTGGCTTCTGTCTGGCACAAGTTTTGCAGATGCTGTCTCTCCAAGCTCTGCCACTGCCTCTCAGTCCTACCATGTGAGCCCCTGTTATTCTAGCTCTGGGCTACCTACACCCACACTTCTCTGTGTAGCCTAGGTACTTCGATTGCCCCTGTTTCTGTAGTATCTGAGCACTTCGCCGCCTTTAATCTAGTTATCCTCACAACACTTCTGCAAAGTAGGGAAGTGCTGAGCCCCCTTTTACAGCTGGGGGGACTCAAGCAGAGAGAGTAAGGGTAGAGCTACACTGCAATGGGGCAGTGGGACTGCAGTGTGAGGAAACGGTGCCTGAGCGAGCTTGGGTATCGCTAGCAATGGGCCCGCAGCAGGACGGGCTGTGAAAAGGCTGCCCAGGACCCTGGGTAATTACTCAGGGGGCCAGCCTGCATGGCTTCGGCTTTGCTGCAACTGGTATTAAGCTGGCTTGGGTAGGCCCACGCATGTGGCAATTGCAGTGTAGACATTCCCTAAGCGACTTACCCAAGGTCATACAGAAAGTCAGGGGCAGAGCAGGGAACTGAACCTGGCTTTCCCCACGACCTGTAATAGCACCCTAAGCACTGGGCTATCCTTCCCTTCTAGCAATGTATTGCCCTCAAGCTCCTTACTGTTCTAATCCTGGGTTCTCCACACAACTCAGCCGAAGCCCCTTGCACCTGAGTGGTAACGTCCCCTGTTCTTATCAAAAGCTGCCAATCACACCCAATGACATGGTGGTTTAGAAATGGAGCAACTAGCCTGAGACCAGCAAACGTGTGTCACTTCAGTACCTAATTGCAATGTGGACCCAGATCGCCCCAGGAGCGGTACACGCAGGTATAGGTATTTTTCATTCTAATCATTGTGTTCAAAGCACCATTGTTCTGTTATATACACAGGGGAGCCAGAAGCGAAAGAGACTCTGCAAAAGGTCAGTTTGTCATTAAGGGCTATGGAACTGCCTGACCATCATGTACACAAAGAACGATGCATCCTACAGTTATTTGTAAATAATTTACTACTCAGAGCCAGGGTCTGGTGATTAACAAGTGAGTGAATGAATGAGCCCTCTTATTCCCTTTGGAAAAGAATATCATCAGGATTATTTCTGTGTATTATAGTAGCACATAGGGGCTTCAATTCAGGATTAGGGCTCATTGTGCTAGGCGCTAAACACACATTATGAAAGGATGATCCCTGCCCTTGCAATCGAAGGAACTATCCATCTGTCTTAACAATCGAAGGTACTTGCAAATATTTGAGCAGCTCAGTCTTTCATGTATTTATCCTTGCAACACCCTCATGAACCAAGTCAGTGCTGTTATCTCTATTTTACCGATGGGGAACTGAAGCCCAAAGGGACTAAGGGTCAGATTTTTGACGGTATCTGGGCACCTAACTCCCATGGGAGCTAGCCCTTTGTCATTCCGGAAGTCTTGATGGACCCAAGTCTCTAAAATCCTAGGCTGGCATCTTAACCCCTGGCCATTCTTCCTCTTTAGGCTAATAGTCTGGCTGATTCTTTTGGAGCACGTGGCCACTTGGGTCTCCACACGACAGCCTCTAGATTAAACATCAGCATTGTTGCAGGTGCTTGACAGGCAACAGAGTTATGTCTCTTCCAGCATGTGTCTACTGTAGGCGTGACAGCAGCAGGAGCTGGAGAGAGGCCCTTATGTACAAACACCAGGGCCAGCCGGGTGCCAGGCCATCCCAGTGCCAGCATTAAGAACACCAGAACCACCCACAGGACGATGTGAAAACATCAGCACTGCTTGTGAGATGGAATGAAAATGCCTCTCAAACTTGGCTACTAGCTGTTTCTTCCAGCTGCTGGGCTCAAAGGCAGGTGTTGATGCCAGTTTGTTAATCTAAGGCCACACGTACACTTGGGAAAAGCCCCAATGCACTCATCTGTAGCCAGCGATCAGCATAGCTGCACCAGGGCTAAGATCAAAGTGTTGCAGGGACTTACAGGGCCTAGCACCAACTTAATCAAGGTTAACCTTATCATTATTATTACTATAGCACTTGAACGCCCTAGTCATGGGCCAGGACCCCTTGTGCTAGGCGCTGTACAAACCCTACCAAGAAGATGGTCCCTGCCCCAAAGAGCTGACAATCTAAGCATAAGACAAGAGGGATACAGACAGTATAAGGAATAACAACACAGACAAAGGTCTCAGCGCACCAGTAGCCTAACTGTTGTCAAATTTTGTCAGCAGAAGGGCAGGGTTGGAGGAGGATGAGTTAGTTTTGTGGATGTTTATGGGGAGCTCTTCCCAGTCATTGGGGTATATCCCTATTGCCTCCATCAGGGCAAATCTTTGTCTTCCCCATGTTGACACTTAGCAGTGAGCAATGGTGCAGCTCCACCGAAGCTGAGACAGGTCTTCTCCCAGGCACAGAGACGGCTTCACCCTGGGCATTGCAGGGGGTTTTGAATACTGAGACATGGATACGCGTCATGTCACTGGTGGGTCACTAGGCTAGGAGTAACTTAAAGCTATTTGCCATCTCTTGGCTATTTGGTGGGTCTCAGTCCAGTTCCCAGTGGGCAGTGTCCATGTCACAATTGTTGCCTTCGCCGTTGGCACTCACCAGCTGCAATTTTAGCAGTCTCAGCAGAAAGGCCAAGGGTTATGTGTACGTGGAGACATTGCACCTGACTGAGAGGGGCCTTGGTGAGGCAGTGTGGCAGGGAGATTTTCTACCACTGCCCAGGTTGTACCTATCCTGGGGGTTAACAGAGGACTTCCTTCTCCCCTACAGTTAAGCAACATCCTTTCACCAGCCTGTCATTCAAATGGCTAGTTGGATACAGGAGACAATTTGGCCTTTTCACCCTTTCACTTCAACAGCTCCTTGCCTTCTCAAGGCTGCCCCTGACCAACTCTGTCACTTCCCCCAGGCGGCCCTGATCACCTCTACAGCTGCCCCTCAGCACTAAGTAAACACTCTTTGCTTCTACAGACTTTTGGCTTGGCCAAGTGTTAAAATCGTCTGCCCCCGGCCCCTGCCCTGGGAGCCCCATCTACCATGCAAAACTGCCTTAACGTGACAGGGGAAGCAGCCAACACACTGCACAGCTGGCGTGGAAGAGGCTGAGATGAAGGCACCGGGGGGAATTCAGAGGCTTGGCAGATGGAGAAGTTTGCTCTTAATCCCAAGCCGCCCTGGGCCAACTTTGCTGTGGTTTCTTGGGCTGTCAGAAGCCTTTTTATTTGTCATGTGAACCAACCTTGAGGTCTTTAGACAACAACAAATAATTTATCTCATGGGGGTTTCCCCAGAGAGCCATAAGAGGAGAGGCTCCAAGACAGAATATGCTGGCAGCAGAGCAGACGGCATTCACCTGTTATTCTTCTCAAGCAGGCTGGCTCCGATCGTCAGAAATCCAGACAGGCCTCCCTGGGGCACGCTGAGAAACATGGGGGTAGGTATGTTCTTCTCCCGCTCCCCTTCCCAATCCACAGCCAGAGACTTCCCACCTATGTACACAAAAAGCAGGCCCCTCTGAGAAATTCAGACCTCCATTCTGGAGGGTGGTTCATGGCCAGCGTTGCCCACGTCTCCGAGCAGTCAGGGCCTTTCAGAGCTCGGAGTGTCAGTGGAAGTAGATGTCCAGGTTCTGTGTGTCGCACGTCTTTCTGCATATGACCTGGATTCCATAATGATCAGGAAATCAGGTGCTCTGTCCAGTCCCAGGTTGGGAACGGGGAGGGGGAGGTGTCAGTGACTTTGATTCTGTCTAATCTCTTGGTAATTACTGGAGGAACAGCCAGTTGTACAGACAAATCTCCTCCTGAGCAGCTCTTCGCAAACCAGCTGCTTCAACCACTGGCTGGTCAAAATATTCGGGCTGTGTGCTTGGTCCTCCGGGTAGCCTGATATTTTTTCTGCTTGCTGATTGGACAGCTGGAACTTTCTGAATAGAAACCACAGGTGTTCATACAAAGGAGCAGCCATTCCCCAAACAGAAATCCTTTGATGCAAATACGAAGTGAATTTAGGACTCATGGAAGGCCTGGAGACCGTCCCCAGAACAGGTACCACAATGTAATTCAAGCTTCCCCACCAAAGTTCCGTAACCCTAACCTGGAGGGACTTCCCCTCGGCATGAGAAGGCAATTCAATCTTGATGGCTCATTCTGCCCCCAGCCTTTCTGTATACACAGACAACAAGGAAGCCAGTTACCAACAACTGTGCCATTTGGGAACCGTTCTTTCTCTCTCTCTCTCTCTCGCACACACACACCACCACCACCACCACCACCACCACCAAAGAGCCATCAGATGGCAACACTATAAAATCAGCCATTACCAGCCTGGGCTGGATTTAACCTGGCAATCAGGAGCTGAAAAGCTCTGCACCCCCTGACAATTCTTTGAGTCACCCAGCCTCTCAACATACAAACTGAGGGGCAAATTCCCAGCCAGTGTAATCAGCTGCACTGATTTAATGGAGCTCTGCCAATTTGGCCCACTATTTCTAAGGCTCCCAAGAACAGCTTTGGAGCAGGGGGAGATGTGCACACAGGTAATATCCTTTGGGTACATTCTGCCCACCTGTCAGACCACAGTTAGTCCATATCCCTGTTAGCCCGTAACCTGTGTCTGCCCTAAATGCAATCTGGGTGTAGCCTCTGGATCTGTCTCCCCACCTCTGTTCCTTGTGGCTCAGTAGCAGCATCTAGCAAGGTCTTTGCGAGGAGGGACCCAACTCGGCAAGGGAAGCAAGACTCTCTTCCAGACAGCAATGTTCTAGGTGTGCAGGGGACTGGGAGACTTTGGGGCACTGTTAACTAGCAGTGCTGCTTTTCGCCTTGGGTTCAAATGTGGCACAGGCAAGTTGGGACTGAATGTTTTTACCACCAAGTGTCTGCATCCTCAAAACCACCTCCACAGAGAGGCCACAGCTACTCTCCCTCTATGCCACAAAGAGACATATTGGCAGGGTGATATGTGCAGGAAATTTACATGCTGCTCTGGCTATATCTGTCCTGCGGATAGATTAGGAGACTCCGAACTCCAGGGCTCTAAATACCCGTGTTGCCAACCTCAAACATTAAAAAAAAAAATGAGTCAAGCCCCAACATAATCATGAGATTGGCTTTAAATGACAAGATTTTAAAAATAATAAAGATTGGATTCTTATTTGCCTTCTGGATTTTGTCCATTTGGGGATCACATTTTACAGCTTGTCCAAACAGCAACAAGGGCTAGAAACTTTCTCGTTTGGTTTGGTAATGAAAGGTGAGATGCTGGTGCGTTTATGTGACTGCAGGAGCTACGGCTTCCAGAAAAGCACCAAATAAATAAATAAATTCACACGAGTCTGGCAACGCTAATACACATGTTTTAAAGAGAATAGGGGAGGCAGGCAATTTCAATGTGCTCTAGAAAACCCTGTCCCCTTCTTGCTTTTTCTTACATGGTCCTTATTTCTGTACTCGTAGAGCTTGTGCATCCCTGGGTCACAGCCTCAGTCCTTGTTACCCCCCAGAACTATGTGAAAATTTGGATCTTAAGCAGACCTTTGCGGCAGCTTTAACTCTCTATAACTGGCTGCACCAGCATGTCTCCCCACCCCGTGCTCCAATCCCTTCAGACTCAGGGGATGTTTGATCCTAACTTTGCACCTTGAGCCAGTCTCTGGTAAAAGTCCAGCGTCCGAGTTTCCATCTGAATGAGGGCTGGCTTGTAGGCCACCTTTCCCTGATCTGGTGGAGAATGGGGTAAAGAGCACCATCTGCTGTCTGATCTCAGCACCGTATGCAGCTGGAGTCCTTGACAGTTCCCAAAACTGGGTATCAAACAACTTCCCAGCATTTAGGTTTCCAGGTGTTGAGGACTGAAGTGGCAGCACAGCATGGGGAGAAGGGGAGAGACTAGGGACTCAGAGATGGCAAGAGAGAGAGCAACAGACAAGGAACTAGGGAGACGCAGAAAGCACAAGACAGAAAGAGGGACAGACAGAGACACCTTCGGTCCCCTAGCAAATCCTCTCCGGTGTTTGTTTTACTCCCGGTATTTTCCCCTACCGTGTTTCATTTTCTTTCCATTGTCTGTTTCTCTCCTTTGCCTCTCCTCTCACTCTCTCTCTCTTCTTCTTCATATTTTTCTCCCCCTGTTGATTCCCACCCCCGTACGTTCCTTGCAAGCAACCTCCTCTCTCTTTCCTTTCCTCATTTCCCCCCCTTCCCGCTACCCCTTCATCACACATCTCTGCTTTCTCCTCCCCCCTTTTCTCAGTCGCTGCCACCTTTTCCCCATCTTCCCTCCATCACTTCCCCTTCATCATTCTTCTGTCTCTCCTCCAACCCCCTGCTCTGTGCCCTACTGCTTCCCCCTCCCCTCTCACATCAAACCCCTCTAGGGCCCTGCGGGGCTCACTGAAAGGCTGTCCCAGGGGAGTGCTGCAGGTACCAAGCTGATGGAGGAAGTCTGTCCCAAGTCTGTGGCCCACACTCCTCCAAGACTCTCTCCTCTTCCTCCTTAACTTCCAGGGATAGGCCTGGGGAGTCTCTCTGCTATCCCCTCCTCCCACTAGCCTCAGGGCCCTTATCAGCCTGAAACACCAGATCGGCCAGGACAGGACTGGGCATCCCTGCCTGCCTGTGTGCTCCACAGTTGGCTGCTGGAGCTGTTCTCAGCCAAGCAAGGGTTCCCCCTTCTGCTCCCCATTCTGCTACCACTGTTTGATCCACCGGAGCTATTGAACCTTGTGATGCATGACGGGGAGCTTTAGCGCCCTACAGGGTTGCGACAGCCGTATATAGCATGCACAGTTCGTGACCTTGAAAACCTTGCCCCTCTGCTTGGAGAACATGAGATTAAGCCCCCAGAGTTTGGCTGTTAGCAGGAACTGATTAATACAGGTGAGCAGGCTTGGCATATCCCAACCAGCAGAAGGCAGTGCATGTTCATGGACCTGTGTAGATGCAGCTGACCCATGGTAAATGCCCATAGGTCAGTGGTGTACAAACTTTCCCAGTCGCGCCCGCCCTTACCATTCATGGAATTTGTCATCTTCCCCCCCCCACCACCACCATCAATACTTGCAGCCACAGCCAAAGCTTCCTCAGCAGTGGGCTGCTTCTACCTTGCACCCAGGCTGCACCACTAGGGCAGGGCCAATACCTGCCTCTTCCCGCTTGGGTTTTCAGGGTCGGGGAAGGTGCATGCAATGGTCTCTGGAGGCGGCCGGGAACAGAAATCAGCTGACCCACAGGCTGGGTGGCCCGCTGAAGTGAGGCAGGGCGTGGAGCTGGCGCTCCCTTCCCGAACCCCATAGCCTGGCATCGCCGCTCGCTCCAGGATTTGAAAACCTCTGCCATAGCTGGACCCAAACTAAGCCATTCACTGATTGCATACTGCGAAGGGGGGAAGAAATTGGCTTGACGGTCTCTGGCAGGTGTAACTGTGAGGAGACTTCCTCCCCCGGGAGCCTCAGACTGTCACATCCAGCTGTGGGTGGGAGGGGACCCTCTGGGGAAGCAGGGCTTAGACATTCAGACTGAGTGTTTAGATGAGGCAGGCGTCCCCAAACTTTCTTCCCTGAGGCCCACCCGTGCAGCTGCAACAGGTACTGCAGCCCACTCCATCAGGGAGAGCAGTCCTGTGGCCCCATCACCTCAGTAGGGGCCAGGGCCAGTGAGAGGGCGAAGGGGCCAGGCAGGTGCCACAGCCAGCTCCTGCCCTCACCCTCCACCTCAGCAGTCCTCTGAGTGCCTTGAGTTGGTCCCCTAGCAGCCCTGCCCCAGTCACCCACCCAGGACCCTGGAGTGCCTCACAGTCACCGCCTGCCTGGGAACGAGGGAAGGACTCGGGGGGCACCAGTGCAGGGCAGAGGCAGGCGCGTGGGCCGAGCCTGGCTGTTACCTATGATGGTCCCAATCAAACCATTGTCCGGATGGAAACAGCAGCATCGCGGAGCCCAGGTCCCTGGAGGGGCCCCAGGGCTGGTACTCCAGGGGGCCCGACTAGGGTGACCAGATAGCAAATGTGAAAAATTGGGACGGGAGTTAGGGGTAATAGGAGCCTATATAAGAAAAAGACCCAAAAATTGGGACATCTGGTCACCCTAGGACCGGCAGCCACAGATCATGGGGTGCCCTTGTCCCCTGCCTGGCGGCTCCACTTCAGCCTCTGCTGCCGGCTGGGGACACTGGGTCCTCCGGCTCTGGGTGGGGGTCATTGCCGGCTACCACTCCGCCAACTTATACAGTTGCAGGGGCACAGTTTGGTGTGTTTTCGCCATGCTCAATGACACTCCAGTCGTGGGGACATGCTGGAGCAGGCACATCAAGAATATATACTTGCAGTGGGAATAAACTGATCCCAGAATGACCTGGTGGGAGGGAGGGTGGGTGCAAAGGAGGATAACTCTTCCTTTCTGGCATGGGGAGAGCAACCTTTGGTGATGCTGTGACAACGATGGGTGCCATAGAATGAGGTTGTCCCAAAGAGCAGATCCCACTGCCCCTGCCTGTAGGAGAAAGGGAGCAAATTTCTACACCTCACCTCTAGTGGGTCACATGTTGGGTCATTACCGATGGTCTAGGATGGATCTGCACACAGCATGTGGTTAGTAATATCCAAGAAACATGTATTTTGTGCCCGGCAGAGCATAAATATGTCCAGAGAACAGCAGAGTCCCTGCCCCCAAGGACTTACAGCCCAAAGGCCGGGGTGGGTGCAATGAAGTGCAAGAGCTTACAGAACCAGTGCAGCTGCACGTGGTCTGAGAGGTTTCCTGGAAGACATGGCTCTCCAGGAGACTTCTGAGTGAGGAAAGGCAGGGCTGCAGAGCTCAGGGGGATTTGTATGTGGGGGGTTGGTTTGGACCCAAGCTAAAGATAACAGCCCCTCTAGGGGGCTAATAACATTGTAGGCAGCTAATCATTTCCTTTAAAACACAGACTGACCTGTTTGACTAGGAAACGATGCTCAGGACTCATCTAAGGGAATTCAGATGTTGACAGGGAACATCCAGCGCCAGCATGAACAGATCTGTCACTTGCCTTGCAGCTGGCTTAATGGCAGAAATAGCTAGAGCCCAGAGGTGACATGTGGGGGTCACATGCCCCCCCCCGAGTTCTGCCAGGGTGTGGGAAAGGCACCAGCACGTCGCACGCCCGCTGAGCCCTGCTAGGAGGTGCCAGGAGCAGGGAAGAGAGACTGAGCTGGCAGCCCAGGTCGCGGGGAAGCCCGATGGGTCCTGTCCCAGCCACAGGTACCGATGCTCGACAGCAGGGGTCCGGAACCAGCTCCGGCCCACAGCAGGGAGGCATGGGCAGCGGGGATAACAGGCCAGGGAAGGCGAAGCCTCCCGTAACGCGGGTCGTGGCTCCGCCCATGCTCCACCCGAGGCCCCGCCCCCATGCCCCCTCTACCCTAAGGTGGGCGGGGCTCAGCTGCGGCTGGCAGCTTGGAGCTTGGGCCAGCTGGTGGCTCGAGTTGGCCAGCAGCCCAGCATGGGGCAGCCGGCGGCCAGGCCCAGGGTGGCTCAGGCCAGTGCTCGGGCCGGCCAGTGGCCTGGGGCGGCTCAGGCCATCTCGGGGGTTGGATCAGTGCTCGGTCCAGGAGTCGGGCCAGCCTGGGGGTCTGGCCAGCCAGGGGTTTGGGCGGGCGGACCGGTGCGCAGGCTGGCTGGCAGCCCTGGGCTCGGGGGCCTGTGCTCCTCCGGCCACTGGGGACAAGGCCTCGGGTCTCCCGTGGGCAAGGGGGGCATAGGAGGGGCGGGGCCTGGGGTGGAAGGGGAGGGCCGGGGACTGGCCTCCTCAGAGTGGGGGTTCATGCGCCGCCCATGCCGGGAAACGATAGGAGAAGTGGGGAAGGAGCTGTGAGGGACATGGGGGGCAAGGTAGTACCAGTTTGGAGACACGTCAAGCCTCACTCACTGGGTGTGAGACTCGCTCAGTAGCACGCTAGCTCTCTCGCACACCTTTCTAAGCTTATCTCACTCATTTTGAGAAAATATATAAAGATGGAAACTATTTGTACTCAGGTTTCAGAGTAGCAGCCGTGTTAGTCTGTATTCGCAAAAAGAAAAGAAAGTACTTGTGGCACCTTAGAGACTAACAAATTTATTAGAGCATAAGCTTTTGTGAGCTACAGCTCACTTCATCGGATGCAGCATTGTACAGATACAGACAGACATCATCTTCCTCTCCAAATGCAAACAGATGGACATCATACTGAAAGGACTGAAGGTAAAAAATCCATTACAATCTACATACCACACAGACTATGCTGACAGCTTGTGCCGCACACTCTCAAAGAAACTGCAGAACCACCTGATCAACATCCTCTACAGCAAACAGGGAAAGATTAAGAATGAGCTCTCCAAACTGGATACTCTCATAAAGAACCAACCTTCCACACAATGCGGCATCCGATGAAGTGAGCTGTAGCTCACGAAAGCTTATGCTCTAATAAATTTGTTAGTCTCTAAGGTGCCACAAGTCCTCCTTTTCTATTTGTACTCAGGCACTGCAAGAGACAACCACACATCCTGGGCCCCAAGCATGGGCCTTAGAGCTTGGAAAGCCACATTGCAAGCTTGTGTACTGTGGCCATCATGCAGACTACGGGTCTGCAGTCTGCAGGCGGGAGAGGGGAGGCTACACGCGGGGGTTTTTTTGGTGGGTGTGAACACCTGACAGTCAAAAAAATATGAGTTTGCCCAAAAAACAAGCAGGACTCGATCGAAAGTTTGCTGGTTCTGCAAAATACAGTTCAAAATTTAAACCCTACTGGACAAATTCCTGGCCCTTCATTGTCCCGGTAGCAGGCAAGGCTTCTTATTTTAAAA
Source organism: Dermochelys coriacea (assembly GCF_009764565.3). NCBI lineage: Eukaryota > Metazoa > Chordata > Testudines > Dermochelyidae > Dermochelys > Dermochelys coriacea. The sequence continues at coordinate 7,990,207 of NC_050085.1, forward strand.
TGTCCGCTGTGTTGCCAGGTGCTGTCCTGTGGGCATCAAGGAGAAAAGGATACAACGCGTCATCTGGGGAGTGAAATACACGCACAAAAAGCAGAGCAATGGCTTTACAGTCTCAAATTCCTTTTGTACCCATGGCAAATCCCCTCACTGATAAAGTAAGTCCAATATGTTTAATAATTATGATTACTACTGTTAATTAATTATAATTATTATTTATTAACCCTTTCAGGGCACTTGGGTTTCCCAGCAGTAATTTATTTGCTGATTTTTTTTTTTTTTTGGTAGTACAGTAATTTATTCTTAGTACTTTGTCAGAAACTTTGTGTGCAATGTTTTCAGAAAGTTTGGATTGTTTTTATGAATTAATTTGTATTGGGTCCAAGATTGTCTGTTTCTTGTACAGTTTTCAGTGTGTCCTGAGGAGGGTTAAATATTAATTAATTAATTTAGCTGAGGTCCTTTATCTAAGGCAACAGGATTATTAAAATACAGTATGTTACCTATGTAAAGTTACACAGACACAAACTTGCAATCCTTATATCACATAAAAAAAATCCACTCACTATTTGTAGCATATTATTAACATCCATGCTTGTGAAGATCTGATTATACTGGTTGGATTAAAAACCTGGACTATTGGATATTGCCAAGGATCAAAGATGAGTCCCTTTTTTAAGCAATGACTTAACACTCCACCTGGGAAGTGTCATTCTTTGGCCTTGAATCTCACTCTTTGGGGCTGTAAATCTCACTCTTAAGGACAGCCAACCCTTGGCAGGTGCGGCGGGGGAGTGAGGGGTGAGAAAGGGGCCAGAGGTGACGCATGGGGTGGTCATATGTCCCCCCTTTAAATTGTGCCTCCCTTACTATCATCAAGAGTTACACATCACCTCTGCTAGAGCCTGAGAGGTGGGGACACATGCACAGAACCAAATGCAATGCCTAGACTTCAGGGTTACAGACTCTGTCTTTTACTGCAGCAGCCTCTACACACAAGCCCCTGCTTTAGCGAGCCAGCCAATGCAGCCACCATCTGCAGCACACACATGTCACAGGGCTGCCTTAAGTGCAGCAGTTAGGTCAGGCACCTCTAAATGGAGCCTGCTATACAATCCACTTTCACCCACCCAGGTAAAGGGAAAACAAACTTGTTGCTGCTGTAGTCTGGCTGCTTCCTGCTGCCTTGTGGAAGCAGGCCCAGTTGTTGCAAGGTGGGAAAGGGTACAGTATCTTCCTCCCTGTGACTGCTTCTGTGATGTAGGACAAGCCACGTAAACAGCTCTGTTCAGTGCTTGGGCTTTGGATAAAGATTGCTCTTGTGGGGTGAGAGCCTGCTTCTTCTCCCTTGCAGACTCCTTCTGCCACGAGGAAAAGCCCCAAGATTCCCAACAGGTAGTTTGGGAGAGCAGGATGTCCCAGAAATCATAAGGAGAATCCCAGCAGTCTCCAGCATTGATCACAGTTCATACATATGTACATAAAATGCTACCTGTGGGTAAACTATTTCCTGAGGTTTCAGAGTAGCAGCCGTGTTAGTCTGTATTCGCAAAAAAGAAAAGAAGGACTTGTGGCACCTTAGAGACTAACAAATTTATTTGAGCATAAGCTTTCGTGAGCTAAAGCTCACTTCATCGGATGCATTCGGTGGAAAATACAGTGGGGAGATTTATATACACACACAGAGAACATGAAACAATGGGTTTTATCATACACACTGTAAGGAGAAAGAAAAGGAGTACTTGTGGCACCTTAGAGACTAACAAATTTATTTGAGCATAAGCTTTCGTGAGCTACAGCTCACTTCATCGGATGCATTTAAGGAGAGTGATCACTTAAGATGAGCTATTACCAGCAGGCATTGGCACCCTGACAGCAGGATTGTCTGGCTATGTAGATTCCCTCCTCAGGCCCTATGCTACCAGCACTCCCAACTATCTTCGAGACACCACTGACTTCCTGAGGAAACTACAATCCATTGGTGATCTTCCTAAACACACCATCCTAGCCACTATGGATGTAGAAGCCCTCTACACCAACATTCCACATAAAGATGGACTACAAGCCATCAGGAACAGTATCCCCGATAATGTTTCTGTGTGTGTATATAACCTGGTGGCTGAACTTTGTGACTTTGTGAACTTTGTGGCACTGCGATGGGTACCCACATGGCCCCACAGTATGCCAACATTTTTATGGCTGACTTAGAACAACGCTTCCTCAGCTCTCGTCCCCTAATGCTCCTACTCTACTTGCGCTACATTGATGACATCTTCATCATCTGGACCCATGGAAAAGAAGCCCTTGAGGAATTTCACCATGATTTCACCATCAACCTCAGCCTGGACCAGTCCACACAAGAGATCCACTTCCTGGACACTATGGTGCTAATAAGAGATGGTCACATAAACACCACCCTATATTGGAAACCTACTGACCGCTATTCCTACCTATATGCCTCTAGCTTTCATCCAGATCACACCACAGGATCCATTGTCTACAGCCAAGCTCTACGATATAACCGCATTTGCTCCAACCCCTCAGACAAAGACAAACACCTACAAGATCTCTATCATGAATTCTTACAACTACAATACCCAGCTGCTGAAGTGAAGAAACAGATTGACAGAGCCAGAAGAGTACCCAGAAATCACCTACTACAGGACGGGCCCAACAAAGAAAATAACAGAACGCCCCTAGCCATCACCTTCAGTCCCCAACTAAAACCTCTCCAACGCATCATCAAAGATCTACAACCTATCCTGAAGGACGACCCATCACTCTCACAGATCTTGGGAGACAGGCCAGTCCTTGCTTGCAGACAGTCCCCCAACCTGAAGCAAATACTCACCAGCAACCACACACCACACAACAGAACCACTAACCCAGGAACCTATCCTCGCAACAAAGCCCGTTGCCAACTCTGTCCACATATCTATTCAGGGGACACCATCATAGGGCCTAATCACACCAGCCACACTATCAGAGGCTCGTTCACCTGCGCATCTACCAATGTGATATATGCCATCATGTGCCAGCAATGCCCCTCTGCCATGTACATTGGTCAAACTGGACAGTCTCTACGTAAAAGAATAAATGGACACAAATCAGACGTCAAGAATTATAACATTCAAAAACCAGTCGGAGAACACTTCAATCTCTCTGGTCACTCGATTACAGACCTGAGAGTGGCTATCCTTCAATAAAAAAACTTCAAAAACAGACTCCAACGAGAGACTGCTGAATTGGAATTAATTTGCAAACTGGATACAATTAACTTAGGTTTCAGAGTAGCAGCCGTGTTAGTCTGTATTCGCAAAAAGAAAAAGAGGACTTGTGGCACCTTAGAGACTAACAAATTTATTTGAGCATAAGCTTTCGTGAGCTACAGCTCACTTCATCGGATGAAGTGAGCTGTAGCTCACGAAAGCTTATGCTCAAATAAATTTGTTAGTCTCTAAGGTGCCACAAGTACTCCTTTTCTTTTAATTAACTTAGGCTTGAATAGAGACTGGGAGTGGATGGGTCATTACATAAAGTAAAACTATTTCCCCATGTTATTTCTCCCCCCACCCCACCCCCCACTGTTCCTCAGACGTTCTTGTTAACTGCTGGAAATGGCCCACCTTGATTATCACCACAAAAGGTTTTCCTCCTTCCCCCCTCCTTCCTGCTGGTAATAGCTCATCTTAAGTGATCACTCTCCTTACAGTGTGTATGATAAAACCTATTGTTTCATGTTCTCTGTGTGTGTATATAAATCTCCCCACTGTATTTTCCACCGAATGCATCCGATGAAGTGAGCTGTAACTCATGAAAGCTTATGCTCAAATAAATTTGTTAGTCTCTAAGGTGCCAAAAGTACTCTATTTCCTGAGGCATTCCAGTTAGCTAAATCTCCCCTTCCCTGTATCAACACAGGAGTGCAATGCAGAGCCCCCCAATTAACTGAACCTCCCATGCCCACCTCTTGCACGCACACACACAGTGCAGTGCAGTGCAGTGCAGTGCAGAGATCCCAATTAGCTGATCCCACTCCCCATGACTGTACAATGCAGAGAGACCCCAGTTTGATGATCCCCCTCCATGTAATACGGCAAAACCCCAGTTAGCTCAACCCTGATTTTCTGAACTGCATACCTGTTGCTGATTCTGAAGTACATTTATTTGATTTACCTAGAGCTTTAGCTATCCCAAGGCAATGAGATAATGGGGGTTTGTCTACTGTGTTTGCAGGCACTTCATATGCCACAGTCTCAGGGGCTATCCTGCCCCTTGGACAATATTTCACTGATATTGACACTATAGCCAGTCAATATTTGTGTGTATATCTGTATAATTACTGCATTGAGACTTGAGCTGGATATCTGCTCCACTAGAGGTATCTATGCATTTTTGTGTTGCCAGTACTCATTATTTTACTGCAAGTCTCATGGTGTTTGGCATTTTTCTTGGTGCTGAAGCTCCTGGAATCATGTGATTATGTGAGAATCTCCACTGTTTAAAGTACATTTAGATTAATAAATTCCAAGGTCAGAAGACACCATTGTGATCATCTGATCTGACCTGCTGCATAGCACAAGTCATAGAACTTGTCCATAATAATTCCTGTTTGAGCTACAGTATATCTCATAGAAAACCATCCAATTTTAAACTAAAAATTGCCCGTGATGGAGAATTCACCACAATCTAGCCCTTGTGGCTGTGGAGAAAAGCTTGAAAACGTGACCCCCTAGTGGCACAATAACCAGAAAGCAATTCAGTGACCCCAAGATTTATGTTATTTGACAATCTCATGATCTATAAGCCAATCTCATGATTATTGGTGCCTGATTCATGCCTTTTGCCTGCTCAGTGTAGGCAATACTGTTCTGAAAGCCAGAAAAACACCATTCCTTCAGAAAAATTAAATGATCTCTAAGTTCATGTCTTCTACAGTGGAATTTGCTGTTTTTTTTCCATCTCTCCCATTTATTGCCCCCATCTTATTGGGTGTGCACGACCCCTGCTTTCTCATTTGCTTTACTTTAGATCTTAAATTTCACTTGCTTGTCTCGGAACCTAACACGAAGGTCCATTCAGTGTGAAGAATATAGCATGGCCCTTTGCCGGGAACAGTTCAAAGCGTTTTGACACTTGTTAATACCCCTACAGCTTCTGTGCATTCAATCTGGGTTGCATTAGCACCATGAGCAATCTGTGGTTGGTGGAGTTGCGGGGGGGAGGAATGACTTTGGGATCCATCCAAGAAGTGTCAGACTCAATCTGGGCTCTTATAACTACTTATCTAACATGGTACATCACAAGGTTTTATCTGCCAATTAGCCTCAGTCAGAGCTGCTAACTGAAAGCAGATGGATCTATACGTTATCGTATGGAAAAATCTGCCACTTGCCATTTTTCTGAAGAGTGGGAGAGCCGGGCTGAATGCCCCTTTCTAAAATCACCAGGCGGCAGGAGGTCTTAGACATGCAGGAGTGAGGATGAGCAATTAAGGGTGCCCTGATGCAAGGGTGATGGAGAGGGGACATGTGTAAGTACCAAGGTTGGTGCAGGGCTGGTGGCTGCTGTTGCTTCATACAGGTGTGGCACTGAACCTGAGCTAAGGAGGTGCCCTTAACCTGTTTCCTCTTCATTGTGTGTGTGTTGTATATTGGGATTATGTAAAGCAGCACCGCTAGCCCCTGCTGTCCTTCCCTTCCACCCTCCCCTCCCCTGGGGTATAAGAATTTCTTTGACCGATCTAGTACTTGTTCTGATGCAGAACAAAAACAAATGTCAAAACCTCGAGTTGTTTCGTGAAATAGGACTCTTGTTTTCCAGCCCACCCTAGTTGTTGTACCTGTTGCTGTGTTTGAGGGGGTAGGAGGGAAATTTGCAAGGTCACCAGCACCCCTCTGTACCTAGACATGACCAGGAAAATGGCAATCCCAGAAACAGAATAGCAGGTCATACACAGCGTGATGTACTTGGCTTCGTTGTAGTTCTTGGGAAGCTCCTTGCCCATGTAGGAAAAATAGAAGCACAGAATAGAGAGAAACATATCTAGGCTGCTGTTCATCAGCAAGACCAACTTGTAGCTCTTGTTGCATTGCAGCACTACTGTAGAGGGGTCGTCCTCCTGAGCTAACAGAACTGGAGCAGGAGGGTGGATGATAAAGTTGGTCACAGTGAAGGTGACTTTTAGAGCTATAATTACAGTTATAAAAATATACTGGCCATTGTACTTCATCCAGTAGCTGTAGGCTTTGGGCAGCCAGGCAGCCATCTTGAAAATGCTGATGATCTGGAAGGACCTGACAGTGAGGCAGGAGATGCACACAGTGAAGCAGAGGCTGGACACTATTTGCCGGCACACGCATGTGAACTCTGTTGGGATCCCCATCTTCATGGGGACGTTGACGAAACAGATGATCAGAGATGCCAGCATAAGGAAGCAAATCCTGCCTCCTGCAGATTTCACCACAGGGGTGTGCAAATGAATGGCAAAGGTGACAGATATGACTACAGTGGCCCAGCACCGAGAATAGCAGCAACACCACTGCAGTGCCTTCTTGCCATTGCAGATATTTCACAAGCCTTGGGTAGCACTCTTGACTTCTGGCCCATTACCACTGGTCAGCTGGACAAGGCTGGCAGTTGTATAGGTCTGCAAAACAAAATGTGGTGTTTCTGAAAGACCCTAGTAAGGGCTGTCTTGTCTGTAAATAGTCAATGTGTCTAATAAGAGCAGAACTGATGGGAGCGATGATAAAGGTTTTGCACCCATACTGACTCAGGCTACTGTCTTGTCAGCTCTCACTAGCTAAGCAGGGTCAGACCTGGTCAGTTCTGGATTGGGAGACCTCCATGGGAAACCCAAAGTAGTGGTGGTTGTACAGTAGCTAAAATGCTTCTTTCTGATTAATATGTGAACCAGTGTCGTAAGCCTGGTCTTAGGGGTACACTGTGCTGTTGGAGGTGAAGTCATTCAAAGGAGAGGTAAAGCCACTTACGGTCCTTAGTGATCCCATGGGTTTGTTTTGGTTTGTTTTTCTTTGCAAGTGTAGGGATTTTAACCCTAGTGTCTTGGCTAAATTCCAATCTGGGTAATTGCATTCTACATCCCCAAATTCCTCCTAAACTTGAAGTTGGAGTCAGTGTTCCTTTTCCTTTCCTGCTGGAGTAGTTTTGTTGTGTACTGTTACCCTAGAGGTGACCGCACTTCAACGGTGGCCAAATTTCCTCAGAGTACATAGTTTGTCAAGCTTCTTGGAATCCTTCAGGGTAGACAGTGCTATGCAAATTTAAGATATAAATAACACCTAAGGTCTTCTATTTGAGGATCTCACAAAACATTGCAAACATTAATTTAAGCTTCCCAGCTCCCTGATAAGGTAGGGCGGTATGAAATCCATTTTACAGATGTGAGAACTGAGCCACAGTGAGGCCATGTAACTTGCCTACACCAAATGGTGAATCACCGTTAGAAGTGACAATGGAAGTCAGGTCTTCTGACTCTTCATCCCCTTTTCTAACTACACCTCTACCGCCATGCCAGCTCCCGCTCCCTACACCACACACAGAGAATCTGAATCAGAGAAAGCGTGGCCTTGAAGGGATTATTATTACAGTAATGGAGATCTCAGCTGAGATTGGGGCCCCATTGTGCCAACTGGTGTAAAAACATGTAGTGAGAGGCAGTGCCTGCCCAAAAGAGTTTACAATCCCAATGAAGAAGACAAAGGAAGGATTTATTATCCCCATATTATAGATATGGGACTGATGCCCAGAGAGGACTAAGTGACTTACCCAAGGTCACACTGGAAATGTGGCAAGGCCAGGACCTGAAACCAACTCTTCGGGTAAGAGATTCATTCCTTTCATAGATTCTAGAACCAGATAGGACCATTAGATAATCTAGTCTGACCTGCATATCACAAGCCAGAGAGTCTCGCTCAGCTACCCCTATCTAGAGCCCATTAACTTAACTATAGACTTTCTGCTGGGAACAAGCACTGCTGGACTGATGAAAACAAAGTTCGTTTAGGCTTGTACGCTGCATTTTCCTTACCGTTGTGGTTGAGGAAAGTCCCTGCTTCACAATCGATACACTCAAAACAGCAGCTGCTAACACTTGTGGGCTTTCTCCACTGCCCGGGCTCGCACTGCTGGGAACAGACTGAAATGGGGACCTGGGTAAAAGGGAATTGGAGGAAAACAATGACTATCTCGCAACTTCCAGGTGAGCCGGAAGAACTTGTAAATGCTCCATAATAGTTGCTATCCAATTCCAATTCAGCCACAGCATAGACAGGAAAGGGGATACACAGCTAGGATAAAGCCAACCAGACAATGTGCTTTACCTTTAAATAGGGAACAGGGTTTAGACTGTGCCCCTCTTGGGATTCAGCCATCAGTTATACATACCTGCAATAACTTTACCAGCAAGTTTACCATGTTCCAATGGCAAAGAGCCAGGGATGGATTTCTTGGGATGGCCATAAGCAAAACATTCCTGGGATCAATCTAGCTACTGCATCACCTTTAAATAGAGAAGAGGGATGGGCATAGCCACAAAGGCAACACTCATCCAGGAATTACCTAACCAGCCACCGGATGTCGCTGTTTTACCAGACAAACAGCTGAAGGAACATTCTTCTGGCAGGAGGCAATTTAAAATTTTAAAGCAAAGGGCGAGACTTTCAAGCCTTGTTTGTTTATGCACAAGTCTGGCACATGCAGCCCATTCTGACGGCTATTCTTGTCACCTGTCTTTTTGTTGCCCAAGTGATAGGATTTATATGCTCATGTCCCATTTGTGTGTGTAACTATGGCTCAATAATCCCTAGCTCCTATATAGCACTTTACGTTCGAAGAGTTCAAAGCACTTGACAAAGGAGGTCAGTATCATTCTCTCTGTTTTACAGATGGGGAAACTGAGGCACAAAGCGGGGCAGTGACTTGGCTGAGATCACCCAGCATGCCAATGGCGAATAGAACCCAGGTCTAGCTCTGTACTCTATTGACTAAGCCCTACTGCCTTGGGTTTTGCTCATGTAGTTCCATGACATTCTCACATGTGTGATAATGGGTGGAGGGAACTTGCCATGTTGTTTGGGGTGTGCCAGGAGATGTTCTGGGTGATGAACAGCAGCTTCTGGTTCCTTGTGCTTTAGGAGGCGATTTTCTGAAAAGGGTTGCTTGGTTGGTCCCACTTCCACTGGATGATCTCGAAGCTGTTTGGAGTATCGCCTTTCTCTCTGAAATTGATCCTCTTCTCAAGCAGAGAGAAGTCCACGCGCTTCACCTCTGGCACTAGCTGCAAATGGAGAGGGATGAGATGATCAATGCATACGTACTGCTAGGCACTGAAGTTATAGATTGGTGTCACTTCCTGAAAGTCTGGTTCTGCTCTGAAAAGCGACGCTGCCTAAAGAGCAGCCATGGGTTTTTTACTTGTTGATTCCAGGTCAAATGCTCTCAGTCAGCAGGAATTTTCTTCTAAGAACCAGCATGGCAAACTGGGCTCTTCTGGCTCACATATCCCCAAAGATTCTGCAACTGGGACTCAATCAACCAGGCTGATGCATGAGTCAGAAGAGAAGCCAGCTCGCTCCCCTGGAATTATGTTGGCTTTGCAAGAGACTAAAATACCCTGCCACCCATGTCCACGCTGAGCAATATCTTGCATCCAGTTGATCAAAAGGGACTGCTGGTTGAGTAAGGGGAGAGAGTAGACAATTCTGGTCTATGGGAAGTGGATCTGACTCTCTGAAGACCATGGAGCAGGTCTGTTGAGCAAGATGTTGCCGTTTTGACACCCACTTTTCAGAACAGAACTGCGCTCCAAAAGGTGCTGGAGGAAGTGGTTGTGGTAAATGCAGTAGTGGTGCTCTTCATCTGAGTCGGTGCTGACCCATGCCACACACACCCAGTGCAGTGTTTGTGTGAGGTGGGCACTGTTCTCATAGAGATGCCGTCTTTTGGATAGGGGCCAAAATTAGACTAGGGTAAGGGCGTGTACACCTGCATAGAGGTGGACTCTATGCTGCTGTGTCTCTGCCCTACCATGAGTTTGCATTGCTGTCATTTTGCAAAAGGTCATTTGACCAATTGAGCTGGATGCAGGCACGATCTACCTGTCCCTGCTAAGCAAGGAGATTGTGCTTCTGGGACAGCCACGTGGAACGGTGGGCAAGCTATTCTGCAACATGGACAGTTGTCTGCTAGGAACTGGGTTGGGGTCATCTGACCCATCTGATGCAGACCACCAAGCAGCCATCAGAGACTAACACCTTTCTGTTCCTAGCCATATGGGCTGGAGGCAAAAGGCTCTACCGCACTTTCCCGATGCCCCAAGCCATCTGGTCCCGCGCCCTTAAAACGTGCCTTGGATTTCTCAATGCAAGCATGTGGCCATCCTACTAGGGGTAAACCATCCGCTTGTGGCATCCTTGGTATTGCAGCCCAGCAGCCTGTGCAAAGCCACGATGTAGACAGAAGAGTAGACAGTGAAGTCTCTGCGTTCCCCTTGGGCCCTCATAACGTGGTCTGCGTCTCGGGCAGATCTGAGGCACTGGTCGCATGCTTGGTTGCACATAGTTTGGTCGCTCGCCTGCCCATTGGCTCCTTCTGCCAGGCTGACCCTGAAGTCATCAAAACCAGGAATGGAGAATTCTTTTGCTGCCACCCCCAGGACGGAGCTCACCCTCCAGAGGTCAGTGATGTTGTACAGGGTCGGCTCAATGGCCCAGGCTTCGGTGGCAATCTACACCAAATCTGTGACATTCTGGGGGACAGCTTCTTGGAAGAAGAATGGTAGTGTCAGCTCCAAAGACAGGAGGATGACCACCTTGGCCGTACTGAGGTTGACCTTGCTGACAATGGCCTTGATCTTTCCCTGGAACTCTAGTGAGAGCAGCTGGCTGCTGCGGGGCACTGGGATGATGTCCTGCAATGCCACACAGATCCCAGTAGCCCTGGCCCACAGGAGCTTCAGGTTCTGCTGCCCGTAATCATCATCACTGTACAGAATGTTGATCCAGTTCCACTGGAGCTCCTTCAGCAGGAGCAGCATGGCCACAATCTGCTGCTCCCTGCTGGAAATGGCACGGAAGGCAGTGGGGAAGCGTTCGCGGTCGTTCAGCTCATTAGTGGTTGCCCTGTAGGAGATCTAGGGGCAGGAAGGAACAAGGAAGGGACAAAGTGAATATACAGACATGACTTACACCCTGTACAACAGCGTTGGCGTCGCTGGAGTTGTACAGGGTGTCTTGATCTAGGGATTGGCTTTCTCTGGATTGCAGACTTAATGCTGTCATAATGCACAAATTAGGGGGTGCTCTAATTACAGAACTGGAGCATGTCCGAGTTCCAGAAAGCCAGGAGATGCCCAAGTGAGAAGTCCAGCAGTAGCAGCATTCTGCACATCTGGTGTGATTTAGGTATAAAGTGACCAGATTATCCCAATGAAAATATGGGATGCCTGTTGCTTGCCACCCAATGGGGAGCATGTCACAAAGGGAGGTTTGAGTATGCTGAAGCTATAGGGGGCTGACTCACTTCAAACCAAAGCACAGGGGATATGTTCATGCAATCAGGTATGTTAGTGAGGCAAGCCCTGGAAGGTTTGTCCAGCCCTAATATGGGCACCGACGTACCTGTGGAATGAGGAAAAGACTCAATACATGGGCCACGATAACAACTGCTTGTGAGGAGTCTGGGCCAATCACAGCCAGCACCCGGGGCTGATAGTGTGTGTAGTTATTGTGCAGTTGTACCACAAAGTGCTCGTTGGCGAGGAAATACAAGATGGGGCGGATGGAGTTGGTGAAATAACAGATGTCGACCATCTCGTAGCCTAGGGAGACACGAGGCAGCAGGGTACTGGAATTGTGGATCTGCTCCACTGCGAACCTCATGGCCCGGAGGTAGCTGTAGCCTGTTATCTTCAGCATGTACCTAGGAGGAGTGTAAAACGATGAGCGATGGGTGCAGGAACCTATCCAGTGAGAGAACACGTCTTGCTTTGGGCTTATGCAGTGAGTCTCAAAGAGGAGACTCCTCCCTTAGTGTTGCATAGCACTGCAGTCTTAGGACCCTGGGCCCAACTCTGTAAGGTGCTGTGCACTAATAACTCCCACTAGCTTCAGGATAGGGCCCCAAATTCTACCCTGAATATAGCGCTCCTATAGGAGTCAATTGGAGCCAGGTGCGTAATGGGCCATCATTATGGGAAGCAGCATGGTCTGTTGGACAGAGCACAGGAGTGAGACTCAGGGGGCCGGGATTCTTTTCCAAGCTCTGCCACCGACCTGCTGGATGACCTTGGCCAAGTCAGTTCCTCTCTCTGTGCCTCAGTTTCCCATTTTTAACATGGGGATAATGATAATTACATCCCTTTGTAAAGCTCTGTGGGATCTACTGATGAAAAGTTCTATATAAGAGTTAGGGTTTGTTATGATCAGGGTTTGAACCCCATCCCCTCTACCAGTTGAACTACAAGAGTAACTTCCTTAGTTAGTGTAGTAGGTTGTTATCCTCTAGTGGTCCAGCCACCAGTGGGGAGATGTGACACACTGCTAGTTTCTTATGCTTGCTACTAAAGGCAGGATTATAATAGTGTTTTCCTCCACCATCTGGGCTAAGATTATCTTCTGGAAGCGAGGACTTCTGGTTTCTAGAGTGAGTCCTGCTGCTGACTTTGCAAATGTGTGACTTCGAGCACTTAACCTGTCTGGGCTCCATCCCACCCCCTGCCTCTCATCCCATTGCTAAAATGGGTGGCTTTGGAGGATCACGAAGCTTAATTCATGCTTGGGAAGGGCTTTGAGATCTCTGGATGAAAGCACTATGCAATGTGAGTGAAATTCAGCCCTGAACAGGGCCTATGTACCACTTAAGCTGGCTGCAAAGGAGGGTACATGCTGCCCCCATCCAAGAAGTGGAACAGCTTGTGCGCTCCTGCTGCATCTTGCAGAGCTCTGGGGAAGCATTGTGAATGCCCTTCCTGAGGCCGAGCAGCTCCCCACTGCCTCCAGCATGGACCTGTGACTTAACAGCACGGTCTGGCCTGGTCTCCTGCCTTTCGTCAGGCAAAACGCCTTTTGAAGTCAGTTTGGTGGTGGGGCGGGCTCCCCTTTTGGCCTGATGTGCCAGGGTAAAAGTTGGGAGGTGAGAGGAGAAATTGCACAGGCCTGAGCAAAGACCTTAGGACGCACCCCTTAGGATTGTGTTGCGTGTCCTGGGGGCAAAAGTCCAGCTGAACATCTTCAGGAGTGTCTGATTCAGGAATGCTGGCGATCAGCAGCAGGCAAGGTGCACACCTGAGTAGGCTGTATGCTAAGGGTATGTCTACACTTGCCATCGGAGGTATGATTGCAACATCAGTAGGGCATACCTGAGCTAGATTTGATGGAGTTAGAGTAACCCACACATCTCCCGGGTGTGGTGCTCCGTCCCCTCTAGTGGCACCGAGACCACTTAGAGATTAATGAGTCTGCTACAGCCTTAGCTAAGAGCCACATGTCTTTTAGCTCATGCAGTAGAGGCTCATTAATCTCTAAGTGGTCTCGGTGCCACTAGAGGAGACAGAGCTCCACACCCGGGAGGTGTGTGGGTTACACTAGAGTGATCTCCGAGAGCAGTGAAGCTGAGCTAGCCATCTGAATAAGTGTCCAGGGTCCTGGGCAAGCTTCTACAGCCACCGCTGAAACCCATGCTGCTGCAGCTTCGCCACTATGCCTAAAAACCTTTTGAGGATGTAGGCCTAAGTGACTTGCCTATGGTCACACAGGGAATCTGTGGCAGAGCAGAAAATTGAACGTTGGTCTCCTGACTTCCTATGAACCAGCCTTCTGCCTCTGTTCATTGTGCTGGGTACTGGGTGTACACATAGTAAGCAGAGACCCTGCCCTGAAGAACTCACAATTTAAACAGACAAGGCAGACCATGACTGGGATTCGAAGCAGAGGCAGAGAGAGACAAAGTGACTTACCCAAGGTCACACAGCAGATCAGTGACAGAGCCAGGCTTGGTTTCCTGGCTCCCAATCCAATAGCCTATCCACTGGCCCCTGATGAGCAATCCACCTTCTGTGCAGTCCCATTAGCCTGAATGGGTCTGCTTGGATGAGCAAGAACCATTTGTTTAAGGAGTGGGATGGAAAAGGGCTTGCACAGCTCGGCAGCGATCCTGATGGTCAGATAAATAGACGAGCCAAGCATCACGAGAGATCCATTTCAGCTGTTAAACAGCTGATCAGATTTGTGTCATATGAAGCATCTGCTGTGACACAAGATAGTTGAATAGAGATTGAGGGCCAGCACTTGCCAACGCAGGTGGTTAATTTTGAGCAACTAGTGGCCTCCTTATCTGATGGGCTGAGTATCCCTAGCTCTCATTAAAGCCTGTGGGAGCTCACCACTTCTGACAAGGGGGCGGCTAGTTTAGGTGCCTGTAGTCCAGCACCTAGGCGTGAAAGTTGTGGCTTAAATGGTTTGTCCCAGGTCACATGCAGGAAGTCTGTGGCAGAGTGAGGAACAGAACCCAGGTGTATGAGTCCCAGCCAGGTGCCTCAGCCACAAAAGCCCTTGCTTCCTCCCCTTCATCAGGAACAAGCCAATGCTGGCTGCAGAGCAGCCCCAAACTATTTCATCACCTTCCCCAACCCCGGCAATGCCTGTTTCCTACTTAAAAAGAAAGGGAGTAGTTGTGGCACCTTAGAGACTAACAAATTTATTACGCTAGACACGTGGGTACCGCCAAGTGGCTGAGATGGGGGCTGCTCATAGTTTGTGTGCAGCAAGAAAAGCCCCCCGAGGAGATAATTGCCAGCCAGATGGAAATCGGAATACTGTGTCTCTGAGCCGGCCGTGGTCAGCAAGACACTAACGCACATAGATAACACCCCGTGCTCCTCATGCTTCTATGGTGACTTCATAAACAGCTGCTGGTGAGCACCCAGAGTAAGTTTCTTGCCCAGGCTCTGCCAGTTCCTGGGTCTGGTGCTTGTTTTCACACATTTCTGCTGACTTATTTACATACATTTCAAGGGGCCAGCCGAAAGGATTTGTGTGTGTTTACATTTTTCATGGACTATTGCATTGCCATGGGCAGTTTAAAGCCAGCAGGGCTGTGCATCAGATGGGACACTCCTTGCTTGGAAGAGGAAATGCCTTTTAGAAGGCAGTGGTTGTAATGCTGATGTTTGTTAAGGGACTGCTCCTACCTGTGCATTTGCCAATGCTCCGCAGAAATCCATCAGGCCCTCATCAAGTGGTAGGCAGCATGGCCTAATTGATAGGGTTACTGGCCTGGAGATCTGGGTTCTGATCTTCATTTAGCCACTTGCCTGTCTCTTCATTTCCCTGTACATCTGTACAGGTTGAGACTTGCAAGTCGGAAGACGGTGGCGTGTGTTGTCATTTTCCCAGTCCCTCTGTAATCAGTTTCCTCTGTTTTCAAGGGGAAAAAAATATATATATAAAATTTATAATAGGAAAACATGGTTACAAAGCTCCAACAATTAACAGGGAGACTCAGGAGCAGGCATGGGATCCGAAAATGACATTTATTTATTTAGGATCTACGTTTTCGGTACTGACTAGTGATTTTTGGGTGTCTTAAAGTCTGCGCACCACAATCAGAAGCACTGTTTACAGAGGCCTGATTTTCAGAAAGTGCTGAGCTCTAGCCTCTTGAAAATCTTAAAGGTGGCTACAATAAGCGGCTGATCACCTGTGTTTAACACCAGCGAAGTTGTCGGGACACCAAGGAGATTTTAAAGGGACACTGTCAGGTTTAAATTCGCTGCCTGTGTTAATAAGAGCAACTTAGGCAATTATCATGGAATTTAAAAAAAAAATCTAATGGCTTTTCCACCTCCAAAGCTGTTTGCTTATTCTCTCTGCAATTTTCCCAGCTTGGGCAATGAAAATAAACCAGTCTGTTTGGGTAAAAAATTTTAAAAGTGCCTATAGAACCTAGCAGCCCAAGTCCCCTTTTCAGGTAATGTAGGCACGTGAAATCAAGGGAAGTTAGGAGCCTGAATACCTTTGAGGAGCTGGGCCTTATCTGCATGGGAAAGTTATACTTGTACCATAAGGTGTACATTTAAATCACTAGAGTTATACCTATAAAATTCCCTGTGTGGATGCTCTTTTTCCAAGTTATGTTGCTTTGGAAGCGGTTGAAACTAGGGTGCAAAAAGCCACCCTTATTCCAGAATAAGAATGTCCACATGGAGCATTGTAGCAGTATATAATTATACTGGTATGACCAGAAAAACTTTCCCATGAAGATACACCTTTGGCTGCCCAAATGAGTGGCTGAGATGCTTTTTGCAAATGTGACCCCTCTCTCTCTTTTTCAGGGTTGTTATTTGTCTTATCATTGCGCCTTAGAGCCCCCATTGTTCTAGGAACTGTACAAACAGACACCAAAAGATATACCCAAAGGGAGCATCACTGTCTAGTTCCAAGGCCCCAACCCTGCTCCATGAAGGGGATGTTACTGTTTTTAAAAATAAAAAGCATCTCCTGTGAAATTAGCACACAAAAAAGAGAGAATTGGAAACATTTTATTTTTGTTTAATTTTAAGTCTGGATGGACAATATCTAAGACACAGAAAAGGTTCCTTCCTATCTAGTTTATTATTAACCCTTCCCTGAGTAGAGCAGTGTGGCTAATGAATAGGACATCGCAATGGGAGTCAGGAGAGCTGGAGTCTGTTCCCGGCTCTGCCACTGACCTGCCTGTGATTAATGTGAGCAAGTCACTTCCCCTTCTTGTGCTTGTGCAGGCTCTTCAGGACATGGACACTCTGTCACTAGTATCTATACAGTGCCTGGCACCACTCTGTCACTAGTATCTGTACAGTGCCTGGCACCATGATCTCTGATCTCTGCTGGGGTTCTGGGCAGAGCTAATCAGAAAGTTTTAATCGAAAATTTTCTGTCAGAAAAATCATTTTGATTAAATCAATTCTCCCCCCCCCAACCATTTCAATTTTAACAAAATTTCATTTTGGGGAAAAAATGGGGGGGATAAAAATGTCAAAATGTAGTTTCATCCCATTATTTTTCCCCCAGAAAATCTTGAAATGTTTTGCAGGACAAACTATCTGTTTCCTGATCCAGGTGACTTCTGGGTGCTGTTGTAATACAACTAATCAGTAGAAGCCCTTACTCCAAACCCCTGTGTAAGGGGACTGTTGGTCCATTACTAAAATTTAGTGGGCAGGAGGGGGTTGGTTGGCTGGCTAGCTCTCGGTACGAAAAGAAAGGGGCAGGGTCGATGGGGAATCAGGACCCTGAGACTTGCAGTTCCCAGGGGCAATGGAGAGGGGCCAACGCTCCAGGTCAGCCTGACTGACAGAGCAGGCAGGCTAATGAGCGTCAGGAGGCCTCCGTGTGTGAGCTGGAACTCTCTGGCTGGGGCCGAGCTAAGGAGAGAGCAGGAAGCTGAGCTGAGCTGGGGAGTGCGCCCCAGCCAGAGCCAGAGAAAACCAGATACGCAGCCTGAACTAGGGAGAGCAGCAGCAAGAGCCAGGGAAGTAGCCCAGGGAGCAGGTCAGTGCTGGGAGCTGAGCTGCAGCAACTGGAGCTAGAGGGGCCAGAGAAGCAGCCCAGGGAGCTGGAGGCAGAGCAGCAGCAGCAGTGCTGAGGCAGAGTGGGGCAGGAGCAGCCAGGGAGAGCAAGGGGTAGGGTGACCAGATGTCCCAATTTTATAGGGACAGTCCCAATATTCAGGGCTTTGTCTGGTAGGCGCCAGGTAGTAGGCACCTATTACCCCCTGCCCCGATTTTTCACACTTGCTATCTGGTCACTCTAGCAAGGGGGGACCCTGGGCAGTGGACCCAGTGCAGGGAGATGATCCCAGCCAAGACGCCTTGCAGGCCAGACTTGGGTGGGTGTCTGGTGGCTGATGCTGGGAAGAAGACCCTGCCACCTAGAACAAGGGCGGGCAAACTCTGGCCCCCAGGATTGCCAGCCCCGTGGCGCAGCGGGGCTAAGGCAGGCTCCCTGCCTGCCCTGGCCCTGCACCACTCCCAGAAGCAGCTGGCACCACGTCCCAGGGGGAGGGGGAGGGGGAGGGCTCCGTGTGCTGCCCTTGCCTGCAGGCACCGTCCCCCACAGTCCCCATTGGCCAGGAACAGGGAACCATTGGCCAGGAACGGGGAACCACGGCCAATGGGAGCTTCAGGGGTGGTACCCACAGGTGAGGGCAGCGCGCAGCGGAGCCGCCCGCCCCACCCCACCCCCAGGAGCCACTGCCGGACATGCTGGCCACTTCCGGGAGTGACGCAGGGCCAGGGCAGGCAGGGAGCCTGCCTTAGCCCCTCTGCCACCCCGGAGCCGCTCCAGGTAAGCGGCGCCGGGCTGGAGCCCGTACCCCAAACCCTTCCTGCATCCCGCACCCTAACCCCCTTCCCTAAGCCCCCTGCCACACCCCTCCTGTACCCCAACCTTCTGCCATGAGCCCCCTCCTGCACCCCAACCCCCTGCCCTGAGCCCCATCATGCATACCCCACACTTCCTCACACACCCCAACCTATCCCAGCCCTACATTCATGACCTTGCATATAATTTCCCCTCCCAGATGTGGCCCTCGGGACAAAAATTTGTCCACCCTGACCTAGAATCTGAAGGCATATGTCTGAGCAAGTGTCTGACCCGCAGCATTCTTGCAGTGCAGCCAGGGCCTGAGAAGGCCTGGGACATGTGAGGGACAGACTGAACTTCCCTTATGTTCCAGAGATGGCTGGTTATGATGTCCCTGTGCCACAGAGCGGGGTGACGAGTTTTGCTTTAACCTTTTCCTTTTTTTCCCTTATTTTTTAATTAGTTGCTGTTTAATACATTGTATTTGCTTTGAACTGTATGCAATGATCAGTGGGTTAGGAAAGTGTCCAGAGCAGAGAGAGAACCCTGGAGTGGGGGACACCCTAGCCCCTATCCTAAGTGACCATGACAAGGTTTCAGAGTAGCAGCCGTGTTAGTCTGTATTCGCAAAAAGAAAAGGAGTACTTGTGGCACCTTAGAGACTAACAAATTTATTAGAGCATGAGCTTTCGTGAGCTACAGCTCACTTCATCGGATGCATTTGGTGGAAAAAACAGAGGGGAGATTGATATACACACACAGAGAACATGAAACAATGGGTTTATCATACACACTGTAAGGAGAGTGATCACTTAAGATAAGCCATCACCAGCAGCAGGGGGGGGAAAGGAGGAAAACCTTGCTTGTCACCATGAAAGGTTTTCCTCCTTCCCCCCCCCCCCCCGCTGCTGGTGATGGCTCATCTTAAGTGATCACTCTCCTTACAGTGTGTATGATAAACCCATTGTTTCATGTTCACTGTGTGTGTATATCAATCTACCCTCTGTTTTTTCTACCAAATGCATCCGATGAAGTGAGCTGTAGCTCACGAAAGCTTATGCTCTAATAAATTTGTTAGTCTCTAAGGTGCCACAAGTACTCCTTTTCTTCATGACAAGGTTGGGAGTCGAGCCTCCAGGAATCCTGGGCCCGGCCTTGTCGGAGTTACAAGGTGTCTGCCACCCACCTAGGAGGGTGAAGAGGAGGGGAGGGTCCTTTTGGTCAGGCAGGTCTCTGGGTAAAGGAAGAGGGAGCGAGGATTCAGATCCTTTTGTTAGCCCATTTCACCAGGGTAGTGTATGAACCAGGAAAATCCCCCACAATAGCAGGACCATTCCCCCCGCTTACACCTGTACCACACCGACCCAAACCCTGCCCTCTTTCCCCCTGAATAGGAAAAACTGAAACTAAGGCAAACACAATTGCACATGGTTTGAAGGCAGAATGCTTTCTAACACCCTTGTTTTTAGGCAATTTTTTTCAAACTTGCTTTAGTTTTTTTTGTTCTGTGCACAGATGTAGTCCTGGGCCATGACTGGAGATCCTAGAAACTATGGTAAGACAATAATAATAAAATCAAAGTCTTCAGCCTAAACTGACCCTTTCCTTTTTACCCATTGCATGCAAAGCACCAGTGCCTTCACTATGGAAATGTATTTGTAGCTCACATTTGCATTGGATTTTGTTTGTGTGCATGTTAATCAGGACCATGAGCTGATAAAATTTGTTCTTGAAGTCAAAGGCTGGGAATAGACTAAATGTAGGGAACATCCATAAGAGGCAGCTTGCTGTTTGCAGAAAGCAACATGAGGACATACAGGTAGTTGTATTTTAAAGCTGACATTTTCAGTGCAGACGTAACCAGGCCTTCCTTTTATTGGATGCTGCGTTGTGCCTGCAGTTTGGAGAGGCAGCATAGACTGCCTAATAGGGTATTGGACTAAGAGTCAGCAGCGTAGGTTCAATTCCTAGCTCTGCCTCTGATCTTGGGCAAATCATTGCCTCGGTTTCCCCTAGTGCTCTTTGTCTTGGCTATTTAGACTGTAAGCTCTTCAGGACAGGGATTGTCTCTTAGTATGAGTTTATACAGTACCTACTCCCTCCAGATGCTACCATAACGCAGATAAGTAATAATAAACTGCCCAGTTTGTTAGTGCAATCAAGAATTTAGGCATCTAAGCGTCGTAAACTGCATTCACGAAAATGGAGGCCAGCATCTGAATGTCTGGTCCTAAAACAGTGGGAGATGCTAATTTAGGGCCTGATTGTGCAACCCCAATTCACACTGAGATCTACTTTACTCCATGAGTAGCCCTACGTGATTAAGGGTATCAGAATTGGGTCCTGGATCTGTGGTCTGGTACCCAGATCAAGATTTATTATAACCTTCAGTTCTGTGTGTTCACCTCTGTGCCCAATTTAGAAAGGATGTCATTCTGTTACTGTTCACAGCAGCAGAGCCTGGATCTTTGGTCAAACTGCAGAGACTCGACATTTTATCTCCAGAGGCCCCTGGTTCAATCTCTGGCATCCATCAAGATTGTGGGGTCATGTTACCATACTAGCTGTAGGAAATAATGTGACTAAAGAACTGGAAACTTGAAAGTCGGTGAAGTGTTCAGCTTGCTGACCCTTGTGGAGCAGGGGTGAAAAGCACTTTAGGAACATGAACTAACAACGCCTTGAACTAGTAGGGTGACCAGAGAGCTAGTTTGAAAAATGGGGATGGGCGTGGGGGTAATAGGCACCTGTCTAAGCCAAAGCCCTGAATAATGGGACTGTCCCTATAAAATGGGGACATCTGGTCACCCTCTGCAGCACCCTGCTATGGTGAAGTACTGCACTCTCTTCTCCTACAGATGGGAGATGCAGAGTCAGAGAGCAGTGAAGCCACTTGCCTGAGGCCAGTAGCAGAGTCAGGACTAAATGAAGGGGGTTTGTCAGTAATATGCTCAGGCCTTGATGCTCTTCTCATTTTGGGATTGCTGCTCTAAATACATGTGGATCTGTTGTGGCCCTGCCAGATCCTGACATTTGTGCTGCTATATCTGTGCACGTGTGTGTGCATGTGCTCGCTTGCTCTCACACACTCACTCCCTCTCTTGTGGGAGATTTCACCAGCAGGGAAAATGTTGGTGTATCTGTGTGTGAGGAAGAGAGATCAAATGACATATTGGGGAGATGGGGGAGGGAGAGTGGAACCATCTGTTAGGATATAGATATTCAGGCCTGTCTGTAAAGGCCTATACTCTAAGAATTTAGGTGTATTCTTATCACTTGGCTAGTTCTAGAGGTATAAAAGAAAGGATCAAAATCACTGTCTGATGGTGTAAGAGCCTTCTCTTCCTGTGACAGTCTGAGGCCCTGTTCTTAGGCTAAGGTCTTTGGCTAAGCAGCAGGGGCAGTCGTAAGCTGGGAAGCGACCGGGCACCTCCTCACATCTCCAAGCTAGTCACGTTGAAAGAAGGTGCTATTGGGCTCTTAGGAATACAATCCTGTCCTGATAATGCCTATCGCCTCCAGAGAAAGGGAAGTGCCTAGAAGATGTAAAAGGATACTTAGTTTGATAGCATCCTGTCTGGCAAGAACTCACTTATCAATAGCTGGGATGTGAAATCCTCATTTCTTTGTTGTTCTATCACTATAGTCCCCATTTCCCTATTGTTTGTCTGTATAGTTTCTGTCTGCTGTATAATTAATTTTGCTGAGTGTAAACTAATTAAGGTGGTGGGATATAATTGGTTAAATAATCATGTTACAATATGTTAGGATTGGTTAGTTAAATTTCAGTAAAATGATTGGTTAAGGTATAGCTAAGCAGAACTCAAGTTTTACTGTATAGAACAAAGAAATGAGGATTTCACATCCCAGCTATTGATATGTGAGTTCTTGCCAGACAGGAAGCTATCAGACTAAGTTTCCTTTTTCATCTTCTAGGCACTTCCCTTTCTCTGGAGGCGATAGGCATTATCAGGACAGGATTGTATTCCTAAAATCCCAATAGCACCTTCTTTCAACGTGACTAATTTGGGATGTGAGGAGGTGCCTGGTCGCTTCCCAGCTTATGACTGCCCCTGCTGCTTAGCCAAAGACCTTAGCCTAAGCACAGGGCCTCAGACTGTCACAGGAAGAGAAGGCCCTTACACCGGCAGACAGTGATTTTGATCCTTTCTTTTATACCTCTAGAACTAGCCAAGTGATAAGAATACACCTAAATTCTTAGAGTCTAGGCCTTTACAGACAAGCCTGAATATCTGTATCCTAACACCATCCACACCCACCGCAAAAATTGCATCTAATGGGGAACTCCTTAAATCGAGGCGCTGCGACTCAATAGTGACAAACATGACTCTGAACTTCACCGATCACATCTGCACTACATGGGTAACCACACAGCTGCCACTAGACTTTCAGAGCCCTGCAGTGTAGCCTTGGGCTCAATGTAAAACCTGTGTTGGACTCCCAGGGAGTTGGGGGGGGGGGAAAGGGCCACAGTCTCTCCCCTTTGGGTTGTTCCAGAGACAGGGTCAGAGATACGAAGAGGAGATCTCCAGGAGGGCATATTAGCCATTTTCCCAAACTCAGAGATTCCCCATCTGTCCGTAGTTTTGGCTGTCTGCACCGGTACAATGTTAGGTAGTTGCTCAGTCCTGAAGTTTGATACCCGGGAGAAAGTATCTCTTGGCCCAATGTATTTCACTGCCGCTCCAGGATGTTGCCTCTAGCCTTTTATCCCCTCCCACTGTATTCCTAGCCATAGCCCTCGAATGCTGGTGGAACTGATCTGTATATAGGTTGGTTCGTATACAAAATCCATCCTGATTACGACTTTCCATGAGGCCACATGTTCCATGAGAGTGCCAAGGTGAGTGAGGTAATATCTCTTATTGGGTCAACTTCTGTTGCTGAGAAAGACAAGCTTTTGAGCTTACATAAGAGCGGCCATACTGCATCTATTCCAGTATCCTGTCTTCCAACAGTGGCCAGTGCCCCAGAGGGAATGAACAGAACAGGTAATCATCAAGTGATCCATTCCCTGTCGTTCATTTCCTGCTTGTGGCAAACAGAGGCTATGGACCCCATCCCTACCCATCCTGACTAATAGCCATTGATGGACCTATCCTCCATGAATTTATCTAGTTCTTTTTTGAATCCTGTTATAGTCTTGGCCTTCACAACATCCTCTGGCAAGGAGTTCCATGGGTTGACTGTGTGTTGTGTGAAAAAATACTTCCTTTCATTTGTTTTAAATCTGCTGCCTATTAATTTCATATGGTGACCCCTAGTTCTTGTGTTATGAGGAGTAAATAACACTGCCATATTTATTTTCTCCACACCAGTTATGATTTTATTAGACCTCTATCATATCCCCCCTTAGTCGTCTCTTTTCCAAGCTTTTACACAGAGCTCTTCTTCAGGTCTGGGAAGCATACTACATGTATTATAACATACATTGACGTTCCCAGTCTCTGGCTGGCAGCAGGTGCAGCATTGCTATTAAAAAGGTCAACTCAGTCAGTAACTGCTTGTGCTGTAGGCTGAGGAGAGAGGTCCTAACCAAAAGTCCCTCCCCCCAAAAGCCAATGCATCCGATGAAGTGAGCTGTAGCTCAGGAAAGCTTATGCTCTAATAAATTTGTTAGTCTCTAAGGTGCCACAAGTACTCCTTTTCTTTTTGCAGAATGTTCCCGTAACCCAGGAATAAACATCAAACGATGTGGGATATTTGCATACATTTCCCTGGTCAGCAGGATCTGATCTTTGGCACAGAGATGAGAATTTTGAGAGGCACATACGTTTTCCCGGCTTCCTCCTACTGCCTGTTCAGTGGCTCTGAGACCTGTGCTTTTATAGCATCTCCAGATCTTTATGGAGAGGGCCCTAAAACTGGGAGACTGTCTTCATGTGTCCACCACTCAGCCCCCAAAGCTTATCTTTTACCCCTTTGGACAGGGGTTTGAATGAACTGATAACGAGTTTGCAGCCAATGTGCAGTAAGCGGTGGCTTCCAAAGTAGAGAATAATTGCTTGTGTGCATGGCCTTGTGCTAGAATGCTTGAACACTTGCAGTTGTTTTGCATCCGAATCCCTCCTCATGTTTGCCAAGCCCAAGTCATCAGATGCACAGAGCTAGAGAACAATGGGAATCTCCATTGGCTATGTAACAGTAGCTACCCCTCTTCAGAGCCACAAGTAGCTAGGGTTGTATATTGTCCTGCACACATCCCTGAAGTATTTGAATTACCTGGGTCACATGCTCCTCTCCAGCTAGCTACTTAAGAACATAAGACTGGCCATACTGAGTCAGACCAATGGTCCATCTAGTCCAATATCTTGTCTTCCGACTGTGGCCAGTTCCAGATGCTTCAGAGGGAATGAACAGAACAGGGCAGTTATCGAGTGATCTAGCCCCTATCAGCCAGTCCCAGCTTCTGGCAGTCAGAGGTTTAGGGCCCCCTGGAACATAGGATTGCATCCTTGACTATCTTGGCTAATGGCCATTGATGGACCTGTCCTCCGTGAACTTAGCTAATTCTTTTTTTAACCCAATTATACTTTTGGCAACAAATTCCACAGGCTGACCATGCATTATAGGAAGAAATATGTCCTTAGGTTTGTTTTAAACCAACTGCCTAGTAATTTCATTGAGTCTCTCTCTCTCTCTCTCTCTCTCTCTCTCATATTATGTGAAGGGGTAAATAACATTTCCCTCGGCACTTTCTCCACACCAGTCATGATTTTATAGACATCTCTCAACCCCTCCCGAGTCGTCTCTTTTCTAAGCAGAACAGTCCCGGTCTTTTTAATCTCTCCTCCTAGGGGTGCTGTTCCACCCCCCCCCCCCCAAATCATTTTTATTGTCCTTTGCTGTACTTGTTCCAATGCTAAAATTATCTTTTTTTAGATGGAGTGACCAGACCTGCGCACAGTCTTCAAGGTGTGGGCATATCATGGATTTATATAGTGCCATTATGATATTGTCTGTGTTATCTAGCCCTTTCCGATTAGCTTGTTAGCTTGTTCAACGTTGACCAGATGTTTTCAGCGAGCTAGCTATGACTCCAAGATCTCTTTCTTGAGTAGCAACAGCTAATTTAGACCCCCATCATTTTGTATGTACAGTTGGGATTATGTTTTTCAACGTGCAGCACTCTGCACTTAGCAACATTGAATTTGATCTGCCATTTTCTTGCCTGGTAACCCAGTTTTGTGAGCTCCTTTTGTAACTCTTCGCAGTCAGCTTTGGACTTAACAATCTTGAATAATTTTGTATCTGCAAATTTTACCACCTCACAGGTCACCCACTTTTCCAGATCATTTATGAGTACGTTGAACAGCACTGGTCCCTGTACAGATCCTTTGGGGATCCTGCTATTTTCCTTTCCATGTGAAAATTGATCATTTATTCTTAGCTGTTGTTTCCTATATGTTAACCAGTTACTGAGCCATGAGCAGACCCGCCCTCTTATCCCATGACTGGTTACTTTGCTTAATAGTCTTTGGTGTGGGATCTTGTTAAAGACTTTCTGAACATTCAAGTACACGATATTGATTGCATCACCTTGTCCACATGCTTGTTGACACCTACACAAAATTCTGATAGATTGGAGAGGCATGATATCCCTTTAAAGAAGCCGTGGTGTAGCTGATACGTCTGTTCGTTACTATAATTTCAACCAATTTGCCTGGTACTGGGGTTAGGCTTACCAGCCTATAATTGCCAGGATCGCCTTCCAAGCCTTTTATAATACTTGGTGTTACATTAGCTATCCTCCAGTTATCTGATACAGAGGCTGATTTAAGCGATAGGTTATATACTACAGTTAGGTTTCAGAGTAGCAGCCATGTTAGTCTGTATTCGCAAAAAGAAAAGGAGTACTTGTGGCACCTTAGAGACTAACAAATTTATTAGAGCTTATTCATTAGAGTTTTTTCCACCAAATGCATTCGATGAAGTGAGCTGTAGCTCACGAAAGCTTATGGTCTAATAAATTTGTTAGTCTCTAAGGTGCCACAAGTATTCCATACTACAGTTAGTAGTTCTGCAATTTCATATTTGAGGTCCTTCAGAATGTTTGGGTGAATACCATCTGGTCCTTGTGACATATTACTATTTAATTTATCAACTTGTACCAAAACCTCTTCTGTTGACACCTAAATCTGGAACAGTTCCTCAGAGTTGTCACCTAAAAAGAACAACTCACTGTGGGAATCTCCCTCACATCCTCTTCAGTGAAGAATTGCAAAGCATTAATTTAACTTCTCTGCAAGAGCCTTGTTTTCCTTGAGTGCTCCTTTTAGCACCTCGATCATCCAGTGGACCCACTGATAGTTTGGCAGGCTTCCTGCCTCTGAGGTATTTAAAAAAAATTGCTGTTTGTTTTGGTCGCTCTTGCTTGTTGCTCTTCAAATTCTATTTTGGCCTGCCTAATTATACTTTTACACTTTGCTTGCCAGAATTTGTGCTCCTTTCTATTTTCCTCAGTAGGGTCTGACTTCCAATTTTTTCAAGATGCCTTTTTGTATCTAACTACCTCTTTTACTCTGCTGTTTAGCCACAGTGGCATTTTGGGGGGTCTCGTATGGTGGTTTTTTTCCCCTTTGGGAGATCATTGAGTTTGAGCCTCTATTATGTGTTTTTTAAATAGTTTCCATGCAGCTTCCAGGCATTTCACTCTTGTGACTGTTCCTTTTAATTTCCATTTAACTAGCTTCCTCCTTTTTGTGTAGTTCCCCTTTTTGAAATTAAATGCTACTGTGGTGGGTTTCTTTGGTATTTTTTTCTTCCCTGCAAGGATGTTAAATTTAATTACGTTATGATCATTATTACCGAATGGGACAGCTATATTCCTCTCTGGGACCAGATGTTGTGCTCCACTTACGACTAAATGAAGAATTGCCTCGCCCTTGTGGGTTCCAGGACTAGTTTCTCCAAGCAGTCATTTAATGTGTCCAGAAATTTTATCTCTGCATCTCTTCCTGAAGTGACATGTACCCAATCAGTATGGGGCTAGTTGAAATTCCCCATTATTATTGCATTTTCTGTTTTTGTAGCCTTGCTAAGCTCCCTGAGCATTTGACAGTCATCGTCACCATCCTGATCAGGTGGTCAGTAGTATATTCCTACTGTTATATTCTTATGCATGCTTCAATTTCTAGTCATAGAGATTCTAGGGTAGTTTGATTCATTTAAGATTTTTACTGTATTTGACTCTGTGCTTTCTTTCACATGTAGTGCCACTCCTACACCTGCACAACTTCCTGTCATTCCTATATATTGTACCCTGGTATTACCGTGGCCCATTGATTATCATCATTCCACCAAGTTTCTGTGGTGCCTATTATATCAACATCCTCCTTTAATGCCAGGCACTCAAGAGCACCCACCTTAGTATTTAGGCTCCTAGCATTTGTATACAAGTGCTTACAAAATTTGTAATATTTATGTGTCTGCTTTCATGTGATGTAAGTGAATGGGACTGCCTTTTGTTTGTCTGTTTTGCTCAGCTCTCCTCTCTTTTAGGATATAGAGTATCCCCTTTAATAAATCCTTCCCTATGGGATGTCACTGTCCAAACTGTGTGCTCCTCTGCGCCTGTCAGCTTTCCCCCAGAGACCTTAGTTTCAAAACTCCTTTATGACCTAATTTTACCTGCCAACGATCTGGTTCCATTTCGGTTTACTTACAGTCCCATGTGTTGCGTCATCTCTCTTATGCTCTTTTGCAAGAGGTATGTGAGCGTGAAATGCATGCACCATTTTTTTTGGAAAGGGGAAAGAAAACGAGCTCAATAGCCATTGAGACCAAAGGTTGTTGGCAAACAGAGGACCAGGCAGAGCAAAGGCAGCCGCAATGCCAGCGCCTTCCCTGTAAAGTGCTTTGCTATTCTAGATTAGGTACCTCTAGGACTAAAAAAAAACAGTTCAGTATCCTCATAGAATCCTAGAACTGGAAGGGACCTCGAGAGGTCGTCTAGTCCAGTCTCCTACACTCAAGGCAGGACTAAGTATTATCTTTTAGACCATCCCTGACAGGTGTTTGTCCAACTTGCTCTTAAAAATCCCCAATGATGGAGATTCCACAACCTCCCTGGGCAATTTATTCCAGCGCTTCACCACCCTGATAGTTAGGACGTTTTTCCTAAAGTCCAACCTAAACCGCCCTTGCTGCAATTTAAGCCCATTGCATCTTGTCCTAGTCTCAGAGGTTAAGGGGGACAATTTTTCTCTCTCCTCCTTGTAATAATCTTTTATGTGTTTGAAAACTGTTATGTCCCCTTTCAGCCTTCTCTTCTCCAGACTAAATGGACCCAGTTTTTTCAATCTTCCCTCATAGCTCATGTTTTCTAGACCTTTAATAATTTTTGTTGCTCTTCTCTGGACTTTCTCCAGTTTGTCCACATCTTTCTTGACATGTGGCACCCAGAATTGGACACGATACTCCAGCTGAGGCCTAATCAGTGTGGAGTAGAGCAGAAGAATTATGTCCGTTTATTGTTGCGTGTAATTGTAATTACAGCCCTAGTCTTGCACCAGGACCCCATTGTGCTAGGTGCTGTACACACAACAAAAGGACAGTTCGATCTTTGCTCTTCACCTTATGGCTGCCAGCTGGGGGCGGGGCACGGAATCCTAGATGGTCTTTAGGCTGTGGACACCTTTGCACCACGAACTGCAATAAGGCCATTCTGTTTTTCAGATGAACTACAATTCTAGTCTGAATGTGACCAAATCTACTGTCAGGGAGAAGCACATCCTAAAAGTCCTTTGAAGAGAGCTTTCCAATTTAACCATACAGCAGAGCTGGGTAAGTAGGAGATAATTCATATTTTTAAAAGGAAGGGTGGTCTTGGAGTTGAAGCACTCGACTGGGACCCGTTCTCTGCCTTCCTCTGGCTCTGTCACAGATATGCCGTGTGCCCTTGGAAGTTACTTAACACAAAATTTTCAAAGATGGCTTTTGTGAGGTTTTTTGCTTGCCCGCCCCCATGAGGCACCCTGCGTCTGATTTTCAGAAGCACTGAGCACCCACAAGTCCAAGTAAAGTCAACAGGAGCTGTGGGTGCTCTGCGGCTCTGAAAATCAAGCCCTTTGAGTCACAAATTAGTCACCCAAACTTGGAAACCATTTTTGAAAATTTGAGCCTGTTTCTCCCTCTATAAAATGGCCTGATATATACCTGCCTCCCACGGGTGTTGGGATGAGGGGCAGCCCTACCAATTTTGTCGCCCCAAGCACTTGCCGCCGAATTGCCACCACGGGACACAGACTGCCGCTCCATTCTGTATGCCACCCCAAGCACCTTCTTGGAAAGCTGGTGCCTGGAGCCAGCCCTGATTGGGATTTAATTCACAGCATTTGGGACGTGGTTGGAGAAAAGGCATTTTATGAGCACAACGTATATCTAGAAATCTAGGGTAAATTTTCTGCTTAGGTGACTGACTTCAGTGGGGGGTCAAACCAGATTTTATCCGCCTAATCTAGGGCATACAGTCAAGGCTAGTTTAGTGTGGGGGTAAATTAGGTCCCAGGCCTACAGAGTGAAATTCCTTTTAGAAGCGGGCCAATCTTTTGTGTTGTTTATGTAGGGAAAGGGGAGACTAGTTACTGCATGTACCTAGAATTGGGTGACTTTTTTTTTTTTAAAACAAAAAAATTATTCAGCAAGCCCTCTAGCTTCAGTAACTCCACAGTGGTGTGTGAAATTTCACCAAACTGTTTCAGTAAAAAAAAAAAAAAAAAAAAAAAAAAAAAAAGCCTTAAATTCCAAAATAATTTGAAACTGTTGTATCAAAGAAGTTTTAAACAAAACATTTTGATTTTTTTGTACAAAATGACTGACCAAAAAAAAATTACAGGAAATTAAGGTTTTAAATGGTCAAAATCAAAATGAAGCATTTTGTCCAGCGAAAACTTTTTTTAAAAAAATTTTTCGATTTGCTGAAAATTTCAGAAAACTTCAGGGTTTTTTGGTTTGACCTGAAATGCATCTTTTTCAGACTTGCCCCTGAACAAAAAAACCATAAATCCATTATTAGCCCAGCTCTCCTGGCACCTCCATTTGCCCACAAGATGAGAAACGTGTCGGTATGCAGATCGGCTTCTCTGGTAAGCACTGAGCAACCCACTGCTGGATCCCGAGAAGGTGTTAGCAGAGATTGCAGTGCCATTAACATCTATCATCCTAATGTGTGAATTAAAAGAGTGAGTTGCTACTTGAAAGGATTTGACAGGAGCATGAAAACCAGAAGGAGCTGTTAGATGCTCCCTGATGGTTCTTGGCTAAGATCCAGCTTAAGCATGGCCTGGTACATCATCTCCTGTATTCACCCAGTAAATAAACATTAAGATTTTTCTCTCTGTGATTCCAAACCCTCTGAAACAACAGATGA
The DNA here is from genome assembly GCF_009764565.3 of Dermochelys coriacea. Taxonomy (NCBI): domain Eukaryota; kingdom Metazoa; phylum Chordata; order Testudines; family Dermochelyidae; genus Dermochelys; species Dermochelys coriacea. The sequence goes on from NC_050085.1 coordinate 8,020,960, forward strand.
TGTCATCAAAAGTAACCATGGCAATTTATCAAGGCTGCTTGGTGGCCTGTTGCCTTTCACTTGGGTAGTGGTGGATTGCAGAGAGGAGCTGTTTAACTGAACCTACTAGTATAAGTACTGCAGTACACCCACCCCATGGGCACTGATCTGTTAGTGCACTGGTTACTGGTTTACAGCATTGGGGTGGTGTCCTATTACCTTTTCAAAATCCACTTGAATTCAGGGAGCACTTGCAGTAGGGGGAGCTCAGCACCTCACAGGAACAGTCCCTTAGCGGGCCACATTTTCAAAGGTATTTCAGCACCTAAAAAGGCAGAGAGACACCTAGTGGGATTTTTCAATCCATCTGCTGCTTTAGGTGCTGAAACACCTTTTGAAAAACTGACCCTGCGTCCGTTTGGTCAGGCAGAAATAATCGCTAACCCTCAGGCCAAACTTAGATTTGTGGCAAGGGAAAGAATTTTCCAGACCACGACCATGCTTTGCAAGTCTTTTATTAGCAGTACCTGCCCCATCCTGAGTATTATTCTCCTCCCTCAACACTATACATTCTCCTATGCAGGTGAGATGGCAGGAGCGACCTTTCACATTGAAAATATCTTGCAGTGTTCAGCCTGAGTTGAGCTGCAGCAAAGAGCGATCCAACTCGAGCACAACCAGTGAATCATTTGCAAGCACTCGTAGCTTTTTGGATCAGCCAGACCAATGACCTAATAAACGGAAGTCCTTCCGCTCTGAACAACCTGGTCACCCACTCAGCTTTCTGCCTGATCAACATTGCTCTCTGTACAGTGCATTTCAGGTAAGACCCATTTTGCTAACATGCCATCAACAGGATACAGACCACGTTCTTGTGTAGACAACAGCATTCAAATTACAAAGAAGAAATCAACCAACTGGAGCCCCAGCTCCTTATTATAAGAGTATGAAAATACTGGTTCCCTTTGCAGTTTTTGGAGGTGGAGATTTGCCATTACAGATCACGCAAGCCTGGTGTTTGGCGAGGGAAGGTAGAGTTAATGGGAAAACTGGAGGGTAGGATTAAACAAGATTTATTACTTCTCCTTGTTGTGTGGCAGGGTGACAAACATAACAAAGGGATTCTTAGCAGCAGTTTCTAATATAAGAAAGACATTCATGTATTGTTGGGAAGGAGGAAAACAAAACCCAATTGTTTTTCGCATGTCTCCATCACTACCACAGCAATACACTGGGCAGGAGAGCGAGTTGCACAGGGGACAGGCTGCTTATTGTGGCAGTGGCTCTGTTTGCCTCCACAGGGTTATATGCCAGTGACCTCTTTAGTTTTGATCCAAGGGATTTCCACCACTTGAGTCTGTTAGTGCGGTTCCTTTGAACACCCAAAGTGGCACTCTAGCTAACTTGATGAGTTTCATCTGGCTTCCAACCTGGGGCAGGATTGCTTTAAGCAGGACGGAGTTTGCAACTTGAAACAAATCCAGGTGCTTTCTTGCATGATAGGGTGGTTGTTTTGGACTGACTGGTCCTACTTATTTCATCCTTATGCTAGGAAAAACCTGTTATACCAAGAGGGTCATTCCATGCTTAAAAGCTTTTGGTCTTTTAAAGCTCACTGGTTTTTAAGAGGTACAAAACCAGGACATCTCCTATCTCATAAGCAGGAATAGGATAAAATGAGGGAAACTACACCCAGTGCAACAGGAAGTTGGTAGGATTAGGAGCCGTAGGGCTGAGACAGCAGGGGGCTACTGAGCTAACGCAGCAGTTTGATCTAAGTTCAACAAGGAACAAGGGTTGGGACAAGCTGTGAAGCAGGCAGAGGTAGGGTGTAGATATGAACTGGAACCATAAACTCACTGAACATTAAATCCCACCAAATGAGGGTAGATCCATCCTCATCATGGCATCCACTCATTATACTCCACACCTGAACATAGCCATTATATGGACAACATACCCCCATATCTCAATGTCTGTACTTTGACCCGTTAAACTTTTACCCCCAATCGGGGAGATTGCAGATTATGTATTCCTTACGCCACCCGCTCCTAAACTGAATTTCGCACCCCTTGATAATCTGTACCTTATTCCCTGATAACCAGAAACTTCTATGCCTAAACTCTGTACCATTTTCTTTTTACTTCAAACATTATTAAATCTATAGTGAGCACTTGAGGGAGAGCTGCTAGGAAGGGAGTGAAGACCTGGCAAGGACAGCTGAGAGGCAGGTAAGAACTGGGAGAAGAGATACCCAAGTCACTTGGCACCAAGGGTACATCTACACTGCAATTAAAAAACCAGTGGTTGGTGACTCAGCTCACAGGGTTCAGGGTAAGAGACTATTTAATTGGGTCCAGCCCAAACCCAAAAGTCTACACCACAATTAAACAGGCCCTGAGGGACAGGCCAGCCGCAGGTATCTAACTGCAATGTAGACATACTCTAAGGGGTTTGTCTACATGACCCCACAGTGCAGACTGCAGCAACACAAGTTTTGCACTGTAAGTGCCCCATGTAGACCCTGCTAGCATGAACTAAAAGGGACTTAGTTCACAGTAACGTAGTCCATTTAAATAGCCCTACACTAACGCAAACTGGGTACCTCTTAGTTCATGCTAGCAAGACCTATGTGGGGTAATTACAGCACTAAAACTTTAGCGTGTGCGACAGTTCACACCCCTATAGGCCGTACTGTGGGGCTGTGTAGAAAAAGCACTAAATGCAGAATCGGGGAAGAGAATTTATTCTCACCGGCAGCGTTATGCAAACTTATCTGACAAGCCTATATAAAATAGAGTAGCTCCAGCTATAAATCACATGAATGTTTGTATTTACTGGATAAATTACTGATTTATTTTAATATGCAAAACCTTGTTGCTATTGTGCATCCTGGTAGAGATTAATCTTGTCTATAGTGTTACATAGCGATAAAAGATAAAGTACCTGAAATGTGTTTCTTTGACTCAAATACTTAATCTAACACAGTAGACTCCTTCAATCTTACACAGTTAGAACCAAAAAGTGCTAGTAGAATCAGTCATTAACAAACCTTTGCTTCAACAGTTTCCTTTTAAAAAGCATACAAGCCTGTGTAACTAAGATATGGTAACAACTTATCTGTCTCATGATTCAGCATTTTATATTTGTAATAAGTAGATATTGACTTCAGTGGCAGTGACTAGTTATTGACCTGAAAGCTAAATACTAGCCAAGACACAGCAGAGGTTAACATTTAGCTGACTGTACACCTCAGACAATTTAATGTCTGTACTGTCTATCATCTACAGCTTCACAATTCTGGCTGCGGGAATTGTCAAGCGTAACAGCTTGCTGTTGAAGGAACCTTCTAAATTAGAACTGAAGTTAGATGCAAGAGCTCAGTGGACATGGCGTAAGAACCTACTAATAAGACTGCAATAGCATTTGCAATTTAGAGCAGTTTTGTGCCTCAGAACAGATGGGTATATGTTACCCATGATGTACAGGAACATACAGTCAGGGGTGTTCACTGTACACATGGCCTGCTGGCTAAGGCCCAACAGAGGCAAAATGGACTCTTAACATTGTAATCAGATCTCTCTCCCTCTGAGCAGCCAATAAGATTCCTGCTGCTGCCACCCACTTGTTACTAACATCAGACCCACGCCAGGGAAGAGGAGATGCTCTCTGGATCCATTCAGGTAACCTCACAGGGGAGTAGCTTGGAGGAGCCTGCCCAGCTGGATAGCTGTCAAAGGGCTAGTGAATCCCAGACCTAAAAAGCCTTAAATGCACCTATTACTGACACAGTTGCAAAGTAGTATTTGTATGGCTAACCCTTGCCCTTGGCTTGGCTTAGCACAGCCAGTGGCTGTAGTAATGTGAAACATGGGGCTAGCACTGAATCCGGTTTTAAACCAAGGGGTTTAACAGCAAAATAGCCATGAGGAATGCACAACAACAGCATCCCCTCAGTGCTGCATGCAAAACAGAGCTACAGTCACTACGCGATTCAAACTAGAGCCTAAGCCAAACCACAGCCTCTGATCTCAACAGCAAGGAACTCTGGGAAAATGCACAGCTAGAGTCCAATGATGTAGCTCTCTGGATCAATTCAAGCCAGAGTTCACATACGTTTCCCCCCCACTCCCTGGAACAGAAATTCTTAACCAACAAGCAATTTAAAAATTGAGTTTAACAAGCATGATTTGTAACATGGCCCATGCACTAAACTAAAAACAAGTGTTTGGAAGATAATACAGCTCTGAAAGTAACAGTGGCGAGCCCATCTTGTTAATGCCATTATCTGCTCCAATATAAGGCATACGGCTCTTGCTTTAATTATTTCAAAGGAATCTCAGTTCAGGGGGAGAAAGCAAAATCTGTCCCTATTCTGGTGGAGAGGGATATAGGTGTTAGAGGCAGCTTTTAAAAAAGGATGGACAAGAGTTGGAAGACAAGGGTTCTGCCCAGTTTCAACTCAATTGCTGTTTTCATGCATTACTTTCCCTAAATGCATCTCCCCTCTAAACTCTGCAAGGATTTTACAGCAGAAGTGTGAATGCAAGGCATTTTATCACCTACAGTGTTTGATGATAAAATGTACAGCTTGTCCACACAAACACTTAACTGATGGCATGCTGGGATGTAATTTTACCATACACTAAAAGTTTCCTAGGGTGCTTAGATCTACCCTTCTTGGATTAAAGCATGGTAGGGAATTTTTAACAGGCTTCAGCAAGGTCCACACAGACACTTAGTGCCGTGCAGGGTAGATGTATGCCATAGCGTGTGGAGAAATAAATGTTCGTATGGCCAAGCCCTTTAAAGAACATGATTTGTTCCTTCTCCAGTGGCAGACTGGGCACTGGCTTCATACCTGCAGCAGGAGACACACTGTCCTTGAGATCTAGATGGAAAACCAAAATCATGCATAGACCAATGTAGTGAGAGAAATGGACAAGAACATCTCCAAGGGCATGTTCCTCTATGATTCTATGGGACTTTGGGAGGGCAAGCTTAGTGGATTTGTTTAGCACAGATCAGCATGAATCCCAGTTATCTCATTCTTTCCAGATTGTTTCTCCTCTACTGCCTCTCAGGCCTGTGGTTCTTGCTGCTGTATTCCTGTTCTAGTCTAGTAGTTCTGAGGTTCCTGGTTTCTTTGATGAGCAGCCTCCTCCTGCTAGAGGACCATGAACAAACTGCAGCCTACAGGAGAACCCTGCCTTAGACTAATCCTCTACATCAGCTTTGAGAAATCACAAGGGCTGCTCTTGTTGCTGGGTAACAGTCTGTTAAATTGTGTTTGCAAAAACAAAATGCTTTAAATACTATTAGAGCCGCAGCTGGGAAACGAGATCAGCCACTACGCTCTGTATTTGGAGTCAGTAGTAAGAGACCATTCTCCCAGCATGGAAGGCACAGGGCTGCGATCATTGCATGTACGCGTACTTCCAGTCTCCGAGGGGCACGTGGGTCTCCTTGATGGCCTGGGGAGACGTCCAGCGCAGGAGGTAGGAGGGACTGCCAGGTTTGTCGTTGGTTCCTGTTGGAAAGCCAGGAAGGGCTCTTTACAGGAAGGAGGAGTCATTCCCCAGTAGGGAGCAGACTCCAGTCTTTGCCCTGCAGGAGGTTCTGTAGAGAGATCCCCATCCCACCGCTGAGGAGATGGCGGCACAGAGCCAGGAGTAGAAACCCAGGCCTGCTCCCTCTTCCCCAGAGAGAAACCATTCACACCCCTCTCACATGAACATCTGCCCCAGCACAGCGCTCTCTCACCTGAGGCACGGGCGCCCCCAAATGGCTGCTGGGCCACAATTGCACCAGTTGACTTATCATTAATGTAGAAGTTGCCAGCTGCATTCCTCAGAAGTGTCCTCGCTTCCTGGATGACGTTCCTAGGAGAGATGGGGGAGCCGTGACACAGCGGACGAGGCCAGGCTCAGTGCATCATCATCCTTTCAATCTGCTGTGAGCCTCCTGGCCTCATACCATGCGCGAGAGAACACAGTGCTGGCCTGATGTCCCAGCCCAACATCTAACCCCAGCAAAGCACCCCACCCTGCCAATATTGCTCTGTCCTAGAAGATTCAACATTCCTGGGATACTCTGCAGGGCCCAGTCAATCCCTGGCCTCTGTGCTGAAGCGGACAACAAAGCTGGTCAACTCTTAGTTACTGCTGCCCTAGGCTGGGCTCAACCCCAGATGTGAAATGTGTCATTGCTCCAAATCCATCCCCTGTACCATTCAGTCCCAGAGAGTTGCACCACTTAAAGTTCACCACCTCTGATGGCCATGGGGCAGCACCAACAAGCCAGCTGGGGCTGGTAGAACATAGGAGTGTGTGTGAAGGAAAACCCCTGAAGACTCAAACAGCAACAATCCCCCTGAACTACACTTCAGAGCCTCTAGGAACAAGGGGCTCAGACAAGGAGCCTCCCTGCTGTGCAAAGCACTACCCATGAAGGGGTAAGGGGCCATTGGCCCAGGACTTCCTTCCAGCAGATGAAAATGGAGGTAATACATGTGCTGGTTCTGCATGACAGAAACCGAAGGGTTCTCCCCCTAGTGCACCCTGGAAAGAAAGAGCGGAGAGCGAGCTATTCACACACACTGCTAGAGCGGTGAGAATTCAGGCACTTACTTATCCTGAGCGAACACTGCCCCTGTGAGGCCGTAGGGGGATGTGGTGTCTATGAGCTGTAGGATTTCCTTGTACTGCTTTTCTGGATAGACATACACAGTCAGGACTGGGCCAAAAATTTCCTGCATAGCAAAACAAAGGCTGTCAGGGCAGGAGCAGCCAAGTGTGTGTGCCTGTGAGCAGGGGCCCACAACTGCTGCTTGTTATTGATGGCAGCGCCTGCTACTTGAACAAATAGCCGGTGTGAAATAGGAGAAATGACCAGCACTGTGAAAGCAGGAGGAGCACAATCAACTCCTGCAGGGAAGGACTCCAGGGGAAGGCAGAGCACCATCTCCCGGCCCATGGCTGCTCACATGTAGATTTGCTTGGCAGGCAGTTCCCTCGAGTTCCTGCCAGGGACAGCGGTGTGCCTTCATTGTTATCTAAGGTGTTTAGGGTCCTGTACATAGTACTTGGGCCAGGCTCCCACCCACACAATGCCCCCTGTCCTCCCCAACACACTTCTGAGCTGAGGATCAGAGCGATTCTGCCTCAGTGAATAATTATAGGACTGCATGGGAAGCAGAGAATGAAAAAAAGAAACAGCTGTCAAAGGCTATGTCTACACAGCAATTTGCCAGCTGATTCAGACTTGCAAGGCTCTGGCTGTGGGGCTGTTTTATTGCTATGTCAACATTTGGGCTTGGGCTGGAGCCAGGGCTCTAGGACCCTGCGGGGTGGGAGGGTCCCAGAACTCAGGCTCTGCCTGAGGCTGGCAGTCTACACAACAATGAAACAGCTGTAGGCAGAGCTCAAGTCATCTGGCAGTGGGGGTGCTGCGGGTCTTTCTTTGCTGTGTAGACATACCCCAAAAGGCCCTCCGGTAAGCCCCTGCTTCTGAGCTGCATTAGTTATTGGCAGCATGTGGGAGAGGAATGCTAAGCATGACAGTAGCCAGCCCTAACCCCATGCCCATAGAATGGGCTTGGGATAAGGCTGAAGCACGGGTTGCTGGGACAAAACTGCTGCTTCTCCTTTAGTTCAGTGGGCTTTAGAAGCTTTTGAGGAGCCTGCCCAGCTTGCCTTTAACACAGACACAGCCCTCGTGCTCTTTATTGGCTGTGGTTTCCATCCATCACGAGGGTGAGCCAAGAGGAGTGGTGGAATGACCACAGATATCAGGAAGGGCTTCCTAGCATGTACAACCGGCCCCTCCCGGAACCTCTGGATGCCCCGTCACTTGAGCAGCTAAGGCACCGGGAAAGACAGCGTGGGAAACAATCCTGCTCCACTTACCGTGCTGCGCCAGTGGCCTCCTATTTAACTGCACGCTCATCATGGAGCTTGTGCTGCTCTGAGACCTTGTGGGCACCTCAAGGCCCATGGGCGGGCTACAGTCTAGGCAGGAGGCAGCAACACACGCACGGAGGAGCAGTGCAGTTACTCATTAAGGGGAGGGGGTCCTATGGGATCAGTCCTAGAGGATGGGAATCTCTGGCCTAGATGGCTAAGATTTTTCTCTTTCAAAGACCTGTGTTTCTGCAATGGCTATTCTTCCTGCTCTTCTTGCTGTCAATTCAACCTAGACCCCCGCAGGAGAGAAAGGGATACTCACCTCTTCCATGATGGGGTCCTTTGGGTCTTTGCTCTCCACGATACATGGCTCAACAAAATACCCAACAGTGTCATCGCACGTCCCCCCTGCCAGGATGCTGAGGTTGGGCGACGTCTTGGCGTGTTGGATCCACTTCTTAATACGTGCAAAAGACTGAAAACCACAGTGTGAGGAGGAGTCTGAAAGGGGCATTGCCCATTGGCGACACTAGCCATGGAGCGGCCTAGGCCCTCCAGTAAATGAGGGCTGACTCATTTCCTCGCTCCCTTGCATCCTAAGAACTGCCAGCAGGATCAATCAGCGGCAGACGAGCTATTACAGCACATGAAGCCACTCGCTAGAGTGCTGCCTAGAAAGCAGCGCTGGGTCCACACCTCACTGCATGCCCCAGGATTTGCTTCCGGGAAGATCTCCCAAGAGCATCCCTGCACTTAGAATCTTAGACCCTTTCTGGCCAAGATCATGACGACTGCCACTGGGGACAGCAGTCTCAAACAGGTGGAGTAAGGCAGGGCTGTCCAGAATTGGCTAGAAACCCAAAGCCATGTACACTTTGCAGCTGGCCCCGGAGACACGACCAACGGAAGACACAGAGCCAAGGACTACTAGCAAAGTGGAGCATTGCATGCTGGGACCTGTAGCATGGCCAACCACACCTCTGTATTAAAGATGAGCAACTGCAGTCTCAGAGGGCTAGTGCTCTGGCCATGCCCTGGGGCAAGGACAGAGTAGGGAGACAGACTCTGCCCCCACCAGGGGGGCCAGGCACAGCAAGGGGCTGTCCAAAGCCTTGATAGTGAGGGCAGGTCCCGTGCCGCAGAGGTCCCTTCTCTACGATGGAGGTGGATGAGCGAGATTTGCAGCCAAAAAGCCACCTGCCTGCCCACAAGCTAAGACAGCACTTGCCAGCTCAGCTACGCCTGGAACGCCGGAAGGGGAGGAAGTGCAGCCCCTGACGAGGCCAAAGGAATAATCAATATCCAGAAGGGTGTGGCCAGCTTGGAGAAACCACGCAAGGCCTCTGGGGAGCAGCAAAAAAGCTGGCTGAGGAGATCAGACTTTGGCAAGCCAAAAGGCCCACCTCCATACCGCAGTGCTTGCCAGAGCCTCCCCCTAGCAGCCAGGGCCCACCCTCCGGAGGGACTCAAGCAGTCAAGCCAGCAAGGGGCCTGGGGCAGGGGGCTGGTCTTACCTTGTCATCGATCACAGCCGAGAAAAACGTGGCGAAATCCTGGGCAGGCTGCGGAAGGAAGAAGGGGAGCCGGTGAAAGAGTGAGCAGGCTTCTTCGCTCCACAGGCCATCAACTGCCTCTGAGCGCCAGGCAGGTAGCTCAGAAGGCAGGAGGAGGAAGAAAGAATCTAAATCCCCCAAGTGACACTTGTCCCTTCTTTAATATCGCCCATCCCCACACCCCTAAGAGGGAGCAGCCGGCCTTTTTCAATTACGCTGTGGCGTTAACAGTTCCTTACAATCGTTCCTCCGCAGTGCTGGCTACAAGTTAATTTCTAATCACTAAAAAGATGAGGGGGGAAGAACCAGTGGATAAAAAGCTCGGTTCAATAGGAATTAGCAGCCGGCTACTGCAGCTTCTAATCCCATCAGCCACCCGCTGAGCCGCAAAGCCCAGCAGCTCCACTCACGTCTCCCACTTTGATGTTCCCATGCTCCTCCAACAGTTTCTCTTTGATCTGGGGCCACAGCGAGTCGGGGGCGTAGAGGCGGGAGCAGGCCGAGCATTTCTGGCCGCTGTACTCAAAGGCCGAGCGCAGGGTCCCGTTCACCACGCTGGGCACATCGGCTGAGCTGTGCACGAAGTGGAAGTTCTTCCCGCCGCACTCTGAGGAGAGGCACAGACCCACCCACCCACCCCACGCAGGAGGAGCCGTCACTGCCTCGTCACTTCCAGACAGAGCAACTTACAGCCAGCCCCAGCTGTCTTGAGGTACAGTCCTGCTTAACACTCAAGCCACAGGCAGCAGACACCATACCCTCAGCAGCCAAGCCAGCCGTCTGCCTACCCCCACGTGTCTGAATGAACCCTACCCCATGCTCCTTGGGACGCAGGGCTGGCTCTAAGCGAAGACACTGCTGAGGAATAAATACCAACAACATGGGAACCACCTGCCTAGCTCTTCTACAGCACCTCCAGCCAAGTCTCTCCCAGCAGCCCTGTGAGGTGGGTCAGAATTATCAAACCCATTTTGCAGCTGGGGAAACCGAGGCACAGGGAGGGGAAGTGACTCACACTAGGTCACCCAGCAGGTCAGTGGTAGAATTGGAGTTTGAACCTTGTTCCCTTAGTCCTAGCCTTCCCTTCAGCCTTGCAATCCCTTGGGTTCACCCTGTCTCTTCCCTTTCTCCCTCACTAGGTTCAAAGCAAAGGGACCATCGTCCCATTAGCAGGAGGTGAGCAATGGGAGTACAGCATCTGCTGTAGGCTCCTTTGAGTAAACAGAGAAAGGAGCATGCCCAGCATGGAGCAAGAGCCTTACAAACCACCTACCTCAATAGCTGCAACAGCACCAACCAGCCCTCGGCACCCTACCCCCCCTGCTCTGCCCCAGGTATCCCTTACAGCCCCACAACCACCCATCCTCTGCTCTTTACCCAACTCCTCCCACAGTGAGTTGGGTACCGCATCCCGTCAGAGCGGCCACAGCCATTTCTGCACCAGGCTCGCTCCAAGCTGAGGCATGGCTGTGCCCAGGTGCCAGCTGCTCTTCCCAGGAGGTTCACTGCAAGAGGCCTCCCCGAGCTGATCTCAAAATGGCACCAGGGTCCCTAAATATCTCGGCCTGTTCAGCTCAGCCGGGGCAGAGCATGTGCCGAAAAGGATGCACTCTGGAATAGGACATCCAGGGGAATACTAGGTCACAGCTAGGCCATAGCTAACCTGTACAGGGGAAGGAAAGCATCCTTGGGGTCCCAAACACAGGAGCCAACTGAGTCCGCTTGGGATCTTTAGTCTGCGTGTAGGAGACAGACCTGTACAGCCCCACACTGCTCTGCATAGCTGGGAACACGGGGACTCTGCCCTGCAGTGCCTGGGATCTGAGTGCAGGCCCCTGTCGTGTCCATATCACCACCCTCTGTCCTTCCCTAAACTCGGAGCACTGAAGAGCGATTGGCCCCATCTTAAAGCTCAGCACAGCCCAGAGCAGTTAAATGAAGTGCCTCACCCAGCAAGGCTCTAGCAGAGCCCTGAGGCTAGAACCCAGGTGTTCTGGCTTTCAGGCCTCTGCTCTGAACACTAAACCACACTCCCTCCAAGAGCTGGGAAAAGAACCCGGGAGTCCTAACTCACAATTCCCTGTTGCACCCACTGGAGCCCTCTCCTTGCCAGGTCTCCCTCCAGACACCTGTTTGATTTCAAATGCACGTGTTTGGTAGGAGACCACCTGAAATACAGCACAGCCATGGAAGTTAACAGCAAGCTGGCCACACAAGCCTGGCTAATTTGCTGCCCAATTCCTGCTGAGACATTCCCCTGCATCTGGCATGGCCCATGTGGCTCTTGTCCCCCCGAGAGCTAAGTCTGGGCATTACCTCCTGCCAGGCGCGGGAAGGTGCGGTACCGATCCAGGTTCTCTGACACCTGCTTCCAAAGGTGCTTGAAGGTTCTGAAAGGCAGAGGAGGAGAGTGAGACCCTGGCACCACACACTCAGCGCACACTGGAGCGAGCATCTCGAGCTGTGGAACCAGGCTCCAGCTCTCAGGCCCCATGAAGATTTGAGGTTGTCCTAAAGCCCCAGATCCACGAGCTGAAGAAACTTCACCTCCCCATTCCAGCCAAGATGCCTGATCCAACGCCCACCGTAGCCAATGGAAACAACTCCCATTGACTTCAACAGGCTTTGGCTCATACCTTGAGAGGAGAGGAGACAACCCGAGAACCAGAGCCTAGACACAAAGGATGGGCTCTACCGAAAAGGCAGAGATGGAGAGATGGTGAAAGAGGGGAGAGAAAAGTGGCACAGAAGAGAATAAAGGAGAAAGAGAAAGTCTGGCAGGAGCTTCCAGTTCTTTTCTTTCCCTCCTTTTTTGGTTCTGACTGTGACAAACCCCTGAGCTGCAAAACAATAAAAATGCTAATATGCTCCCACCAGGAGAGAGAGCCGCTAATACTAATTTATGAGCTTCCCACCTTTAAAGCCCAATGCTCATCAGACCATGTCATTCGGCTGGTTAGCGGGGCCCCTGGATTTTAATAGTCTGTCATCTTTGGGAGCAGCGCTTCGGGCAAGGCTAGCAGAACCCTTTGCAGGAATAACTTACCCTGAAGTGCTGGGAGGCGAGTGCCATTTGCAAATCTACATGGACAAAGGGAGCACCTGCCTGAAATGCCCTTTACCAGGAGAAGGAGTCCTTCACATGGCTAATTCACATCCCTTTAACGCCTGTCGGCAGGGCGCATGTGAAATAAACAACACGTCCCTTTCCTACAGCATCGCTCTCCCAAGGAGCTCTTCAAAGGCTTTGTGAGCAATTAACAGAAGCTGCGGTGTCCGTGCAGGACAAGTAAATATCACCCCCAATTTACCGATGAGGGTTAACATCTTTCTGTGCCTCAGTTGAGAAACATGTCAGGTCACAGATGAAATCAGGACCCAGGAATCAGAACTCCCACCCCCCCATTCCAGCCTTTAGACACACGCCCTGTAGGGAAAGAATGGGTGGATACTCCAGGGGATACTGTATGGAATATGTTAGGTCCCATCTACACCACTGCTTTTAACTGGGGCCCTGTCCCTTGGTCACAGTGTAGATGGGAGTCTGGATTTGCCCACCAGCAGCCCTGCAGGAAGTCCCCACGACAAGGTGTTTACAGTCTTTGGAGTCTAGAGAAGCAGGGGCTTTGGTAACATCCACGGAGGTTTCATTATGCCCTGGAAATTAACATCATTCCTCAGCTGCCATAAGGTGTCAAGTGTCCTTTGTTCTTATACAGTCAGAGCAAACGGGGAGTGGGGGGCACATGACAATGAGACGCACTTAGGGCTGATCTTTTTCCTTTCTATCAGGATTGTCCCAATCCTGACCTTGCTTGCGGGACATTAACCAGTCCTGAACTGACAGGTTTCAGAGTAGCAGCCGTGTTAGTCTGTAACCTTCAGTGCCTGCAAAATGCTGCTGTGTGGTGGCATCACATCTGAGCAGATGATGCTGCAGCATCATGACCCCACCCTGCCCTACCCAACCCCCTCTCCAAAGAGCCAGCCCTCGGCCGACTTCCTTGCCCACTTACGGCACGCTGCCCGTGAAGTTGAGCCCGCAGAAATGCTCAGAGCTTGTGACCGTGTCTCCAAAAACAGCTCCGTCAGCCGGGACAAACTGAATGACGTTTGGAGGGAGACCAGCTTCAAGGAGAATCTTGTACACGGTGAAGTTGGACAGCATGGCGGCATCGCTGGGTTTCCAGAGGACCACATTTCCCTGGAGGAGGAGGCGGAACAAATCAATTGATCATGGAGGGTGGCCATGGGCATAGATAGCAGGCGATGAGGTCCCCCCTCGGTGCTGACCCCACGGCTCCAAAGCTCAACGACCCAACCAAAGCCCCTGTCTGCCAGCAAAGCAGATAGGGGAAGAGCAGTGAGAGTCAGCTGTGTTTGCTGGGGGTCCAGCAGCGCTGATGTGCGTGGGATTGATACCCATCCTGCATTTGGCTTCAAGTTTCAGTTTCAAACAGCACTGAGCTTAATGCCCAACTCAGCTGAAGCCTCAAGACTTTGTCCCGCTCACACTGAAACCAAGCAGACCCCATAACGACCCTCTGCTTATCTCTAGCACCGCCCCTCTGCAGATCTCCCGCCAGCTGAGCCTGGCACCGCTGGGTAGTCAGTAGGTGCCACCCCCATTTTACAGATGGGGGAAACAGAGGCACAGAGAAGATAAGGGACTTGTCCAAGGTTACAGAGCGAGCTGCGGGGCTGGGAATGGGACCCGAGTCTCTGCCAGCAGCTTCAGCCATACAGCTGTACTTTCTCCTTGAAACTGGGTGTAAACCAGTGGGTGCTTTAACCAGCCAGGAAAGGGAAATAAAGCTCCCGGCTTCAGTCCATTTTTAAGGCTTTCTTCAGGGCTGGTTTTATTGTCCACAGAAAAGAGTGAATCAACGGAAAGACACTGGGTAATAATTCCTAGAGAGGTGTCTCACACCGTCCCTCCCACCTCTTTCACCCAGCCTGGAGAGAAGAGGACACGTCCCATCCCTTAGTTTCCCTTTGACCCAGCTTCCCCTTCCTTTTATACTTTGTCCCAAGCAGCCATGTGACCAGCAGGGATCCCTTAATCCTCTCCTGGTGCTGTACCTTTCCCTCATTGCCCTGGGCCTGACTCTCATGTTTGTAAGAGACTGAAGCCAGGTGAGCTCCCAGGTTTGAAAGGTTCCACCCAGTTCTGTGCTACGCCCACTACACCAGCCATCCAGCCACTCGAGGGGCGAGCTACATGGAAGCTCACGGCAGCACAGGGGTGTCGTAAACCAAGCCACAACGGTCATGGCAGACGGAAAGCCGGGGGGGGGCACGGGAACAAGGGGCCATAAAACATCTGTCCATCTGGATTGGATGTTCAGATCCTGAGCCTCTCAACACAAACCCTCCCCTCCCCTCTTTCTTCCACTCCGAATGGTGGGAAAACTACATCACGCTCAGCTAAATGTTAAAGTCACTGTGAAATCCAATACAGACCACAGTCGGGGACAAGAGACCAGAGGGGCCAAGTTGCTGGTCTGTTCTGATGTGGCAAAAGCTCTGCTCCTCTGAAATCCTTCTCCCATCATTGTAACAGTATTAATCGTGTTGATCTCTCCAGCTATTCACGTGGTCAAGATATTTAATCCCTTGGGAATTCCACTGTAAATTACCGAAGCACTAATTACCATGATGCTAATTAATGTCCACGCATTATAACAAGTTGGCCCACAACTCTCCATTTTAATTCCGGGTGTACAAAATAGGGATGTGGGCTTGGCAAACTAGCCACTTCTTTGATACCAGGAGCCGAGCGACCCCTCCTCCATCTCCCCTTTAACAGCCCACTACCAGGGGCAGTGAAGATCTCAGCTTTCCCTATTAAATGGAGGCAGAGACACTGGCATGCAGCACCTCTGCTGTGGCGTGTCCTCAAGTGAAAAGCAGACACAAGGAAAGAGAGACCAGAAAATAGGGAGACTCAGCTGTTAGGGATGGATCAGACCTGCCAGGTCCAAACTGCCACCACGTAGCTCACCCCGGCCAGCCAGAATTGTCCCCTATACACCGGATTAGCTCTGAATGTCCCAAGGGATGTGGATGAAATCCCATCCCTTGGGAGTCTATCCCCCAGACAAACAGCTCACCCCATCAGAAAGATTCCCCTGTTCTTCATCTCTTAACATTGCTATTATTTATATTACCGGAGCACCTAGGACCCCTTAAAAGAGCTAAATGCTTGGTTGTTTTTCCTTGTAAATCAATGCGCTCCAACTCCAGTAGAGGACGCTGTGCTGCTGGAGGCACCATCTTCCATATGGAGCTTAAAGTCTGAGGTTCTGGTCATTAAAGATGCCAGGACACTTTTCATAAGAGGAGAAAAGTTAAACCTGGTGCCATGGTCCAAATTCCATTTGCCTCTCTGAATCCCTGCTGCACTTCTATTTGGGCACAGTATTCTTCACATCCAGCTCTAAGCTGCTGGGTGCCCTGTTTAACAGCTATCGTGCTCTACCCCAGAGGTGGCTGCACTTCAGCGGCAGGCAGTGCCTACGTGTGGTACGTACATCAGTTGATGAACTGCTTTGGGATCCTTTTGGTTGGAAGACTACAAAAAGACTACTAAAAGCAATTTAGCATTGTTGTGAATTTCGGTCCATCTCCCATTGCTGCCCATATTTTTGAGCTCGTTCTGTGGCCTGCAGGGAGCTTTACCGAAAGTTGAAATCTGGGTACATTATATCCAGGGCCTTGCCCTCATCCACACTCGGGGTTACACCTTGGAAGGCACTGCCCGCAGATCGTAGTCCATTACTTACTCGGTGAACTCCCAACCACCACCTCATTCCATGGCCAGTGGTAATACCAGTACCTTTCCTAGACCAGGAGCCAGAATCACTGCTCTGCCATTACCAGTCTAACCCCTGCAAGGCATTACTTATTACTTGGGTAGCTGCAGCACCACGGAGCAGGTGGTGTACAAACATAGAACAAAAGACAGCCCCATAAGTCCCTTCCTATTCTTGCTCCCTTTCCACGATTATAAACGTCTTCTTCTTTCCACGATTAGCAGCGATTTCTCCTCCGCTATCCTGACCCTCTCCTGAGCCAAAGCCCAAAGTCATTAGCATGGAGCCAAACTTGGCCTGCCTTATTCAGTTGAAACGCCCATTGCATTACATACTTGGCCCTATCTTTACATAAATAAATAAGGAAAATCTCAATAATTACAGTCCAGTGAGCACCTCACCTCAGTGGCAGATTAGCCAATGGGCCAACGGGGCCCGGGGCCAATTCGAGGGGCCCAGAAAAAATGGGTGCATCCGCACCCCAACCCCACTCCCTGGCAGAAGTGCTGGGCAGCAAGGGAAGCCCTAACGCCCCAAACCCTTGCTGTGACCCCAGAACTGGAGGAGCTCTCGCTCCCTGATGCAGCATCAGGGTGGGAGAGCTCACACTCTGCACTGTGGCTCCGGGGGAGCGTGGCGGGGGGGGGGTGAGAAGTGATAGAGTTTCTCCAGTCTTGGGGCTGCAGTGTGGCTGGGGGCAGAAAGGAGCAACGGTTGCAGAGCCATGCAGGGGGCAGACCTGCTGGGGGAAGGGGCGGAATGGGGTGGGACTGTGGGCAGGGCCGCAGGCAAAAGGGGCGGAACAGGGGCAAAACTGTAGGCATAAGGAGTGGGGAGGGACCCCCCCACTTGCTCTGGCCCAGGGCCCCCCAAAATCTTAATCCATCTCTGCCTCACCTAGGTCCTCAGGAAACCAAGAATTTGAGGGCTTGTCTACGCAGGGAAATTGACCAGCATCACTATCGCAGCAGAATTATTCCACTAGAGCTACGCTGGTACAACTCCCGGCACGGCCACTATTCCACAAGAATTCCAGAGAGGAGTAATTATTCCTGAATAAAGTCACTTTTAGTGCACAACGGAGTGCCCACATAGGGCAGTTAGACTGGCACAGCTACCACAGAGTAGTTATTCCACTAAAGCTATGCCGGTCAATTTCCCTGTATGGACAAGCCCAACACAACATGCCTGACCTACCATGGGTCATGACAACTGAAATACCCCATCGTCAGAGTCACCCCTTTGGCACCAACATCCTAATTTCATTAAGCAGTGGTGCCCATTTTTACTTTTGCAAGCGTGTTGACATTGTACCAAAGCAAAATGACATTTAAAAGCTTGCAGCGTCGGGGCTGAAGGGGGCCGTTTATATCAACAAAAGCAGGGAAAGTCTTGGCAGCTACTATGTGACATTTTACTTAACTGTGAGGGAGGTGGGGTAAGAGAATGCTTCCAGGGGGCCTACATTTTCAAGAGGAACTATTGATTTTGGGTAGGGTGCACTCTATTTGTAGGTGTCCGGCCTGGGAGACACCTTAAAGATTTTCCCAGGGCAGGTGCTTAGCTATCTAAATCAATAAATCAGCTGGCATTTCAAATTGAGCACTCAATGATGGAGGCAACCAAAAGCACTGGTCACGTCTGAACGTTCAGGCCGGACTCTGTAGTCCTTTGGCCGGGTTTGATGGGGAATCTGGGTTAACTCAACAGACACTGGCTAGTTTAGTGCAGCCTAGGGCTTAGTTCGTTTCATTCAGAAACGCTTCAAATATGGGCCCAGAACCTCTCCTCCTATTTGGACCATGCCAAGCAGCACAAAGTGGTGAAATTTGGCCTTAACAGGCCAGCCGAGAATTATCCAGCATAAGGGAGCTCTCCGGTGGCATAGCTGGCACCTACATCAAACTTCCCCCTCACCCCCAAAGCACAGGTGGCAGCGCAAGGCGCAGCTGTGCCACACCAATTTGCAGCTGGCATAAACTAGAGCAGCCTCTAAACTGCTCTAATTTATTCTGATGGGCAGGGGCACGTGTAAATGCCCCAGGAGGAATCAGGGAGACATACCTTGATCCCTGCCAACCCTGTGTCAGGCAGATCTCAGTGCAGGAGAGACACTAGACACTAATACTTCTCTCTCTCTTCCCCCCACCCCCTTTCTTTTGTAAGCATATCCAAGAGGCTACAGCAGAACTGCCAAGCAAGGCTGGAATTCCAGGCCAGCCCAGCAGCACAAAACTGCCGTGGTTTTATTGTTCTGACCCACTCCCTCTTCTGCCCTTCCTCCACCCCACACAATCCGGCTGTTAGGAAAACCCTGGCATATCCCGCCTCACACCCACTGCCCAAGGCAGGACTCAAGCTGAGCTACCAACAGCTCACTGCACTTCAGCGCTAAGAACTCCTGTGTGCTCACACACAGCCCGCCGTATCAGCCTGATTGGACCCAAGCGCCTGTGTAACACTGCCCGACTGTGAAATCAGCAGCCTCGTTAACAAGTTAATTTCACAGTCTCCTAATGCAACCACTGCTCTACAGCAGACGCTGATTAGGGTGCAGAGTACTCCCGCCAACCTTTCCATGGGCAATGTTGAGCACTAAGGCTGCCCCCAATAAATGCCTGCTGTAGGAAAGTCTCTACCCCAGCCTCGCCAGGAATATACAAGGTAAGCTGGGCGCTCCTTCTCTAATAATAAAAGAGCAAAGGGACGGTCAAAGGCAACACATTTAAAACAGACTAAATAAATTTTTGCACAATGCACAGCTAGCCAGTGGAACTCACTGCCACAATATGTCACTGAAGCCAAGAGCTTAGCAAGATTTTTGGAGGGGAGGGGGTCACTTAATGTAACCCATTATCCATATGGGGAGGCTTGAATAAGTATAAAAGGCATACAAACCCTCATGCTTCAGGACACAAGACAACCACTAACTGGTGGGGTCAGGCAGCTGATGCCATACTTGTCCATTAAAGGGTTTCCTCCCACTCCTATGAAGCGTCTGGTAGCGTCAGAGACAGGATACTGGAATGGGGGGGGTGCATTTTACTACGAGTACCTTGATGTTTGCATTTCCTAGCATTGGGGCATTTGAAATTGCAACCTTAGCGTTCCAATAAAGCAAAATTTCTTTACTGATTGTGGAGTGTTGGTTGCTCAACTACCCCTGGGGGTAGCACACAGGGCTGATTCATTGGGCAAAGAGCCGTTTAATCCAAAACCCCA
The DNA here is from genome assembly GCF_009764565.3 of Dermochelys coriacea. Taxonomy (NCBI): domain Eukaryota; kingdom Metazoa; phylum Chordata; order Testudines; family Dermochelyidae; genus Dermochelys; species Dermochelys coriacea. The sequence continues at coordinate 8,040,433 of NC_050085.1, forward strand.
GCGCTGCGTAAAGAAAACCCACACACCCCCTCCACACTCACCATCAAAGCCGGAGCCCCTGCCAGGTTCCCACCAATCGCAGTGAAGTTAAAGGGCGAAACAGCTGCCACAAAGCCCTGCGTGCAGGGGAGGGAAAGGAAGAATTTACACAGTGTCATGCGCACACCCCAAAGGAGGCCACAGGAGCATGGAAAAAACTTCCCACTGCAGCTCGCGAAGCACAGGGAGAGCTCAGCGCTCCCACAAATGCAGAGCATCTGGTCTGAGCCGCGTTTTCTCATGCCCCCCACACCTTGGATGTGCATGTCTGAGCCACCCCACCCTTCACCTCACCTCCAGCCCCCGGTAGACCATGCTGTTGGTGCTGATGGGGACGCTGACGGGCTGAGAGTTCTCCAGCTCCAGCGCGTACTTGGCGTTGAATCGGAAGAAATCTATCAGCTCCGCAGCTGCGTCGATTTCCGCCTGGATGACGGTTTTGCCCTGAAAGGGGAATGGGAGAGATAAACACACTCCCCTCTGCTTTCTCCCTAAGGGCTAACGGTCACAGGGGCTTGGCTTCTTTCAAGCTGCATTGCCCCATGCTGCCTCTGCCCCTTGCTCTCACTGGGTGGGCGACGACCAGCAGGAAAGCCTGACTCCCAAACTCAGACTGGGTTTGTTAGTATGCTTCCCCTCCCGCTCCCCGGCACAGCCCCACCCCCAGCACAAGGTGAAAGATCGGGGCTGGGAATCAAACCCAGGTGTCCCACACGGCGTTAGCACACCAGTAAGTCACTAGCCCTGTACCGATTGACGTCTGTTTCATGCAATGTCTCCAACAGCTTGTGCAATGAACACAGACCAGACCCTACCACTGTAATTGCTAAGAGTGCATTGGCTACATCAGACCCAGGAAATCCCCTTTCACAGTGCTGTCTGATCTAGGACCCCAGTATGTAGCCTGGGCCCCATGCTATCCTAGTGACCCATTTCCCGCCCCACATGCCGCTAAGGGAACTGGGACCAACTGAAGCACTCAAACTAGCAGATTTAAAGAGCTGGGGGCACTCAGCAGAGGGCCTTCGGCTCTGGGGTCTGCTTCCCTCACTGGGTCAACACCAACAGGAATCTGTTGCGATTTCGAGAACAGAACAAGGCCCCTCTTCTCCCACAGGGTTTTTGTGGGCAGGATAAACTTGTTTTGGGGGGAGGGGGGATCCTTTGTTTGAAGACACCACCCGTGTTCCTAAGCGGGTGCATTAGGACAGATCCCTGCCAGATGCCCTGCAGGATTCATACAGCCCCTTCTTGCAGCAAAAGTGAAGGGGGAAAAAATCAGGCTCCTGCTAGAATCTAACCCCCTAATCGTGGGTCTCACTGGCCACTCCTGATCAGCCCAACCCTGGACATCACCTTCCCGTTTCACCCACTGTCGCCCCCAGGTTGGCCCAGGAAATTTTGCTGCTGACGCAACATTAATGTGGCGCTGAAAGCTGCTCACCTCACACTTCCTGGGTATTTCCACCCCACTCAGCAGCCTTCTCTGCCTACCCCTGGCATTATAACCATCAACTGCTACATGGGAAGCTCCCGCACGTCTGCTCCATTAACAAGATCCCCCCTGCTGCTCTCTAGGTGCAGGGAGGGTCCTGCTAGAAAACAGCCAGTCAACGTCCCCAGCGGAAGGGGACGGATGCACGGCTCCAGCAGTAAAGGAAGAACTCGGGCTACACGAGTTCTTGTTGCATCACAGACGTTTCTCATATTTGTGTCACTTACTCCTGTCTGATCATCAAGATTTGGGCCAGCAGCTCCTCCTGCCACCTTCCCCCTCAATCATTATGGTTTATCCCAGCAGGGGACCATTCCACCTGCAGCCTTACCTGCCCAAGCATGGTCTTGGCCAGCATTTCCGCTCGCCGTGGGCCGCTCAGCATGTCAGCCGCCTTGAAGAAGATCTGTGCCCTGTCCTGGACGGGTCTCAGGTCCCACTCCTTCCGCACCGCCACGGCGGCATGGATTGCTTTGTTAAGCAAGTCCTGAGGAGCAGGAGATGGAAGCACAACAGATCAGGGCTTGTCGGAACCTCAGTGCCCTAGCCCAGGGCTCGTGGCAGCCTCATGGCTGAGATCAGCAGCTGCAGGTGTGAAGAACCAGCCACACCCCAACTCCGCTGCATATGGAGTCCCAACAGTAACCCAAAGACTTTGCTGCAGGCCGCAGCTGTGAGCTTGGAATTATGCCCAGGCTCAGTGGGACTTTGAACACCAGGGGTTCAAGAACCTCTCAGGCAGGCAGGTCAGACTCGAGAGGTTTTTCCCGTTTCCCTGTTAATGGTTGCAACACTAAATAAATACTGCTACTGTGTGTTCTGATAAGGCTCTCAAAGCACTTTACATACATCCCCCCAAGCTGCACAATCCCAGTGCGAGGTAGGGAAGGACTAAATATCGGGGTCTCTTCAGACACTATTGTAATGCAACCACCTCTGGCATGGAAGACAGCAGCTGTCTAATACCATGTAACCATTTTAGTGCAGGAAGGGGAGAAGACTCCCATGTCCAGCTGAAAACACTAGGGAAATTTGCATTCAGGCTACATAACAACCCAAGTTGGGATCTGGCCAGGACACCCCATTCCAGGATCGGTTGCGACTGTGGGCCTAGATTTTACAGTTCATTTAGCATCCAGCTGGGTCTCTGGTTCAGTGCCAGCTCTGAGGGAAGAAGACCCGCTATGGAGTCGCCTCCCCAGCTTTCTGCAGCGAGCCCCCTACATGACTCGACTCAGCAACTGGATTGCAGCACCGGTTTTCACTCCCACATTCATCTTAAGCAGCTAAGCCCCACTCTCCCCCAGCTGCACTAGCAAGGAGCAGGGGCGCTGACTCCTGAGAGGGGTGCAGATGGATCTGTGCGGGGTGCAAGCCCAGCGGCTGCGGACACAGCATGTGGCGCTATCCTGGGTTATGTGGTTTAGAGCACCCACAGCAGGCATGCCAGAGGCCCACAGCGCTGCACCGTGTTAGGAGCTCAGCCTCATTAAAGCAGAGGGGATAAAAGCATCACTTTCATCTGCAGGCTCTGGGTAAACCTCCCTAGGCTTAGTCTGTCGCCAATAAAGGACAGCTCGGTTTCCCATGACCTCATGCCCTCAAGCCTGCCCCCTGCCGGTCAGACGCTGGGAGGCAGATCTGGGCACAACCCTGGGCCACACTCACCTTGTCCGCATAGCAGAACTTGGCCACATTGTGCGAGTGATTGAACGGCTGAAAGGAGGAGAGCCTGGGATAATTAGTGCTGTAAAGATCCCCCTCCCCTCCCATGCCACTCCACACACACTCTGCCCTCCCCCCGCAACACTTCTGCATACAGAACAATTCCCCATTCACACGGGCTCAAACCCAGGCAGAGAAGGTGCGTATCCATCCCCATCCCCATGAACCCACCCTGCTCCAAAGCGTCCTCCATTCACCTTCTGCTGAGTTCACCCAGACGCCCAAGTCCCGCTTCAATGACCCGCGTTTGGGACACTCACATGCAATGTGCTTTGGTTTTGCCTGTGTGGACAGGGACCGAATGGCATGCACCAGCCCTGGTCTATGACACCCAGAGAGGATGGGCAGCGCTGGCCCCTAGATGGTTTGGGGAAACAGCTTAGACTGCAATTCCCAGGAGGTGCTTTCTGGTCCCAGTAAGGGTGGCTTCCTCTGGGACTAATGTGGGGGGCACATTATCCCCTATCTCCCTATGGCAGGGTTCCTATACCTTCCTCCTAAGCTGGTACTGGCCACTGTCAGAGAGAGGATTCAGGACTGTGGGTCTGATCCAGTCTGGCAATTCCTATGAGGGACTTCCCCAAAGATCCATCCATTACCATGCTCCCGGCTAAGGCAGCTCACCTTTCGTAAGTCTCAAGGAAAGGGCCCTCATTTCTGTAATGGGCCGGTTTGCTACAAGGCAACATTTAATAAGGACACTAGGTAGAACTACACCCCGGAGGGAGAAATACATGAATAAGCGGGAGCAATCCCTGGGGAGGGGAATGTCTTCCAGGAAGGGAATAAAACTGCCCCACATTGGGATTTCCCCGTCGTATCAGAGAGGTTCCCCACAGATTCCCAGGGCTCTGCCAGCCTGTGCAGGGGTCACCTAGCAACCTGGCGCTCCCCACTGGGACTCACCGACAACTGGTATCTGACGTCTGATGTCCACACCTCTTCTCCCCCCACCACGCATGGGATGGCCTCCGTCTTGCCCTTCAGATCGTTTAGCGCCTATCGGATGAGTCAGAACAAAAACGAACCAGTGAGAGCTGAGCAGCTCCCCCTCTGCTGAATGGAAGGCAGCCCCTGGGGATGGAAAGGGTATCCAGCCAGCCATGGCTTTGATCCGCCTCCCTTCCCCACAACACAATCAAACCGGGTGACCTGATGGTCCTATGAACGGCCCTGCCAAAGGTCCATGTGTGTGTCCCTCTTGAACCTGCCTGCCAGACCAGCACTGTGCTCAGATCCCAGGGAAAGGAAACCTTGGACTTCTCCAGTACCAAGCTCTGTTCAGACTGAGAACATCCCCGTGTTATGGGGGCCATCTGCAGGGTTAAGGGGGGGAGTAACAAGAGTGGAGTGGGCAAAAGGCTTCTCCCCAGTAGGGTAACCATCAGGGGTTGGGATGGGTGTCCAACCACTTCAGCTAAAGAATCAGCCTCTTTAGAGTGAGCCTGGAAGATCACACACACCACACTAGCAGTTTCTTGGCTGCAACAAACTGCTCAGGACAGTACCTTCTGAAGAGCCGCTCGTTCCGGGCTGCCCTGCTTGAACTCCAGAACGGGTTCGTTGGTCACCTCTACAGCTATACGGTGTTGCCATCGCAGCCTGGGAAGGGAAAGAGAGAGAGACACTGAGAAGCCACACACATCTTCATTCAATCTATACCGCGGCAGTCCTGGCCGGTGAAGTAAGACAGGCATCCACGGAAGCGCTGCTGTGGAGTTTCATTCCTTATTACTGTCAGCAGTACATGCTGTAACAGACAGTCAGCTTGAAGACCACATTTCCTGTGGCTAGAGCTGAAAGAGGTCAGGAGAAGTTTGTTGTTGCTGTTCTGTGACTGTACAGCTCCTAGCACGTTGGGGTCCTAGGTGCCGTGGCACACGAATAAATAATAATAATAATTTCCCTCTCTTTTTCCCAGTTTGTTTACTATGTACATTTGATGGCACTCTATGGTTAGTTAGTTTCACTGCCTAGTTAGTTTCTCATGCATGGCGTGGGTCTTTCATGCAGCAACAGGGGACAGAAAAGCCATTTTGAAAGAACAGGACAATGTGATTGTAAAGCCACAAGATTTGGCAAGAGGACTGGTGATGGGGTTAACTACTTTTAAACTTGCTTTTTGAAACTGACTTAGGGCAGAACTTCCAAGAGAACCTAAGTTACTTCGGTGCCATCAGCTGTCTACACTACAAGCTCTGCAGACACTTCTTATAGTAATGGAAGGTGTTTTTCCGTCATCGTTAATCCACCTGTCTGAGGGCTCGGTTACACGTAAAACGCTACAATGGCACAGCTGCAGTGCAGACACTAGCTACGCCGATGGGAGGGGCTCTCCCCTTGGCATAGGTCAGTGGTGCTCAATCTTTCCAGACGACTGTAGCCCTGGCAGGAGTCGGATTTGTCTTACGTACCCCAAGTTTCCCCTAACTTTAAAACTACTTGCTGACAAAACCAGACAGAAAAATACCAAAGTGTCACAGCCACACTATTACTGAAAAATTGTTGACTTTCTCATTTTTACCATAGAATTATAAAATAAATTAATTGGAATATAAATATTGTACTGACATTTTAGTGTCTAGTATATAAAACAGTACAACAAGTCACTGTTTGTATGTAATTTTAGATTGTACTGACTTCACTAGCGCTATTTATGTAGCCTGTTGTAAAACTGGGCAAATCTTTAGATGAGTTGATGTACCCCCTGGAAGACCTGTGTACCCCCAGGGGAACATGTATCCCTGATTGGGAACCACTGGCATAGGTAATCCACCTCCCTGAGAGGCCGTAGCTAGGTTGATGGAAGAATTCTTCCATCAGCCTAGCTGTGCCTAGGTCAACCTAACTACAGCACCCAAGATGTGTTATTTTCATAGCCCTGAGCCACATAGCTAGGCTGATCTAAAAGGCCTAAGTCCTATTTTCAAAAGTGACTCAGGCCCTCAGAACCCTAAATCTCATTAAAAGACAGTGGGACTTAGAAGCCAACATTTGCCTTAGATCTCAAGCAGACAGTGTCCCTCGAAAACACCCAGCCAAGCAGCACAACTATCCTGGGTGTGGTCCTTAATAGTGCTCAGTTTCCCCATGTATCATCATCAGAACATGGGGTCATTTCTGTAACCTGGAGGCAGAGAAGGCATCTACTTCACACAGTGACACGAGACCCCTTGAGACTTCCGGAATTGCCACCCTATTGATAAAGCACATGCAGCTGTCTCAGCGCCCAGGAAAATGACCCTGCTGCCAGTGTAAAATACAGCCCAAGTGGAACCTCTGTTGGCACCACCAAGTGGTGATGTTGTCCCTTGCAACTTTGCCTCATCAGTACTGCCAGCAGCCTTGTGCTCTGATCTGGTGCATAAGCTAGACAGGGTCAGGCTAGTCAGCACTTAATGTCCTCTCCTCAGGAGGCAAGGAAATCCAGGACCTCCTGATGTGGAGTCTAGATCCATGTCCTTCTATCTATCTTAGGGACTTGTATGATCTCTTAATACCACAGTATCAGAGCACCTCACACTCTTTAAAGTGATTATCCTCACCGCACCCCTATGAGAGAAGGCAATGTTATCATTCCCATTTTATAGATGGGGAACTGAGGCAAAGAAAGACTAAGTGACTTGCTGGAGGTCACACTGGAAGTCTGTGACAGAGAAGGGAATTGATCCTGGCTCTCCTGAATCCCAGGCTAGTGCCCTAACCACTAGACCATCCTTCCTCTCTCCCTGCAATGACGTAGAGTTGCAGATTCTGGGGAATGTGCCAGTGGTATTTGAACAGGGGTGGGACATCCTGTCTGGATACTCCTATGAGCACTCCGCTGCTCTAGATAGCCAGGCAGGCCAGGCGTGAACCAATGCACTGTGGGATGCCAACGGGAGGACTAACTGCAATAGTGTAGTTATGCCCATACAAACCCTTCACCAGTGTAATTCCTACCAGAACAGAGTTACATCACCTCCAGTGCAGCTTAATTAGTCCCACATAAGACCCAAGATAAACCAAAAGAAGATAATGCATGCGGGGACACAAGAACAGTTTCTGCCAGAAAAATATAAAGTTAAACCAGTGCAACTTTATCCTGTAGACAGAAGACTTCCAAGGAGGGAAGACTGATGCAGGAAGTAGTGCTGGCAATTCAATAGGGGGCTTTATTCCATCAGAGTTGCTATTGAACCAACATCCCAGCACGGTGGGAGGTTCTCTGCTGCAGAATGCACCATCTTCCACATGGGAGTGACCGAGCTATACCGCAACTCCTGCTTTTAGAAGAGTTCAAAACACAGGGGGCAGAAGCCGGGCAGGTTTGTTTTGTCAGCACAGTACATGCTTCAACAGGTAGCTGCAGATTAACCTGGGTGCTGTAATTTCTCAGGCCCAGTCTTGCATTAAATTCTGCACTGCAGCAATATTTCCCAGTGGCAGTAAAGAAAACAAACCACCAAAAGTCTTACTGGGATCCAGGAAGTGGGCGGGCAAAGCCCGTCCACTGCTAAAGGATCCCCCCCAGCCTAAAAGGGAGATCCTCAGGACCTAGATACCCAAAAAATTCCAGGGGACAACTAACAAAATAACAGGGACAGGAGTGTGGTCAAAGGGTCAAACGAAGGGAACCAAAAGTCAAAGAGAGGGGAAGAAGCCCTGGTACTGGAGAGAGAAAAGATGCTGACCCAGGAGTGGGTTTGGGGAGAAAGCAGAAGTATGCCAGGAGAAAGCAAAGGCCATGAAAGACAATTAGTGGCAGTAACTAGCACAGGGATGGTCCAAGTTTGGCCTGTAAACCAAGAGTGGCCAGGACCACTTTAATACAAGGGTGTGATCCTCTGATGCTACAGTTCGCAGTAGGCAATGCTCAGTCTTGACGGAGGCAGAGCCTGGCTGAGATCGAGACAGAGTATCGCCGTAACATATCAGGCTTCCCACTCTGGAAGCAGCAAAGAACATTATCTTCAGCCCATGTCACGTGACAAAGTGAAACATGAAGCTACCGCAGCAAATCCTTTACCTATGACTACCTCTGAGCTCAACTCTGCAACAGAAATAGAAAAGGACCCTGGAATTTTGGTAGACACTAGAACCCTGCACAGATACCACCAATTCAGCTGCTGGACACTTTTCCTTCTAAAGCTTCACTTAGAGACTGATTTAGATGTGACAAACCTCAAGAAGATGCGACAAAACCTTGGACGAAGAGAAACATTTCTACAGTTTGTTTGGTTGTAATTCCCCTGGAAGTAGTATTCTGGATTTAAAACATTCCCCAGCAGTGCCTGTAGCCCAGCCCTTGCAACAGCAGGCTTGGGGAGAGGCAACAAAGAGTGAAAATGACAAACAAGTAAAACTAACCAGCCAATTTTTTCCACTGTACAAACCAAGTGAAATTCTTGAAAACAGATGTGACAAACAAACCTGCCCCCTTGGCATGCTGGGTTCCTGACAACTCTCCCATACATCTCTTTAGATGTGATGTTTTCAACTACAGAAGATAGAACAAAATCTGAACCATTTTTGTAAGACCGTTTTATTCAAGACACGAAGGAGGAAATTCAGGAAGCCAACATGGTAAGTTCTGGAACTATTTGAATGAGAATTTTCAAAACGCTTTGTGCTGTCCACATCTGATACAAACCCACAGCAGTGACATATTGAAATCTCCTGAATACTGGGATTCAAATGTGCCTATATTTTTTAGGAGGAGGAACGCTGAGTTACTCTGAAGAGATTTATATTTGTTAGATCTGATGTAATCAAATCAAAGACACCATCATACACATGATGTTGTTAAAACTGTGGAAAATTCCCTGTTTGTATTCCTTTAGGTTTTTAATAAATATTTTAATTATATTAAGCTAATCTCACTAGTCTTTCAACTGTAACTATAAGAGTCAGAACTTTGCTCATCCCCTGCAAATGGGACCAAAGTACACAATTGCTGTCTACACTGCACATTTAATTGGTGTAATCAGCACCTGGGTCTGAACACTTGAGTTAGCATAGCATAGGTGTGTGTGTGTCTCCCCACTGCAAAACTGCCCACGTTACTGTGCCTTTACCAGTTCTGCACTCACTTGTCTCTGTCTGGGGGCAAAGCCCATGGTTCTGTGTGCTGAGATGCTCTAGGATACTTCCCCCGTTAATTGTGGGAGACCTTGTCTGTGCTTTGGGGAGAATTGTGGGAAGGCATTGGAGGACTACCAGCAGTCAAGTGATTTAACCTGTGTACTTACGGCAAAGCAGGTGGGTTCCCACCCGAGTGAAAAGCAAAGCCTGGGTTCCAACTCACACCCACAGATGGGTCAGCTAGGCCAGGCTTACAGCACCTCCAAACCTAGGTCAGAGGATTTCCAGTGTGGACACTAGGGGAGTTAAGACTAAAACCCAGGCAAGAGCCTGGGTTAACTGTGCAGCATAGACCTACCCAATCCTACCAGAGCAGGAAACTGACTGGAATCCTGCCTGACAGGGGAAAATAGGAAAAGAAGTTGCTCCTGCCATCATGCATCCTGGTGCTTGTAGCTGCCAGTTAAATACATTGCAGAGGGCCCATGTTTACGGCACAACCTGTGGCAATACAACCCCGGAGTCACCCAGGCGAACCTGGCCTTGTACCGGACTTCCAGTGATAGCACATTAGTGACCCGCACGTCAGCAAGGCGCCCAATGAGCCATTGGCTTCGCAGGGGGGGGTCCAGGCACAGGTGTTGCACGAGCCCGAGACGGGAGAGGCCACTGAACCCCACAAGGGGACAACTCTGCAGGGGTCACCCCCGAGCTGGGTGGGGCACCACTGAAAGGCACGGGGGGGGGGGGGGGGACGGCGAGCGTCAGCCTTTGAATGCAGCGGGAGGAGGAGGACAGGCTGAGCCCGACCTGCTGCCGCTTCCCTATCTCGGGCCGTGGCGATAAGCCTGGCGCTTCACCGCCCGAGATAGCAGCGCAGGTGTCGGGCAGATAAGGGGAGCGCCGGGGGGGGGGACAAGGAAACCTAACGGAGATGAGGCGTCACAGGGAACCCTCCCACCAGATTCTCCAGCCCCCCCCCGTGTTTGCACCACTGCGTGGGTGTCCCCCCCCCGGCAGCTGCTCCCAGCTCCCCCCGATGTAACGGAGCCGGGGGGGGGGCAGCGGCAAGACCTGCTGACGGACTCCCCGGCCCTAGGCTGGAGCAAGCTGGGCCAAGGGGCCGCCCCGACCAGGAGCCTCTGCCGGGGTCCGTGAGATCTCACCCCCCTCCCGACGGGGCGGGCAGGGCCCCCAGCAGGCGGGGGGGGGCGGCAGGGAGATCCCGGCTCTGGCTCTGCCGGGGGGGGGGGTTCAATCCCAGAGGCGGTTCCGACGGGGGCTGCCCCGTGGGCTCAGTTCACGCCGCGGCAAGGGGCGGAACGTCAGGCCGGCAGGGCGCCCGGGGGCTGGGCGCACGTGGAAGGAAGGGGGCGGCCGGAGCTCCTGGGACCCCGCACGCCCGGGGGTTCCCTGGGGGGGTCCCAAGCACGTGGGTGGGGGCCGCTGCCGGGGGAACCCCCTCAGCGGGCCGGATCCCAGCCCCCCGCGAGGCCCCGCCCTCACTCACCCGGCGCTAGGGCAGCCCAGCAGCGCTCTCCGCAGCGGGGGCAGCAGCATCGCCTCGGCGGCAGCGCGGAGCCGGAGCTGACGGGCCAGACCCAGCGCGGCGCACGCCTCGGCGGGGACCCCAGAGCCGGGCTGTACCATCTCGGGGGGGGGGGGAGACACGGGCTGCCGCTCCCGGGGGGGGACCCAGCTGCCCCGCCCCGAAGAGTAATACATCCAGCAGAGCGCCCCCGAGCGGGGAGGTCCCAACCCCGCCCGTTCCCCGGGGATGGCATATTGTGCCGCTAACCCTCCCCCTCCCTTCTCAGCACATGGTGCAGTCCGTTCGGTCCTAGGGCGGGGCGGTATTAGCCAATCAAATCATAACTCGGGGCCTTCCGACCAATCAGCTGCTGTTTCAAGTTACAACCCGACGCAGGGAGGGAGGTGTCGGCAAAGTTATTTAAAGGGCCACGCAGGCGGCGGGGGGGGGGAGGGGAGAGTGTGGATAGACGGGGGGGCGGTCCCTCAGGCCTGTCAGCTTCACACTGTACTAGCCCCCCCCCCCCCAGAAGGTTCCCATGGGGGGACAAGAATTAGAGAATAAAATAAATGTATGTATTGAAATGAGAACTATGAAGGGTGACCAGAAACTGACCCAACTGGCCACATGGGCACAATCCCGGACACCGCATGGTTCCCATAGCACAGCACAAGGCTTGGCCCTTCGAACGTAAATACGAAAATTGTATCCGCCCTCTGGAGAATAGAAACAGGAGGATGTTGCTCCAGGACAAATGCTCCGTGTCCCACCTTTTGAATCCTTGTCAGGCTATTGGAACAAAGCCGGGGCCACCTAAGGATTTTTACAGTTGTCAATGCACTGTGCCCCAAAGCCACTCAGTTGCAGGGGAACCCCCATCCTCCCACTCCAAAACACAGGGCTCAACTGGATGAGCTGAAGGGGAAATCTCTTCACACTAGGGGCGTAAGTGAGACGCCCCACATGGGGCTCCGGGATGGGCTGTGAAGCAAAAACTGCACAGCCCAGCAGGGCAGCAGAATTGCAAGGCCTATTTGTGATCCACCCACTAACCTCCCTGAAATCTATGAAGAGGGCAAATAAGCTACACGGTTTTAAAAAAAAACGTGTGCAAAGATTTTCAAAAGCAACTCATTTTGGGGACCTATTGAGATATCTGAAAGGGGGCTGATTTTCAAGAAATGCTAAGCCTTTGAAAATCAGGCCCTTTTGACATGTCTCAAGCCAGGCAGCCAAAATCATTAGTTGCATTGGAAAATCTTGGCCTCTGAGTCTAGAAAAACCAGTTCACAGTGTACATCATTAGTTCCTGTGTAAATACAAAAGGCAGGCAGTGAAGGAAGTTACATTGTTTGTTTCCTGTTTAAAGAGGGCACTGTCTAAAGTTTAGAGAGCTGCTCTCAACTGGCCTCCTGCAAAAGAATGAGAAAAATCTCTTCCTCTGACAGAGGAATGTTGACAAGCCCCTGGTCATCTCCCCCTCAAAAAACGGTAAAACAAAGCAATGTCTTCTGGGCTTAACTCAAGACCTGTTTTTTCATTCAGGCTTGGGACGGGGGGAGGAGGGGTCTGCTGAAGACTTTTTCGTTTTTCAGCTGGGGATTGAGTTACATGTGGGGTCAACTGCTGATTTCAGTTTGATTGTTTTTGTAACTGTAAAAAAACTAGAGCAGGTTGTTATAAATCTAAATAGAGTCTTGGTGCCCTGTTACTGCGAAGTTACAGACTTGGCTTTGAAGTATTCCCCTCCCCTTCATGGACACTTAAAATTGAGACATCCATGTGAAAACAAGGGAGCTCTGGGTTTTCCTGCAATCTTTGCTATTGCTCTTAATTCACACGAGAGTAGAGGAAACAATGGAGAAGTGATAACAGGTTTCAGAGTAGCAGCCGTGTTAGTCTGTATTTGCAAAAAAGAAAAGGAGTACTTAAATTTGTTAGTCTCTAATGGAGAAGTGAATAATTCACCATCAGTGCTACTGTTCTCTTTTGAATGAGCAGGGTCCACGGCCAAGGCAAAAAAAAGGCGGCGGCGGGGGGGGGGGGGGGTTGTTAAAGGCTTGTTTAAACAAATTCTGTTTGTCCTACTTACAAACTAGAGCTTTGTGTAATTCATCAGTTTATGTAATTTTGAAGCATAAAGATGGGCTTTTGACCCAATGTAGAAATCTTGTCCAAGAGGAGCCTCAGTTACATTTCATAGAACACAGGTGGCTTAATTTTCATGCACCAGCACGATCCATATAGTTTCAAGGAGTTAGAGTATCTTGCCCACACTTAGATATTTCTCAAAAAGAAAAGGAGTACTTGTGGCACCTTAGAGACTAACATTTATTTGAGCATAAGCTTTCGTGAGCTACAGCCCACTTCATCAGATACATTCAGTGGAAAATAAGTGGGGAGATTTATATTAGTTAGTCTCTAAGATGCCACAAGTCCTCCTTTTCTTTTTGCGGATACAGACTAACACAGCTGCTACTCTGAAACCTTAGATATTTCTGTTGTCCTTTCGAAACATGAGGACATGCTTCTGAAAAGTAAAGTTCAGTCTTTCTGACTTTTATCAGGAAGCAGCAGCCAAGCCACCCAGAGGAATTTAGCAGGAGATCTTCAAAATTATGGCTTGGGTGTTGTTGTTTTTTTAAGTCAGGGGGATTTTTGTTTAGTTCTGAGGGTATTTAAAATTCAGAGGCTATTTGCTAGGACAGCATAAGATGCAAGATAGCTCCAACCTTGGACCAATGTCCTTTAGTGAGCGTGGTGTAGAAGGGAAGAGCATTTATAAGAGAAATGTATTTAGACATAGCAGGCCGTATTTAGACATAGCAGGCCAGTTGTGTGCAGTAATATTCCTTTTTCTGATACTGTTCAAATTAATAAAGTTTCTGATTCATAGTTAGGTCCCTACCAAATTCACAGCCACGAAAAACACGTCACGGACTGTGAAATCTGGTCTCCCAGCACAAAATCGGTTTTGTGTACTTTTTACCCTATACTATGCAGACTTCACAAGGGAAACCAGCATTTCTCAAATTGGGGGTTCTGACCCAAAAGGGAGTTACGGGGGGGCCACAATGTTATTTTAGTGGGGCCACCCTTACTTCTGCGCTGCCTTCAGAGCTGGGCGGCTGGAGCGTGGCAGCTGGTGGCCAGGCACTCAGCTCTGAAGGCAGTGCCCCCACCACCAGCAGCGCAGAAGGGTGGCAATTCCGGACCAGGCTACCCTTCTGTGCTGCTGCTGGCGGCAGCTTTGCCTTCAGAGCTCAGCTCCCAGCCAGCAGCCGCTGCACTCCAGCCGCCCAGCTCTGACAGCAGCAGCACCACCGCCACCAACAGGGCAGTAGTAAGGGTAGCAGTATCCCCCCCCCCCCCCCCACGATAGCCTTGCAACGCCTCCCCTTGCCCCGCCACAGACACAATTCCTGTTTGGTTCAGGACTCCTACAATTACAACACCATGAAATTTCAGATTTAAATAGCTGAAATCATGAAATTTACCATTTTAAATATGAATTATATGACCATGAAATTGACCAAAATGGACGTGAATTTGGTAGGGCCCTATTCATACCACAGGCTGCCATAGTCCTATACTGCATGAAGCCTACATTTAGTCTGATATAAAGTGACAAGACAAAGTAAGCAGTATTATTCATTTCAACATAAAGACATTCTAAATTAAATGGTCAGTGCATGGGACTGAGAATCAGAGCTCCTGCAGTCTAATACTATCTTTGCCACTGTTTGGGATCATTAGCCAAGGTCACACAATCCCTGCCTCATTTTCCCCAGAGGTAAATTGATACATCACCTTCATTATAGGGCTGCTGGGAAAACTAAAGGTTGTAAGGAGCTCCGAAACCTTTGAATTGCTAGAAAGTGAAAAACATTGAAGGGTTGTATGAGGAACCTTTCACCTTCAGAGAACTGAACTGTTTAGCAAAAATTTCATAGCATTTTTTTGCTAACACACCTCACTGAATGGTAAATAGACTTGGGTTTAGGTACAGTATATTTGAATGGCTTAGCTCAGTATGACAGCCCTATCTGCTTTGCACCTTCGGATTTGAACTGTGAGCTTGGGTTAGCATTTAGTCTTACCTGAATAAAATGCTACCAGCTTATGCTTTTCAGGTTAGTTGATGTGTCTAGATTTTAGAAAATGGGGAAGGGGACCCTTAAGGACATTGAGGTGCCCTTTCCTTTGAAGTTTGGAGGGCTGGTTGAGTGATTCAGTGCTGATGAGTTTCTGTTACATGCAGCTAAACATTTCCCTGGATGTCAGGTGTTATGGAAGAACAGAGTTAGAAGACAAGAACTGATGCACGCAAAACAGACAACCAGGAAGTTTGGCATTTATTTTAAGGGGGTTTTCCTCATAACCAGACAATTACCATAACCCGTTTTCATCAACGAGCTTCAGAACAGCCCCTTTTCACAGAGAAGCCCATTTGGTACATGACTTGGAAATCAACATTCATAGTTAGAATTTTTATAAATGAAGAGCACAAAGATGAACCAATATCACAATGCTTCTCAGAAGGGCAGTACCACAAGCACAAGATGGCTGAGAATGATGGAGGCGGATAGGTGCTTGGACTTTTGCCCTTTCAAGACAGAACAAGAAAAAACAGTATACAGACAGCTAGAGAGCAGATCTACAGTTGCTAGTTTTTGGCACTAATAGGGGAATTGTGAGTTCCAGTGGATTATCTCGAATTCAAATGCTTTGGGCTCTTGCTGTTCATGTTCCTAGTGCTCCTTCCAAAATGGATAATTCAAAAATCTTGGACCGTCTATAGTCCAATGGTCTGCTTTTAAACTTAAGGACAGACTCCCAAACAGAGGGGTAATCCACTTAAATCTGGCCCTTCTGGAGCAAGCTTAGGAATTGGTTCATCCTTGGATCTTTCAGAGATCAAATAGCATTATCACTCAAGTCATTTTTCCCTTTAAAATAAGCTAATATACAGAATATAAAGCACAATATTTACAACACAGTAAACAGTTTCATTTCCACTCTGAACAGTAGTCTGTTTTAATGAGTATTAAAATAAAACTCTCACATGAGCCCAAAAAACCCTAACAGACACAAAGTGACATGGCATGGAAAGGAGTTAATTAAGGTCTCCCCTTTAAACAATAAATACCATTTTTGGCAAAATTTAGCTAAAAATAGTTTAACCCTAGGGACAGATGACTGTATATTCCTTTCAGTGAAACCCTATTATTAAGGAAGTGTGGTTAAGTCTTAAACATTTATTTCTAGAACAAGATTTAAGATTAACTCTGTATGGGTTGTCACTTCAGTCAGCCAACAAATTAAACATGGCCCAGATTTGCAGCACAGGGGTACATGTATGTTCCACAATGGGAAAGATTTGGACTGTCAGTTTCAAAACCTTAAGACAAGTACTGCAATGAAGTCAAATGTGTAACTATTTCTTAAGCAGTTTTTCTGATGTTAGCGTCACTGCCTGCCTGAAAAGACAGACCTATTCAGATTTAAGACCATATCTTGTTTATGAAAGTGCTTCATTATTGGAGTGCCACAAGTCACAGATAAGGAGACCTGGCATGCTCTTTTAAATAGTTGAGGGCCTCATCAGCATCCAACTTTCATCCAGCTTCTCAAAATCTCTGCTACTTCAAAAAGATGAGCTTTTTGAAAGGCTGCTTTAAATACAAAAGACGAAGACCCCAAAGCTATGCACAAATGCATGTGAAGACATTTTAAAAGGAAAATTTAAGCTCAAGTAAGAAGCTAAGTTCAAAGCTTGACAGGTAAGTCTTTCAAGTACACTTTTAAAAATGATATTTAGTACAAGCCTACATGTGTAAAATTTTCTTGATGATTTGGGATCTTGGTATTATCTGTTAGTGCCCCTTGCCTCCAGTATAAAAACCTATCAGGCCAAAGACAGGTTTCAGAGTAGCAGCCGTGTTAGTCTGTATTCGCAAAAAGAAAAGGAGGACTTGTGGCACCTTAGAGACTAACAAATTTATTAGAGCATAAGCTTTCGTGAGCTACAGCTCACTCAGCTCACGAAAGCTTATGCTCTAATAAATTTGTTAGTCTCTAAGGTGCCACAAGTACTCATTTTCTATCAGGCCAAAGTTAGTCTAAAATTTAGGTTTTGTAAAAATAAGATTTGACAAAACTTAAGGCGAACAAATGTTTCAGTGATTTTTATATAATTTCAAAGGAAAACTTTTAAGTACGTCTTTGCTGTGTCTGCAATCCAAATACTGCTTCTTTGTGCTAATGCACCAGCACCTTTAAATGAAAGTCTAGAAACAAAATGTGAAATAAGTGATCTGAGTATTACCTTGGATCCTTGGTCAGCATTATTATCCAAGCAGAGTTTAAATTCCAATAGAACAGCTTAGGTGAAAGACCCTTTTAAAGTTTTCCACCGTTATAAGCATTAATAGCATTAAGAGTTTAGTCAGCAGCACTCCCTTTCAAACATTATGCTGCTCAAAGATGTGGCATTCACAAAAATGAAGCACAGTCAGAAGCCCTTCATTATTAAGATGTTCTTCACTACATGTTCCAGGTACAAACATTCTTCCATCAATATGATCTTTCCACAGTATAGAAATAAGGAAAACATAAGCAAATATCTGCTTCATTTCAACAGGTTTATGGGTATTCCTGGTATGGCTGTAAGCACTCCTGTGCCACCAATGCCATCACTCATCCTAAGGGCCTGTCTCCACTTACCAGTTGGTGCAGCAATCCATCCACCGGGGGTTGATTTAGCGGGTCTAGTGAAGACTCGCTAAATCAACTGCCGATCATTCTCCTGTCGACTCCGGTACTGCACCGGAACGAGAAGCATAAGGTAAATCAACGGGAGAGTTTCTCCCGTCAAGCCAGTGCGGTGTAGACAGCGCAATAAGTCAACCTAAGGTACATCAACTCCAGCTACATTATTCACATAGCTGGAGTTGCGACACTTAAGTCAACTTAACCATGTAGTGTAGACCAGCCCTGAGTCTGGACTGACAATGGAAATTTCAGTTTTTGAAAGCAAATATGTTATGTTAATATTTCCTTTACCATATCGAAATTGCAACAGTTCTAAAAAGCCTTCCTACATACAGAAAGATTCTGATCTCCAACTGGTATAATTCCATAGTTACCCCCCATTTATACTGGTGTAAGGAAATTAGCAATCAGGCCCCTCAAGTCTGAATTGCAGTCCTAATATATTCTACCCTGCTAGAGGATAAAATACAAATCTTATTCTAGGTCAAATTTGAAAAATGTAAAATATGCATCTGAAATATCATTTGTGGTTAGCAGAATAGATGTCATCCATGCTCACCCTCTAGTAGAAGGCATTAGAATCAGTGAAGATGGGGAAAAATAATTCTGCAGTTACAGTAACGTTCGCAACATATGTTTTTCTTGCTATGAGGAAGAGATGGGAGGAGTGTTTCACAGCCAGCCACACCTGTTACATTTGTTTCTCATGCTGATACTTGAAAGCGTTGAGAATTTGTAGTCCCATCAAACAGAGAATACTTTACAGAGGAAGACCTGTATTTGCTAACTGATTTCTGTTTGCATGTTTAAAAAAAATGTATATCTAGAAAATAGAATAAACTGTGTTTATTTATAAATAGATTACTCATTTCTCTTAGTTGCATTTAATGTTTTTCCAATCTATACTTTAAAAAATGCTTTCATTCCTTGTTTCTTGCCGGACCTAACGTAGTATTTATTAAATCCTTGAAAAACGTTTGTACCACATGATTCTTTGGACTTTTTGAAGAACATGCATCCACAAAAGCACTGAGATTTATTCACCGAAAACACTGTTTTTGTACAAATCCATTTTAGGAATTTGATCTACTTTATTACACTGCTAACAAGCAAAAAGAAGTTTGCTTTCTTGAAATCCTCTTAAAAAAATGAGGAAAAAAACAATGAGGAGGATTTACTGATAAGTCTAAAAAAGTGTCAATATGACACTGCGTTAAAAATAGAAAATAAAAAAAGTATTTACAGCTTTACAAAGGAAAAAAGAGGTCATCAAAATGATTTCCAGCATTTTCACAATTTTTCTTCTGGCAAGCTTTTGATCTGGTCACTACAGATGTGTTAAATACAGACAAAATGGGACCACTGTCAGCTAAATCAGCAGCATCATTTGAAACAAAACTAAACAAAAAACCTCATGGGAAAACGACCATGGGATCGACTCAATAACTACCAAGGGGCTGACCCCACTAGCTATCAGGTCCACTGCCTTGACTAAAATATAACCCCAAACCCAAGTATGAAGACAAATTTTAAAAATGGATTACATATGGTTATAGAAAAAACAGACAACAACAACAACCATGGTCATTGCTATTACCATCAGACACATTTCATCATCATACACATTATTTCTTATTCTTTACTATACAGATACCCTCACCTCCTACACTTGCAAACAATGCAACCTCATTACAGATGCTCCTCATAATTATGGCTATGAGATGAACTGTAGGTTACAGATTACTTGTAACAACTAAATTTTGCTTCCTCAAGCACTTCACTCTATTAACGCAGGATACTCTCTTCTCTGTCCCTGCCTTGACGTGCCAACCATTAAAAGGTAAAACATTGCACCAGTCTCCTTGCAGAACACTGCATTTTACAAAGAAAGCAGCAGCAGCTAAGTAGGACGGCTGTTTTAACTGTTCAACTTCTCCCCTACAAAAGAGGTTTTCATAATCTGAGGGCAGCTGACTGGAAGTCTCCAGGAAGGCTGTCTCATTACAGGAACCAACTCCTGTTATAAACAATGTTTCCTCCAAAGTCACTAGAGAACGAACTACAAACATTCAGCTTTGGCAGGTGGTCTCAACCTTTGGAGAAACCTAATATATTTAGCAGCTGAGGTTCAAAGAGGCTTGGTAACCTTAAAAATACTTTAACTGAAAACATGGAGTCCCACTCCCTTATCAAAAGGGCACGACTGACATGTATTTTGCACCCCACCCCACAAATCCCACTCCTAGTGAACATAATTTACTGCTTTGGCTAGATAAGAGTTGCTAGGAATGAGCACTTTGGAATACAGGTTTCTTTTAAAAAAAGACCTAAGCACAATATTACACACGTAATGAAACATTTTAAAAAGGCCACTGAGGTACAGTCTGATTGATAAAAGAGTTCCTAACAAGAGATTATGCACAAGTGGCTTGAATGTTTCAAACAGCAAGAAAAGTAAAATTAATAGTGTGTCCTTGCGTTACAGTTCTTTTCATGGACGGGAGTAATTTAAACTCACATTGTGGATCCAGAAGGGTCTCATCACAGTAGTTCTTCCCACCTGGAAAGATATGGTGGGGGCCATACGTTTCAGATGGCACACACAATTCAGTCTGGGTCTAAGAAGTCAGCCACAGGACACTCAATGGGAAGAGCAATGAAAGAGTTGATAAAATGGTACTGTACACAAAGCTACTGTACAAGCAAGGATCTGTCAGGGTTATACTGCCCCCCAAAGTGAAGCAAGTTGTGCAAAATTTCAAGAGGCATTCTCTGCCTAATACAGACACTACTTTAGTGAGGCTTGTGCTCTGTTATGGAGAAAGCAGCACTCTTCTGTGTACTAGATTTTGTTTTCTCACAATGCCATCCCCTGATTTTATTTCAAGATGGGTACAAAACAGCCATCTCAGCCCCACTTAACACTGAGAGGATGCTAAAACCTGACATTTCTCTGTCCAATCTACATGAAATAGTATGGAAAGAAAACCACTCTCACTCCCAGGATTTTCCAACCTCTCTGGGAGGAGTTTCATGAAAGGGGGAAAAAATAATAATTTGAAATTTAGTCTCTAAGTCTTAAAATGGTCACTAGCTACATAGTTACTTCTAAGAGATATTAATTAGGTCTTCAACAGTGGCCTGCAAAACAATCTGGTACGGTCTTCCGCTTGTGTACAGTCAGGAGATTTCCATTCCCCTTTTCTCTTGGCTAAGTTGTGATAACTCCTAATTATAACCAAGAACAGCCCATCTCATGCCACCAGCTCCCTGAATAGAAAGTAAATAAATTAGACTTTTGATGCTGCTTTCTCTGGTTTAAAATACAGATGAACAGACACGTAAGGCCTAGGTCTACTTGCTTTCTCACAGAGAAAGCACATGGCTGTTATTCCCTAATTCCAGAGCAGCAGTAGTTTAGGATTCGTTTTACTGTGCCCTAAAAAGCATTACAGTATTTTCCGATTTTCAGCTTTTCCAAAGAACAGTGGTCTGTAATGATGTCACATCTCAAGCCTACATCTATAGCATGGTGTGTCAGTTTACCCTGATGCTTCAACCACACTGCTCATGAAATTGCATTTTATGCTGCTTATATCCCAGACGGTAAAGTAAGACCTGCAACTATTATGATTAAAAAAAAGTATTGGAAAAAAAATTCAGGAACTGAAGGGCTGATCCCCCTCCTAATCCCATCCCAGGAAACAAAGGCATTATAACAGACATTCCTCCACAAAGGAAGCTCTACAGATAACTAACATGTGCAACTGTATTTTTTAGCTTTCCTTTCACCAAGAGATAACTCGAGCCCAGCAGGGACCAAACATTCCATATAAATAAGGCAAGCTTTTTTTTTTTTTTTTTTTTTTTTTGCATAGTAGTTTAACGGTGATATTCCCACCCCAGTGTACCCTGTCCATCTGCTTTGCCACCGAGCTGAGAACTGCTTCTTGGGATTCTAGACTCAGGCAAAAAGCTTGTGCAGATTCCAAAGGCCCCTCCACCCAGATAGATGGCATAAAGAGATTCCTTTAGATACCTTATAATTGCATGAGCCTAAAGTCTGCCTCTAACCCACTGCTATTTTTAAATGGGGTTAACGGCTACATTTTGAGGTGTTTACTTTTTTTTTTTTTTTGGTCAGACAGCTGTGGTCATCATACCGTAATTGTGTTGTGTTCCATGCTCATTTTGCCACAGTGTTCCTTTCGCCAATCAGTGCAGCACTTCGGTAAGTCATAAGTCTACTGAAACACCCAAAACTTTTCCAGCACCATTCTCTGCTGCGTCCAGATTCTTTTTCCCCCCTTTTATTTTTCTTATAAAAAACACCTGCTATTAATATTTTATTAGAGCTCAAAGTGGCTCAGCTTGGGGCAAAGGCACAATTAAAATACCATATTTTCTTACAGAATTCTGCATTTGTAATTTGTAGAACAGTAGAAATGTACAGCACCAATCCTTGGGTGGGGTGGGGATGCATATCGGAATGAGTCTTCAGGAACCCTGTCAGGGCTTATTAGTCTGTTCGGTCAGCATTCTATTTTTTCACTTTTTTTTTTTCTTTTCTGTATTTTCCCTTTTACTGGAATACTCTGATTATGTATCAGCTGACCATAGGCTCCACATCCGTCTCTCTGTCAAACTCATCTTGAATCTCGTCTGTGTTTCCTGAGTCACTGCTGGCTACAGAGCTGGGAGACGGAGAATTTCTGCAGAGAAAGTAGAGAAAGATTTAGACAAAGTTCAGCAAGTGATGCTGTTAAACACTGCTCTTTCTGTTCACTTTAAGAAAAAAGGGTCCCTTTCCATCCTCAGATAAGGTGAAAAAGTGTCCTATGTCACTGTATCTGGACTTACATTTTCTAATGAGTATTAATAGTGATATTTAGCACTTCTCATCCATAGAATCTCAGTGTTGTACAAACGCGAGTATCACTAGCCCCGTTTTACTGATGGGAATGTGGAAGCTGAGTGCGCAAATGACACACAAGACTTCAAACACAACAGTGAGCATCAAGCCTCTTTGGAAGGTAAAACTTCCCTTCTAAACTGAAGAAAGCACCAACAGGAAGTATTTTACTTAACTGCTTTTTAATGGACTGTTAGGCAATGTGTCTGCAGGAGGAGTTCTTAGAGAGCAGCAGAGAACCAAGGAACATCCTATTTACCTGTCAGCTGAGCCTTTGATAAGTCTACGACAGGTTTCCATCTGTACGTCCAGGCCCCTCTTCATGCTGCACATTTCCATGTATTCGTGGAGGTGGCGATTCATGTCACTCTTGGCTGTGGCTAGCTCCAGCTATCCAAAACAAGAGACAGTGGTCAGCATATAACAAGGAGACTCGTTAAATCCCCGTCCTGTCCAGTTTTACGGGTTGTTGGCATATTGAATGTCATGCAAGCACTCCAGTAACCTATTCCATACACATTCATGAGGTCCACAGGGCAGCCTTACTTTCCATCTTATCTGAGGTTACCATATTTATCAGCTACTTCCCAGTACTGCAATCCTGTTTAGTTTTGCTGCTTTCAACAGCTCTCGGCTACTAATTGTTTGCATCCTGTTTGTCAATGTACAGTGATTCCTTAAACTTGAAAACTGCCTGTGAGATGCTATTTATATTTTATGGCTCACAGATGGAGCATAAAGATCTTGAGAAACTATACTTGTGCAGCCTGGCATTCTCTGAAATCATTCCTTAGCAACTAGAGGGGTTTCCCAAAGAGAAAGAGAGGATGTTGTAGAAAACTGACAAAATCTCAAAGTATTTTTATTTATACTCATCTGAGCTATCCTTTACCCAGTTACAACATTACGCTCACTCAACATAGTAGTCTCAAGTAAGTTATTGCACTATTGAGGAGGGATGTGCTATACTGGATGTGAGGCTGAGGGTCAAGTTCTGCAGTTACATATATACACTCCATCATCTTCAATGGTCTGAAATGGAGCACACAATTTGGCCCAGGGAGTATACCCACAGTACTGAAGTTCATAACAGATTTTTAAGATGGTGAATAAATCCTTATGCAGAGTATTTTTCTTTCACAGGGCACTCTCACCTCGATCTGTCCTATTGTTTCCTGATATTCTTTGTCTCTTGTTTTGAAGAAAGATTCTGTTTCATGGATCAAGTTTCCCAGATTCTCCTCCTGCTACAGAACAACATTACAGGCCAGTTAGTTGGGACAGATTAAAACAGTTTATGGAATAGCTCATTTAGGTCCCAATCATGTAGCCCTTTAATTACAGAACTAGCTCTACCCCACCCTTTATCCACTATGACTGCTTGTGGATAATGCCTTCAGGATTTGTCCCATACAGTCACATTTTTCAAGGTGTTTAGGCACTAGTAGGATTTTTCAAACACCCTTCGGCGTCCAAAACTCATTGATTTCAATGGGTGTGGGTGCTTAGATACTTTTGAAAATCCTACTAGGTGCCTAAAGAACTAAAAATCTGCCCTTTAGTGACTCTGTGACTTCTAAAGACCTCCATGACTTCAGCCCTGGTGGCTGGGAGCTGCAGGGTCCCACCGCCTCCCACAGCAGCATGGAGCTGTGAGGTACCCCTGCTGCCTCAGGCAGTGGGCCTTCAAGTTCTACAGCTCCCCGCCAGCCACAGGGGAATCCCCTGCAGCTCTGGAGCTCTGAGCCCTCACGGGTGGTGGGGGCCCCAGAGCTCCCAGCCACCCTGTAGCTGACCAGGCCCTTCCCATTTTATCATGATATTTTTAGTAAAAGTCAGGGACAGGTCACAGGCTTCTGTGACTTTTCCTTTTTGCCCGTAGCCATGACAAAATCTTAGCATTAATTATGGTTTGAAATAATTTTTCAGAAGTGTTAGTTTATTTGTAAACAAGGAATACTGCTTTGGAAATCTGGTTTATAGATTAACTTAATCACCCTTATTTACTAAGTCTGTGATTTTGGCACTGCTCCAGCAGGAGAGACAGCCACTGCTCCAAGGAGTTTGCACTGAATAAACACTAGTAGTGTAGCCAGTGCCAGACAAACCAACCATGATATACTGGAGGTATTTTGGAAGATTACGACTACCAAACATTGAGCAATGAACAGATCCCTATAGGACACTCTAGAAACAACCCACTAGATAACAATTACCTATTTATAATTACTTTGAGAGCTATCAGTTAACCAGTTTTTAATCCATTTAATATGAGTAACACTGATTTTAACATTGATTTAACATTGATTTAAAAAAAAAAAAGGTGCATTATACAGAAATCAATGTCAAAAGGGACAAAATCAAAGGTCCTACAGAAGGCTAAGTATACCATCACAGGTTTCAGAGTAGCAGCCGTGTTAGTCTATATTCGCAAAAAGAAAAGGAGTACTTGTGGCACCTTAGAGACTAACAAATTTATTAGAGCATAAGCTTTCGTGAGCTACAGCTCACTTCATCCGATGCATTCTGTGTTTTCCACCAAATGCATCCGATGAAGTGAGCTGTAGCTCACGAAAGCTTATGCTCAAATAAATGTGTTAGTCTCTAAGGTGCCACAAGTACTCCTTTTCTTTATACCATCACAGTTAAATTTTGTTTGATGAAACTTATTTTCCATAAGACTATGATGATTGGCATTAATTATGCTACCATCCTTTAATTCTTTAAATATTGCATCCATATCAGCCTTTCCATGAGTTTGCCTGGGTTCGATGTCAGGCTAGTGGGCCTATGATTTACCAGAGTTATCCCATTTTCTTCTTTTCCCATGCAAAAGGGTTTTAAGGAAGGAGGCCACAAATGAAGGTGGCTGGGGTGTTGAATAAGAACTCTACTGGGGGAGACTCGGGCATGTAAACCACTATGATGCTAAAGCCCAGACACACTCAAACAGTCTGTCTTAATTCAGAATCTCCATGTACAAGGCAAATTTACCCTTTCCTTGTGTAATATTCATTCAGAAGGATTTAAGCCTCTTAAAACCTTTAGAGCTACACCACAGAAGGTCTGAGTTCTGTAATATGCCACTGATAACTGAGCTTATACATGCACACATGGCTATATGCAAATAATCTGTCACTAATTCCAGCACACAGTTACATTACTTTATCATTCCGGCACTCTCCCGGCTCACCAGAAGACATATAGCTAAATATGCAGTATTTTGTAGTCTTAGCTCTTAAGTAATCTCTGCAGTTTCAGCATGTGCCATATGATACACAAATGGAAAAATGTAAATTAACACACTCCTGGCAGTCAACACAAGACAATATTCAGGCGACAGCTGCCTCAGCATCTTTACATTCTAGTGGTGATGGAGTGAGAAAGGCAGAATTCCTATTCACGCAGAGCTGTCATGCTACTCAGTAATGGAGTAACAGTGTATACACCTCTAGGGTGCCCCTGTTTAAATCTTATCTCCCAAAGCCTGTCTCAAACACTCAAAATTTTCTAAAAGAGGAAGCTTGTAGCAATCAGATTTATTTCAAACAGACTTAGAAATCTTATTAACAGCAAACTCCATGAGATTATTGCCAGATGGCTTTATCAAGAGGGGAGACAGAAGCACAGGATCCATTGTTTCAGAAGATCCCAGAGACCTTATCCAGCCCGGTAATTCAAGTCTTTTGGCGTTGTCCGCACCACATATAACAAAAGACATTTTATAAAAATACCTGGATGGCCAAGGTCTTCAAGCTCATCACATCTGGGAAATGTGGATACTATTCTACACAGATTATCTAAATAGATATCATTTCCACAGTGCCACAGCTGTACATAGCACTTTACACAGGAAGTAAGATAAGGGCTCCTAAGTGGTGGAGCTTACAGCCAAAGGTAGTTAAATGACTTCAAGGGATGATGAGCAAGTGTGAACAATGTTCTCTCTAATTTTTGACAGGCCATGTGTGCAAAAAATTTCTTCTGTGCAAATTTTTGTGACTGCGGTGTTCGCTGTGTGCGCGTACACAGCTTAGAGGGAACAGTGAGTGAGAGTATGGGAAGGATAAGATTTAAAGCAATAGATCATGGGATGCATTCGTTTAAAAAAATATCTTGTTAGTTTCTTTTGCCTTGTATTTTATTTTTAACGTTATATTTAAGTTTTGAGGAAGCAAACAGACAAGATTGATGGAGGGTAGATCAGTATCAGAAAGCAAGCCAAAACCGCTAAGAGGATCTGAAAAAGCAAGTTTTCATGGCCAACTGAATCACCAGCCAAAGATACAAAGGCTGAGAGTGGCTATACATGATAAACTACAGTGTGCCATCTCCTGAAGGAAATAAATGGGAAACAAGTGAAAAACAGAACAACTCAGCTCACTTCTCCTTGCAGGTCAATTGAAGGATTGCAGTTTGTGAAGTCTTCCCAGAGAAGTAGGGTGTCTTCATTCTCCTCCCATGTTAAACTGTCACAATCATCATCAAAATCAAATGTCTCACGCCTGTTAAAAGAGCAATTAAAAAAAAAGGGTAGAAATTATTTCAAAACCACGTCTTTCCACAGCCTTGGAAATACTTTCAAAAGAACAGCCTTAAAACACTACATTAAAACTATAGGAGAAAAATAAGAGAAATAGAAATGCAACAGCTGAAAAATTTAAAGGCTATTAAAACAGGCTCTGCTGCTCTGTCTGGAAGGCTCTGACAATTGGGTTTCTCCCCACCCTGCAACAGAGTACTGGAATCTTGTCAACATTCAATCTACTTTAAACAGACAATTCCAGTTTTGGTCTCTAGATGGTGCTTTAATTTTGCTATTTCAGCACTGAACAGTTGCTAAACCACAAGAATGTTTTAAACTATTCTGTTACGTAGGAGGACTGAAAATGCAGTTTGTAGAACTAGTTTGCAGACAAGTTTGACTGAAAATGTAGTTTTAAACATTCCCAAAAGCAAAGGCCAATAGAACGGTCCCCATGGATTGTTTTTTTTAAAGAGTCAAATGGAAAGTTTTTACACAAACATTCCGCCTGAAGCACTTGCAAATCGAATGTTGCAGTTCCAAGAAAGAGACCAACTGTGAACAAATTAAATTGACTCCACTGATTTTCATTCTCCAAACAGAAGCACAAAACCGCATAATGAGTAAAAAATCCTGTTTCCTTTCTCATTTAAATTCCATTTTGAGTAATAGTTTCATTAACATAGGTTAAAAATAGCCTGCAATAATTTTTAATTTGACAGAGTCCCTTTAATTCTTTAATTTGGTCAGTTGCTAAGTAAATTAAAGTTACAAGAAAGAAGAGACTTGAGACACTTGAACAGCAGCAGAATGGAAATTCTACTCTTGCTACTTTATTTCTTTTCCTTGTTAAAGCAGAGCGGGGGGGGGGGGAGGCTTCTTGTTTTATATTCTCTCAATTGTTTCAGGCTTAGACATATTTTTGTTTCCCGAGTTCATTTCCTTTTAAGATGATCACATCAAGCCGGAAGTTGAGTCCAACTCTGTATCTTATGAAGAAGTTAAAGAACTTGGCAAGAGGACAGGCAGGGAACGTACGTCTACTAATGACCAGCCTTGCTTATTTTTAGAACTTCTAGTTTAATGCACCCGCCCTTCATAGTCTGTTCAATCATAGAGTTCTTTTCACTCTAAGAGCTCACTGTTTGAAAAGACAAAGACCACACAATTTAAACTGCTGTCTGCTTTAGCTGTATTCATTGTTCAAAGATGGTTATTTGTTTTATTTGAATACTCAGGACCTTTCACTAATAGTGCTTTAATGATGTGCCTCATTAATTACAGCTCAAAAACGAATTATTTTCATCTCTTGTTTTGGTATGAGTCCATACCCACAAATCGATTACCACAAAACCCAAGGGGATGTAAGTTTGAAATACCTTTGTTTATCACAGGTCTCTTAAATGAACCTATGACCATTCAGTGTTATTTAGATCAACCACATTTGAAGTTAATGACAGGATTTCTGTGTGCTGCTGCTGATGCAGGAGTTTTTTCTTATTAAATCAAGTTTATAAAAAAAACCATTGTAGAAGCCTGTTGCATTTTAATAATGAAGCCATAAATTACTGCAAAGCTTGCGTCACTAATTAATTGAAAGGAAAAAAGGAAAGCAAAAAACACACCAGCAGCATGTAGGGCTGCGTGGGAAGAGATAAGAAAGACACAATGAAGAGGGGTTAGTGTCCTACCCAAGAATAAAAGGAGTACTTGTGGCACCTTAGAGACTAAAAAATTTATTTGAGCATAAGCTTTCGTGAGCTACAGCTCACTTCATCAGATGCATTCAGGTATTCTGGTGTTGGAGTTCCTAGACAGAATCGCCATGACGGTTGGCTAAAGTTAATTCCAAACCCTCCTGCAGAAATTCTGTATTCATATTATGAACTGAGCTTTTAGCAAAGAAATTAAGGAAAAACAATTATATCTATTCAAATCTCACATTCTCAAACTCCACTCGGACAAAGACAGATGCAGGAAAAAAAAAAAATCTCAACTCTGGAAACCTTTATGCCAGACCATATAAATATGGGCAGAGTTTCATTCTTGAGCATGATCCACATTAGCTACAAGCAGGGTGATTATTAAATAAAAGTTTAGAAGTCTAATTTCACTATTTATTGCTACTTGCTGCCTGCATTCTACTCGGTGTGGATAGTGAAAATAAACTGTTCAGTTACACTTCTGTTTATATCTAAATTTCACTCAGTCTTATGGGATACCAAAATTCTGCAGTCCGAGTTCAATTAATGCTGAATATTTGGTGAAAAAAATATTTTTACTGGACATTTAGAAAGTTTGTGGAAACACACTGGGGCCTTGGATTGTGACAACACCAAAAATCTGAATTTGGAGTCTCAGTTGACCTGAAAGTCCCATAATAAAGACATCATACTCTACAGAATACTCACAACTGATTAAACATTCGCTTCATTTCATCTGTGATGTTCAGAGAACAGCTGACTTCATCATCTGATAATCTGCTGTTGTCTCCATCCTGCTCAGAGAGGTCATCGTCAGATGTTAGCTTGCGTTCTTTCTTTTTGGAAGCAACCTTAATTGGAGAGAAGGGCAGTGACTGGAAGGTTCAACTGAGGTGCTGCACTGAAGGGTGCAGAGAGAGAAGAAAGGAGAGGTGTTAGGTTAGGTGGAAGATAATGGTTCATCAGTACCCAGGGATTCAGGTGCATGAGTGACTGCACGCATTAAGAACAGGAATCATATCTATTAGGAAGAGGTAAACGTAGAGCAAAAGGAAGCAGTTCAAAATGGCACAGAGCAAAGCAAGCTGCAGACTGCCAGAGCTCTACATACAGGATGTACTCACTGGCAACATTATATGGGCTAAAAAAAAGCATGCGAAGGCTAGAACGATACAGGGGCCAAGCGGAAGCTGGCAAGAATGCCCAGGCAGCAGGCTTGAGAGAAATGACAGTACTCTCCCTCTCTTGCCACTACCATCACAAGACTGGTGCTTTCAGAGCTGAACACTCACAGAAAGTACACAACACTCTTTTAAAGGTAATCTTGATTCCTTTGCTATTCCCACCCCACAGTCGCAGGCAGAGATTGTTAGTCATCTGTTTGACAGTACAAGAGATGTGGGAACTCAACTGTGAAAATATTTGGACAAACCCAAATAAATGCAGTTGATAGATGTGCAAAGAGAACCAAAAACTAACCCTGCAAAGTGAAGGATCATTCTTTTGTCCAGTGGGATTTCGGCACAAATATTCATGAGTATTTACAGATGGTGTGATGCAGTCGCTAACACATTTAAAGCACACAATAAATGCCAAATTCTTTAATTTTCACTAATTTACTAACTGAACCATTCAGGACTGGTGTTGCCCTTTGCGCTGATGATTTTAACCATTGCGTACTTGATCAAAACTGTGTACTCAATTTAGAACAGTAGCACAGTTTAACCACTTATCACAGTTAAAAGTCAAGATCTCTCTTTAGAAAAATGGAATACTGTTGAACACAGGGGAGCTGCAATTCTCTCCCCCTATCAAGTAGGTAATTTGAATCAATTTCTGTCCAGATTACCAAAAAAAAACAAAAAACAAAAAAAAACACTAATGAAAACTCATGTTTACCTTAGCTAAGCATTTTATAAGACATTAAAAAGTTGATTTGGAATGGAGGAGAGTTTACTGTTCATCACATTTAAGACATATCCATGTGAAAGGCTCAAGAGAAGGGCAAGGACTTTTTTTTAAAGAAACCTGTGTGTACAGTGCAGCCCTTAGTGGCTACTGTACTAAAAATTAAAAAAAGTCAGATCTATTTATTTGAAGATGGAAAGTTGAGGTAAGTTGGAAGGGCCAATGATCAATTTAAAATGCAGTTATGATCAAAAAAGTGACTGTGCTAAAGGTACTCGATCACTCAATAGCTCTATTGTGTGTGTATTTTGAGCTATAATGGCTTCCTTTTGGAGCAAATTAAGTTACTAGTTTTCCCGTTAGTACTGCACAGCCAATATAGCTATGGGAAAGTAAACTGTATTCTATTTACCCTCACATATCAAAGTAATTGTAGTTAACTAACCATCAGTGTCAGAATTTATTTATTTCTCTTCATGGTGTATGAGCCAAAAAATAAGGGCTCATCTTGGAGATCACAGGATGCAAGTCCATTGCATGAAGTTTAATCCTCTTACTTGTGAAGAGAGCAAATCTGATGGAACCATTTAGGTGAACATAGAATCCCAGGATGCTTTTTTGTACAGTAACTTGTAAACTACCACCAAACGTTAATAGTATTGTTCAAAGGACATTCTGAGTTCTCTTTGGAAGGTTTTCTATAAACTCTCAAATCTTAATACTACAGCAGATTACATGGATCATTGTTACAGTTGGAGACAGATTCAGGATGAAAAGAAGCCTACTGGGGAGAAATTCCAAAAGAAGTTGAGAATGTTGGATGAAGTTTGAGCGTGAACTAAACTCCCCAACATTCCCTCTCTTTTCCCTCCCTCATACTGCCATCATCTTGTCCTGCCCTAGAGAAAATTCAGGGCCTAATCACCTGGAATATCTTGGAAACATCTTCAGAGTTGCGCTGCTGTGCTACATCGCACAACTTGGCTGTAATATCGATTCGACGGCAGATGTCCATGTCCACCTTCATGGCCTTTTCTTGGATCTTTGTGTCCAGGTCTGTCATGGGCTGCAGGAAGGACAGTAGTGGATTATCTTCTATTGTTACACAGTTCAGGAGTGAAGGGATACGCACTGTATCTCTATAAACCCGGAGCACACCATTCTTACACCACATTGCGCCTGTTCTCCAGGGAAAGGTGGAACAAGGATAGTATAGATGAGACAACTACTGGAATTAACACTTTAAAATCTGATTCCAACAAATGCAAGTGTTTGAGAATGAAAACTAGCTACTGAGATTCTTTGCTATGGGAACGAGTGACTCCTAGACCCAGCAAAAGTCAACTCTTATGGACTCAGTGAAACTATAAAATGGGGGGGAAAAAGACGTAAACCTGTTAAGCAAGCAAAGAACAAGATGAGGGATTTGATACTTCATCACTTTTGCCCACTTCGGATAGGAAGTTAGCACTTCACTGTAAAGAAAAGTTAGTCAGATTCTGCTCTGAAAAAATTGTGCACCAACTTCATATACATCTCACACACGCACATAAAAAAGTTAAAACAGGGCTAGGTCTATAGAAGTCCATGTGAGTTTGGTACAGAGCAAAAGTAATACCCACATTAATCTGTCTTCTGTCCCAGCAGAGTACTGTATGCCACTGCATCATATTGTGCTGCACATTAGACAGAAGTTATATATATTATTTGTAAGTAGCTGCTCCTCCTTCCCCATTGGCAATGTCGCCGCATCATTGTGAGGAGATTTTCTCCATTTACAACTGTAGAGTTTCTGGGCTAAAAAAAACAAACAAACTTTGCTTTGCTGGGAAGGACTGACCTGAATGCAAGTCATAGCCTGCTTTCACATAGTATTTGGGAAAACACTAGTCAGACGTGTATTACTCTGTAAGCACTACTTTCCAAGTGGAAATGCTTTTGCTAACTAAATCAGAAAGGTTTGTTTTGTTTATAATTTCCTCCATCCAGGGTAATCTTTCTCCACATGAAACTTAAGTAGACTAGAGAAGATTTTTTTTTAATCAAAATGTTTGTATTCAGAAAAAAAAAAGGTTTACACAAACATGAAAACATTTGATAAAAGTTTTGATAAAGAGTATTTCTATCTATTCAGTTTGTCAACAGGACAAAAAACAACCTGCAAGTCATTTAGTTAGGCTTTTTTTGTCCTGAATATTATTGGGTAACTATGCAAAAACAGTTATGGCTTTCCACACAGCTTTTCTTCTCTACCACTTTGTTTAACTCTACCTTGCAGAGCTCAGAAAGGCTGGAAGCACTTGTACTTCAAATACAACAGGATGTTGTAGTCACTACCTCCCTCAGCATGCACAGTAGAAAATTACAGTGGAAGGATGCAGCTCTAACAAATAGCTCACATTCCGAGTAACTTTCCCAGACTGGAAGAAGAGCTCTGGTGTAAGCTTGTCTCTTTCACCAACAGAAGTTGGGCCAATAAAAGATATTACCTCACCTACTTTGTCTCTCTAAATTGCTCTCCTTTAGACTGTATTTCACCCAGCAAGTATTTCTCTTTTTGATGAACCACCCAAAGAGAGGGTCAGTGAACTGCTGAATTTTTTAGGAGTAGGCCTAGCAGCCCTGAGAGAATGGATGCGATTTCAGGGAGCAGGTTCTGCAAATCTGCATCAGACCAAGGTGAGGGGGAAATAAAATTCTTATAAAATTGCAGACTAGATATGCATCATGAATTATTTTAGCTACACTGCTGGCATCAGCACCTCTTCAGTAAAAGAGAAGTCAGGTGAACCGTAAAATCCTGCTCTTTCATCTTACTTACACATTTTCCTCTCACTTATATTTGCATACTAGCCCTACACACTGACAGTCAGATAATATGCTATGACTATAGCCAGACTGTAAGATAAAATTCTCAAAACTGTCAGTTATGACATTACCAGATCCCACAGCTTTGGGGAAAATTATAGACTTAAAGAGGACAATGGTAGAACTCCAGAGATATACACAGTTCATAAGTTTTCTAAAAGGAGACAGCAACACTGCAGACAAAGCCATATCCTGGAACCAATGACACAGATAAACTGGGATATTCTTGATAAGAGCCTTTCACAAAGGTAGAATTGGGAGAGCTTCTTTTAGATTTTTTTTCTGACAATAATTGCTTGTATGACTCAAATCAAAATCACCCTTTATTATAAGAGTACCAATGGCTGCATAATGTCTGAACTTTTACTCTAATAGCATGTGGATTCTCCAATGCATCATTTCAAAGGCTGCAAGTCTGAATGAGGTCGTTGCTAGCTGGTGAGAAGGGAATGGGAAGTCAGGGTTATGGGATAAGCAGCAAGTTTAATGCATCTCTACACAGACCAGACAGGAAGCGCGGGGGGGGGGGGAGGAAGTGATCTGTCTGATGCATTAGATCATAAAGGCAGCCATAATACTAACTACAAAGCAGCACTCATTAAGACCATAACCTTTTAATGAATGAAGCCATTTGCATGACAGAGACAGATTTCACAAAAGCAGGTGGGGATGGGCCACTCTATTTCCCAGGATACTTACATCACTCATCAGACCCTTAAAGACAACAAGCTCTGCTTTCAGTTGCTCAATCTTTTCATTTAACTCTTCCTGGACAGCTTCAGCTTCTTGAGCCTCCTATGAGAGAGAAAATAAGGAAATAGCTAAATATCTGAAAGCATTTACTTAACTGCTAAGCTTCACAAAGGTGGAAAATAGCTGGAAGGGAATATCAGCTCTTGAAAGCCTGCCCGTACCACCTGCACCAACCTCAATAGTCCCACTGCTACAAATGCAAGTGGTGGAGGGAGTATGGGCTAGTTTCAGAACCGGCCTACCTTGCTGCTCAGCCAAGAGCATAGTGGGAGTGAAGGAGAGGAGAATATTTAGATGGAGTGTGGTCCAGAGGTTGCATTGTATCAGCATATTTTCCCCTACTTCAATCTGAACACCAGGAACTTCCAATGTTAAGAGAACCCACATTCAGGGATTGGTTTTGTTCTATTAAGAAGGGTTCTCATGATGAGAGGCTAATGGCTTGGAATACTGTAGCTGAACACTCCAAAGAAGCACCCCTTTACCTTCATTAAGTTAAGAGTTGCCTTCTGCAAAAGAACTGATATAGGATTAACATCCCATTTATTGCATACAGAAGAATAAAGATGCATTCCTTGCAGATTGAACTAGGTGAATCAAGGCACTTCTCCTGCTTCAGTCAAAATTCAGCATCAAGCAATCTAAGGTTTTGAATATTAACAGCTCTATCCAGCAGGAGGTAATTCAGCTGCCATAACTACAAGGGCTCAAGACTCTTAGGATCAAAGAGCAATTAATCCAGACGAAATATTAATTTTAAGTGACCACATGAAAGTGGGAAAACCTATACTGTGAAGTATTTTAGCTCAAGAGTTGGAGGAATGGTGGTTGGTACTAGGAAAGCCAAGATCCCACTCAAAACCCACCTCTTGCATGGTTTCTACAATAGACTCCAGACCCATTCGCTTTGCCAGTTCCTCCTCCCATCTGAAAGAAAAAAAGATTTGCAGGCAGAAATCAGAACAACATTTCTGGTTGAGTTTATTCCAGCCGCAAAGATCTTACCTTATCTCTTGTAATAAAAAGATTAGATAGTTATTGTAGGTATCCAGTGGAAAGCTTCCCTCAGTCTCAGCCACATGTGCACAAACTGATAATTTTCAAAGTAGCAATTAGAGTTTAATTAGTTTATCCACTAACACTATTTTTATTCTTCAACTGTAGCATGTGGACATGTATAAAAATGGGACACTGCAACAGCAATAGATTGAAAATCTAGACAAGTCAGCAAATTTGCTACTTCTGGTATTTAGCCCTATAAACTCCAGGGACTAGTGATAAGCTTTCTTTATGATAGTATCTTCAAAAGCCTATATTTATTCCAGTTGTATCAGAGAAGTACAGTTCCAAGCAGAGTATCTATCCTGCATGGGTGTCCATGAATGCATGACATGCATGTGACAGTAACGAGGGGGTGAGGGATAGCTCAGTGGTTTGAGCATTGGCCTGCTAAACCCAGGGTTGCGAGTTCAATCCTTGAGGGGGCCATTTAGGGATTTGGGGAAAAAATTGGGGATTGGTCCTGCTTTGAGCAGGGGGTTGAACTAGATGACCTCCTGAGGTCCCTTCCAATCCTGATATTCTATGATTCTATGTAAGAGGCACATAGTGGGAACCAAGATGGCATTAAAGGAGGGTAAAACTTTCCATCGGTCTCAGACTGCAGGGCACACACACTATTTCTAAAAGCATTGCATCTTAAGGAGGGACAGTCCTGAATGATTTTTTACACATTCCATCTCATCAGTGAACTTTATGCTTATGACTCAAAACTCTAGTTCCCAAGCACAGGAAATGGGGAGCTGGTAAGCAACAGGACATTTGGTCCATCAGGAGAGAAGAGAAGATGAAGACTGTTTAATAACATTGCCTCATGTGGAAAATGCTAAAATCATGGAACCAACTTAGGCAAAAGTAGACTAAGCTACTTAAGCTACCTCTTACCAGCCAATATTTTAAAAATATACATTAATGCCAGTGAATAGGACCAATTTAGGATGAGTGATATTGAGTGTAAATATATATACAAAATAAATATTTCTTCGTGTACATTTATAGATCTGATCTGTCAAACTTCAGGCCGGTTCAATAAAAGCAGCAGTTCATAAGTCTGAAAATCCTGCTGTTTGCTGACATGTCTGACAAAAATAATTAAACATGAGAAGCAAGGGAGGTCAGCATGAAAAAAATAGAGCACAACCACTGAAACAGAAGAAAGGAAAGATGCCAAGAAGTCTGTCATCAGGCCCGGATCCAATCCTTTCCATTAGCAGTTTTTTGAAGAAAATCTTGTGGGGCTGTTTCATTTATTTTTAAAATGTTTATTGGTGCTATCTTAATATTCACTGTCCTTTGAGCTGATGTCCACCATAAACTAAAGGAGGTATGAACTCAGCTAGATAGCATTTTAGCACCTGTCTCCCATTTGAGTGTTTTGGATTTCAATGTTCCCCTCATTTCTTTTCCAAGATTTCCCCTCATCTTCCATCTCTTTTGATTAAGATTCTCATTTAAGCCCCTGTATCATTCTTGATGGCCACCAATAGTTTTCCCATGTTTATCATATAACAGAAGTAGGGGATTGGTGGTAAGTACTCCACCAATTGGCTTACCCTCAGAATTTCCAGGTTTTCTCATTTATCCTTGCCACTCCTCTACATAGTGCTCCTGTTCTATTCAAATCACTCTGAATTATCCTCCCCCTCTCCAGTTTTCTTAAGTCTTAAGGTTTCATGACCTAACTGCATGGTTTTGTGTTTTCTTCCAGGTTGCCAACAATCAAGTCTGGCCTAATAGCGATAGAAACACAGGCCAGGAGAAACAGTTGCTCCATCAGTGACCAATACCCATCAGTCCAGAAACAGAATCCCATCTTCTCCACCAAAACCCATAATGCATATCTGCAGTATTGCATGATTTGCTACACCTTCCTTGCAATATATGCAACCCTGACTAACACTGGACTAACTAGGAGAACCAGGAATTGAAATTAACACTGATTATAATTCCATCAATCAAAGAGAGATGAGAGTAAAAGTAACTTTTTTTAAAATCAGTTTTATTAAATGTTATTACGTTAAGCTCTTTGAACAGTCTTTTTTAATTAAGAATTTATTTTTAAACAGAGTACCTAGTAAACTTTCAAATGCTGTATGATAAATCCTAATCTGATGTGGTATTTATAAACATTAAGGCATTTAAAAAAATTATTAAAGACAGTGCCCCTTTAGAATATATGCCAAAGTAATAGATTTATAATTGACACTTTAGTTTAACATTGTTGAATTATGAATCCATCATTGGATTAGTGTGAAAATATCTGGCAGCCATCTTCCCTTCACACATGGAAAGCTATATGTGGTGAACAAAGTATTGTAGAATTATGCAACATAAATTCTGGGGGAGGATGGCAACAAGGTTTCTTCAGTGGATTTTAACATTCACAGAATTGTCGTTTATCACCTTTCTTGGGCCAAGCTTGTGCAACTATTCTTGAAGAGAAACATTCCTACAGGACACTCATTCACTCAAGTTTAGTAAAAGCCAAAGCTTTATCTCTGGAAAACCTGTCTAAAGCATTCCCAGCTCACTAAAGCCAATTGAGCCCCAAAAAACAGTAGCTTCATCAGGCAACAAGGGATTCTCCCATTTAGAATAAAGCTTCTTTTTATAGTTTTAACTGCTGGTGCCAGAAGCCAAGCTTCTGTTAAAGGTAACAGGGTCCACTGACTCAGACAGCTAAACCTCCAACAGAAAGTTTCCGTTATGTAACCCTTTGGAATGCAGCAGGTCACAAAATCTGCGCAGACCTTTCATTTAACAAATCCCCTGACAGAGCCTGGGAATTTGAAAACCTAGTTAGAGTATGACTGATCACTGCCATTAAGAAATTTGCTTGCACTAATCCAGTAAATACTGTCTACCAAATGACAATTAAAAACACTCCTGTAGTCTCTAATTATAACAAGGTATGCAAGGAAAGTTATTTTTGTTCACACTCAGACAAATAGTTTTACAGCTAAATTAGAAGATGCAAGTCATGGATATGGCCATCTACCCCCAAAAAATATTTATTTTAATCCAAATATGATAGGATTAAGAATATTGAAAGGAGAGAGAGTGTGTATTTTCTGGATCAATTTCATAATCTTCCCAGCACAGTGTTAAGTCTTCCAATAGGAATAATTTCACCATATTTTCATGTTTACAAAAGAAACCTGTTAAGGAGACTGGATTTTATGGGATGTTTGTGTCACATTAAACAATTCTGAATTCACATACTATATCATAAGCCCCAACACACCCTCTCACAGACTGCAATAGGTTTGCATTTCAAATGCAGCTAAATGCCAAAGGATCATTTCAGCAGGGAAGAACAAAGGCAGCTGTGGGTGTGCTGCAGTTCTCAGTCTTAATCCATGACCAGCGGCACCTGAATTTATCATATCCTAATACAGTAGCACCAGCATTGACTAAGCCCTACACTAGTGTACAATATGACAGGCTGACCGCATTTACTCTTCCCCTGCCACTGCAGGGCAGAGATTCTTGGCATGGTAGCACTATATCAACTCTCCAATATCTAACTGAATGCTAAAGTGGTACAGAAAGATATTACCAGTGTCTTTTCTCTGCCAATGATTTACTGCCAAACAGACTAAAATATTTAGGCAGGAAGTTGTATTTGCCACAAATATTTTAGCTTTCATTTCCAATGTCCTATCTGCATTTAGGCTGCTAGTCACATGTACAAATAGCATTGTTATTTTTCAAACCTCATTTAGTCATCTCACCTTCTGGACTGTAACTGACTGCTTAATATTAAATTCACTACATGCAATATGGTCCCCTTCAGCTACATTGAGGATGGGTCATATGGTTTTAGTCATTCATACTGCATTGCTGCCAGCATGCTGTCAGTTGTAAATGCAAGATAGTGTAACTAGATATTAGGAAAACTGCAGTGCGCTGTTGAAACTGTGAATACTAATTATATTTAGATGAAGAGATTTAACCCATTATTTGCATCCATGCCCGAACACAACACTGCTCTGCAGGAAAAATTTTTTTTACTAAATATTACATCCATATATATTTTTACTAGGGCAATTGCTGCTACTGTACATTTGAGAATTGCAATAAGAAAGAAAAAGACAGCACCTTCCCAAGGGTATCCTAACTACTGTGCATTGGCATAGACATATGAAACACGTACTAAGCAGTACTACAGAATTTTAGGCTAGCCAATTTCTGCCCCCTCAGTTACTCTCTTCCAACACAAGAGCTGAACTGCAAGTCAGCCACAGCATGTTTCAGATGCCCTTAAAAATCCTCTGCTTCTAAGCAACCTTATAGGCTCAACATGTAAGTGGTGCTGCTGTGAGAGACCTATGAAGATGCTTCTGTAGCACTTCAACACATATGTTGCTTCCTTCCCTCTCCTCCCAAGGAGAGAGAGAAAGCCAGCCTGCTTAATCAGCATTACCCCTGCAGCATAAATGAGAGCCTGTAGTTTCCTGGCAGGACTACAGTGGGAAACCAGATCAGCTCTTCCCATTGGAGCAGTGGTGTTTGCTGCTCTGAAGAAAGAGAGGTGACAGGAATTACCAGAACAACAACACACAGAAGGGAAGTGACTGTACGGACTACCAGGCTGAAAACAGCGGTCCTCGTATTTGTACTGCAGGATGTTAATTAGACAGCTGCTTCTACTAGTCTCAGATATAGCTATTTCTGGGCTCAAACATCAAACTCCTATGATTTCCAGCTGCAGCCAAAGTAGCTTTCAGAGCTGGAGAGGCAAATGTTGCTAAACTGAATGTACAGATTGAGAAAAGGCTATTGCTAGCCTACTCCAAGGTTAGTAGGATTGTTTTTAAAAATAAAATTCAGAAAGGGCAATTTCAGTACTGACTATACTCTTCCCCTCCGCTCTACTGAGGGCGGACATTTAAATGTTATGATTACCTTCTAAATTCACAGATTTACTGGCTTATATTACAGTTATTAGAACATAAAGGGCCAGTCAAGATAAAACTAAGGATACATTTCCCTTTTTCCAGATGCGACATTACATTCCAAATGTATTCAATCACTGCAGTTTCAGGCCTCAAACTGCCTCTGCAATCATGTGATTAGGAATAAGTATTTTACATAGCTTGGCACAAAGTGAAGAACTGTGTGCCTTTTAAGAGACGGAGTAGCTAGAGCCTGAGACATTGAACTAACAAGATAGGAGGATGCTGAATAGCCTTGCAAGGACTAACACTGCTTTTGTAATACAGCTGAATCACATTTCAAACACCCATGTTTCCTTAGAAAATGGAACAGTACACAGAGATCAACACTTAGATGAGCCGCTATTCAAAAGAAAACAGGTGGAGATTACAAGGAAATCTGATAGTACCCAGGTGTAAATTGCTCTAAGCTTCCACTATTCATAACTTTCATTGGAACTAGACAAACATCCATACTGAATCCTTATCGACAGACAATTCACAACTAAACCAGCTTCCCGCTCCCTGGATCACCAAGGCTAAGCAACATGATCTTGCACCATCTCTTTACCAGTATGAGCATATAAAGTTTAGGTAGGATTCTGAGTGGTGAGGGAAACTGTCGTCATTTAGAGCCAGATTTCCAAAAGAGCTCAGCATGTTGATAAGCCAAAAGTTATGTCTGAACCACATTATCAACTCCTTTACTGACAAAAAAGATAAAGTACTCCTCATTCACCATTAAATGAGGATTCCTATTTTATCAAAAGAATTTCAATGAAAAAATGTAGCAGTGAAACCCTGCTGTAGGATGTTGTGAAGACAAGAAACTCTTCTTATGGTACTATTGAGGTTTTCCCTCTGTCCTTCCATCTCTACGGGGTACCACACAGGAGGCTTGCTTAAGCTTGATTATTGCTATGCTTTCTTGTTGTCATGGTACTTGGGACACACAAAAGAACTCTCTTCGAAGCACAAGTTCACCTGAACACTATCAATATGCTACCAATGGAAATACTAGCTGCAAAAGCCTGTTAACCCTAACTTAAGTGTTCAAATGTCAAACCATTTCACAGGACAAGAAGCATACAAAAACACAGGAAAACAAACAGACTCAAAGATGTCAATATTTCATTTGGGCATGTGAGACACACCTAGTACTGCTCATCCTTTATATATAAAGCATCTAAGATGCATTCTCTGTGATGTGTCCTACCTGTAAGGACATAGATGAGAAAATATGTGCATTCTATGCCAGGCTAAGTTAATTATACCTTAGGTGTTGCCCAAAAGGGCTCATGTTCTGCAATCACAGGTTAGAGAGACTTTTGCTCTCTTGTGGCAACATCACTTGTTCTTTTGTGGTTTGATGGCTTTTGACGCCCATATTTTGTTTAGGTGAACTCTGACGGGCAGGGCGTGCCCCACCCTTCACTAATGTTGGCACAAGATTTGATGTTTAGCATGTTGAAGCCCAACCAATTTAATAGTTTGAGATTGCTCATAGCAATCTCATGCTCGTTTTCTGTTTAGGTCTGTAGTAACATGCCCATTAATCTAGTCTCCCCCCATCTATCCAGTGATATCTAGATATCGCCACCAAGGTTTATAATTGTGATTATGACACATTGATTTCATCTAATTGGCATATTGCCCCAGGAGTAGCACCTATGCTGCCATACAAAGAATCCAGTTTCAAAACTCATGTTTGGTCAGAGAAAGACCATCAGTGATACTACTTCTGACAGAGGATGCCCCTGCTTATGAGGAGAATGTACTTTAGCAAGTGGAAAGATCAAGATCTCTTGGTCAAATTTTCTAACGTATAAGTGTATAAATCCTTTTCACACACACACCCTTAAGAGTTTGCAGCATCCTAGTTCCCTTGTAACACAAATCCTGCCCCATACTGGACCCCATATTTGTAGGCAGGTCAGGGGAAGAACCTGTGTACAAGATGAACACCAGAATCCCAACAATTCATTGCAGTAACTAGGGACATACATTGCAGAAAAGTCTGAATTAGCAAGTCAAACACTATAGAGGACTCAAGGATGTTGTAACAAAAGATGCATTTTGTCAAAACAAAATACGTATTTGTTGATTACAAATTACACTAAGTCTTTTGTTATGTATTTTGTTAAAATAAGATTGTCTACTAATATTACACCTGAGAGCACTGTCTGTTATTAAACCCCTACTCTAAGATCCTCAGGACAGGAAACTGACCCATTCCATGTTCTGTACAGCACGGAGCACACAGTCAGTACTCCGATTACACTGGGATGTGGGTCAAGAGCTGGGATTTGTGAACAAGCTAGGGGAGCATTAATGTATAGGGATTATACATTATCTGCTGTACTGTATAGGGATTCTTCAGATTTATCTCAAAGAGACCAATTTCAGGCCCAAGAGCCCTGGTTTCTTACTGAAATACAAATTAAATGCTATCCGATTAATACATTTTACACTGAGCCAATTTTATTTGAATGTCTGATTCCATGAAGCCTCCCTCTAACATAACAGCACAGCATTCTTGAATGAAGTGATCCATGGCTTGCTACTTCATAGGGTCTGTCCCCTGTGTGGATTCGCTGATGTGTAGTCAGGGAAAATCTCTGAGTGAAGCTTGTCCCACACTCACAGCTGTATGCAAAAGGTCTCTTGTAAGGTATCATAACGAAGGTTAGAAATTACTGAATATGTTCCTCCTCTTTGTATGCATATATCATTGCGGTATCTGAAGCTAGAAATATGAAGTATAACTGAAGTCCTATTGTAATTATGCAAAGTGTGGCCCATTAATGGTGGTTTAGAATCTTGATGGCTCCTATTGACTAGGGCAATTGGTTATAAAATGGTTAATTTACCTGCAAGCCTTCCTGTGTACCTGTAAGCCAATCCAGGAAGAATGGAGACTAGGGGGTCTTACAGTGACACATGACCATGTCACATGATACTGGAATCCATCTTAAAGCTGATACTTTTCCATTTAGAAGGAGGGGTGGGGACCCAGAGAAACAAGATTTCCGCCTTGTGCCAAAGCTATAAAAAGGGGTAGAGCAGGACAAAGGGGGCTGCCAGTCATAAGAAACCCCCTGCTTACCACCTGAGATGTCTGCTGGAACTAATAAGGACTGTACCGGGGAAAGGATTGGGCCCAGACTAGGAAGGAGTCTAGTCTGTGAAAGAAGCTTATTGGAACATCTGAGGGTGAGCTATTACCTGTAATTAAATTTCTTAATATATTAGGCTTAGACTTGCGTGTTTTGCTTCATTGTGCTTAGTGACTTACTTTGTTCTGTTTGTTATTACTTGAAACCGCTTAAATCCTACTTTTTATACTTAATAAAATCACTTTGGTTTATTAATGATAGGTTTCAGAGTAGCAGCCGTGTTAGTGTGGATCCGCAAAACTAACAGGAGTACTTGTGGCACTTTAGAGACTAACAAATTTATTAGAGCATAAGCTTTCGTGGGCTGCAACCCACTTCATCGGATGCATGGAATGGAACATATATTTCTTACATGTTCCATTCCATGCATCCGATGAAGTGGGTTGCAGCCCACGAAAGCTTATGCTCTAATAAATTTGTTAGTCTCTAAAGTGCCACAAGTACTCCTGTTAGTTTT
The DNA here is from genome assembly GCF_009764565.3 of Dermochelys coriacea. NCBI lineage: Eukaryota > Metazoa > Chordata > Testudines > Dermochelyidae > Dermochelys > Dermochelys coriacea. The sequence continues at coordinate 8,084,358 of NC_050085.1, forward strand.
GCGGATCCACACTAACACGGCTGCTACTCTGAAACCTATCATTAATAAACCAAAGTGATTTTATTAAGTATAAAAAGTAGGATTTAAGCCGTTTCAAGTAATAACAAACAGAACAAAGTAAGTCACCAAGCAAAAACAGAACAGCCTGTTTGTTGTATGTGCTACAGGGTCTCAGCAATCTTTTTGACAATGTTTTAAAGAAAAAGCAGTGGAGAGAGAGCTTGCTGAAAAGGAGTTTACATCGTTCAAGTTTAAGACTGATATCTGTAATGAAATAAGACAAGTTATACTCAGCTTTGTGACAAAGTCAGCGGAGAGAACTGAAAAGTCTTAATTTACCAACAAATTCATGATTGTTAGCATCTATGATAGATTCTCACAGCAGGAGACAAAAGCAATAGCAATTTAATTTGAAACAATAGTGCTATCTAGAATGAAGGTCGTGAAATCAATCCCTTATGTTGGCTAAGGACCATACTGTAGTAATGGATAACTTATGAAGCCATCAAGCAGTCTATATTGCTGGCCTCTAGTTTTAGCAGGAGACCAGATTCACAGATCCTAGTCTCCTTTATTTTCTAACTGCAACTTAGTTCAGGGATTCTATGTCAACTTGCATTCAGATCATGACTGTAAATGTCTCCACTACCAACTGACTTAAAGCAAACTCTTGTTCTCAAGGAAAGCTTTTATTTTCTCAAAATTTTGTAACTTATGTATTGGGAATAATTGCTCTTAACTATTCTATAGGAATGAGCACAGAACCCCTGCAAGTAGATTTTACTAGACTCATTTACTGGTGTAGTAGAGAAAGAAGGTAGATGAAGTAATATATTTTATTGAATCAACTTCTGTTGGTAAAAGACCAGCTTTCGAGCTTACACAGAGTTCTTCTTCAGGTCTGGGAAAGCTACTCAGAGTATATTGAATTTCTTTCCTTTCCCTCTCTTCCTACCATTTCACAGGATTCTCTGTAGCTAAATGGAGACAAAGCTAGGTGAGTTCATTTTAAGCATGCCAAGGAATATATGTACGTCTCAAATCAGTGGGAAGCCAAGACACCAACCCTTGTTTTTGAAGTAGGCCAGATGGCAAGAGTTCTCTGTATATAGCATTTAAGAAAATATTATATGCAATGCTGTGACATCTGTTCACGTCAGCGCAGTTACATCTGAGAACTACTAGTGCAGTGGAATATGAAGGAGGAGGTCCTCTAGTTTAAAGAGGTCTACTGCAATTTTTTCTAAAGTAATTCCTCTCCACACCTAAACAATTGTGCTGTTCATATGAAAATTATTTGTTTCATGTCCGTAAAATAAGAGTTTTGATTAATAAAGTGTAAATCCTGGATAAGGCACTGTCCAACTGTGGGTACTGAAACTATATCACTGATAACTATGAATGTTTAAGAACAGTAGTCAAATTACTAGCTACATGTGATTTCCTCCACCCCATCTCCTCTTATGTCTGCTAATGCAATGCAAGACATTGCAGATCTATGCATGCAAAACCTTCTTCTGCAAAGCCTGCACATTAAGGGAGGGCTGGAATTATTAGTAGTACTAATAGTACTGAAGTCTCTCACGTTTGAGTGAATAGTGACCTGTTGGCTGGATTCTTTCGGACATAAAAGATCCTTCCTGACAGTCACAAAAAGGATTGACAATATAAATAAACCTGATGAGGTTACTTATGTGCTTAGGAAACATACTAGTTTCAATACCAGAGCAGGTAATTGATCCAGATGGGTTTGCTAACCTTCTTAGGGAAATAAGAGAAAGCAACATCCAAATAACTTGAGCTGGAAAAGGGCGTGGGGTTTTTTTTGGATTTTTGGGGGAGAAAAGGGAGAAGGTTAGGAGCACTCCACTCCTCTATAGTCAGGGGGGAAAAAAACACATTACATGACCTAGTTTTAGAATGTGATCAGGACCCAAGTGCAGCGAGCATTGTAATCTCCACTCTACCCTTTAGAAAATAGTTGAGTTTATAACAGAGTGTTTAGAAAAGTATCTTTTGGATTATGTAAATACTGAAGTTAAGCTAAAACACCACAGGAGGTTCCAACGCCAACAATTCCTCAGGGCAAGCAGTTTAGTATCTCATTTATTCCTGTAAAAATCTTTATGCTGGTACTTGGAACCATTCAACAAACCTACACTTCTCTAAACTATGTGCAAAGCCTCAGCAACATGGAGTTATTACACATTTAGAATGGTTAAAAAAAGTTTCCAGTACTTCCCTTCTCCCCCAATGGACGCTGGGGCAAAAGAATCTCTTCAGTAATATGAGAACCTGGGGATTGCCCCCCTTCCACTCTACTAATTCTGCTACACAAGCATTGTAGTGAATTCAGTGCTGCAGTATACTGACTGACCAACAGGAAATTGAAGCCATTTGTAACCCTCACCAGGGAAAGAGCTCAGCCAGTCAACATCAACAAGAGAAATCATGGTCCCTGTAATTAGGCTGATAGGCCATCATCCTTGCTCATCCGGAATAACCTGAAAGCACAAGAGCACCTTTTTCAGCTTCAAATTAATCTGGGCTTAGGTGGACTAACTTGGTGCACTGAGATAAAGGTCATCTCCATCTGACCCAAACGGTCTAGCAATTAAGTAGCAACCTGTCCTCTTTCCTACAAGTTCATTATATGGAAAGTTCTCATTCCAAATATGTTCATTTTCAAACTGAAATGTGTAAAGAACTGCCTATTATACCCTCTGAGCTCTATATAAAACAATTACCATCAAGGCTTTATCATATATCTGGGGCAAAAATACATGCTACATTGTTCCTATAGCATTATAACTGTCATAACTGTAGATTAAAATGAGCCAAAATAATTCCGTTTGTAATTGGTAATTATATGAAAAGCAGATTAAGTTACTGTAAACATCCAGAATGCACGTTAAATATTTAACTCATGTTTTATAGAGTGCTTCCTTGCAGAAGCAACACTAAGATAAATTTTGCCTGCTAACCCAGCTGCTTTTAATATAATGTGTATCAAAATACGTTTTCCTACTTGTCCATCAGCTGGCTGCTTTAGAAATATTTCAGTATGTCAAGAGAATGGTGTTCTTGAGAGAGAGTTTCCAATATTTTGGCCTTGGAGTGGTAGTATAAGACCACATAGATACAGGACTGCTGTTTATCAAATGGACTGGCTTGGCCAATATTTCAAATGGGAAAGTCTCAGAAGTAACACAACAGGTGCTATACAGTGAGAGGTTAAGTAAATAGAAAATAGACATTAAAGACCCCGAAGAAATGCATTTTTATGTTTATTTGTAAAGTTACATCACTTGCAAAGGGGGGGTGAAAGAGGGTGAAACATCATCTGTATTCAAATTTTCCTTTCTGAGCAGAATGGCGATGCCACCCTGGATGTTTATCTAAGATAAGGACTGCAAGGCCTCTGGAGACAAACATACCTCTGAATAATATAATTATGTACCTTTATACTAAACTGGTTTAGCTTCATTTTCTGGGAAGGAAAAGAAGGCAGTTAAATCTGAGTGATCGAAACAAACTATCAATATAATCCTATTGTAATAACTAGAATTCATATCAAATTTAAATGTTTTGATAGATATCGCATTGTGTATGTACAAACATTAAATATTTGGAGAAACTGAGGAGCAGAAGAAGTGTAGTGTTTTGGAACACATGCATGTTGCTCAGTCAATTTCCAGGCCTCTCATATTATTCAAAGATGAGAAATTTAGCCTAGGGTTTCCAAACTATTTTGCAGTCAGTATTTGTGCAGATGAATACCTGAAATCCCTTGGAGCATCCAACATACGGAAATAATCTGCCTGCAAGTGTTAATGTGTGAGAATTTCTGAATTAAGACCTCCTACACTAAAAAGGTCACTTGAAACAAGCTTTTAGAGGCCCAGCATACTACTGTACTTTCCACTCCATGCATCTGATGAAGTGGGTTTTAGCCCATGAAACCTTATGCCCAAATAAATTTGTTAGTCTCTAAGATGCCACAAGGACTCCTCGTTGTTTTTGCTTGATTAGTGTGTACTGTGGAATACAGTATGCTATTATGGTGCCCTGGTAATGCCAAGTGATTCACTTTGACAGCTCATCTCCGGCATCCTCATCATTGCTGGAAAAACTATGGGCTACAGCTTAATAGAATAGAGCAGGAAAATGCAGCATTTTTAAGTTTTCTGAAATATTTAAACAAATTAGAAGTGAATACAAATTAAGATATTTACATGAGTTACCAACAGTGAATATTTGCATGCTCAGTTTATCAGTGACAAAACAACAAACAAGACGCAATTGTGACAGATATTCCAATCCCATGCAGTATCTTTGAGGACCATACTGTATTAAGTTTATGAATACTTTATGTATCAATGTAAGCCAGGGACTGTATGCAACTCCAGTGGGGAGGGTCACCATAGTCCTCCAGGAACCATTCAGAAGTAAGAAATCGGATGAACTTCTGTGGCTCAAGAACTACCTTGGGAGTACCAAGATTAACAAACAATGCCAACTGTTGACTTGAACAACAAGGAGGCTGGTGGCACCTTAAAGACTAACAGATTTATTTGGGTATAAGCTTTCGTGGGTAAAACACCATTTCTTCAGATGCATGGAGTGAAAATTACCGATGCAGGCATTATATAATGCCACATGAAGGGAAGGCAGTTACCTCACAAGTGGAGAGCCAGTGTTGACAGGGCCAATTCGACTAGGGTGGATGTAGTCCACTTCCAACAACAGATGAGGAGGTGTCAATTCCAGGAGAGGCAAAGCTGCTTTTGTAATGAGCCCGCCACTCCTAGTCCCTATTCAAGCCCAAATTAATGGTGTTAAATTTGCAAATGAATTTTAGTTCTGCTGTTTCTCTTTGAAGTCTGCTACCTTTAAATCTGTTATAGAATGTCCAGGAAAACTGAAGCGTTCTCCTACTGGCTTTTGTATGTTACCATTCCTGATGTCCGATTTGTGTCCATTTATTCTTTTACGTAGGGACTGTCCGGTTGTGTCTTGTCGTCTATGACTTGTTCAAGTTATGACTTGAACATCTACGCTTCCATTATTATGCAGATACCCACTAGGAAGTGGTCTTTCAGCAGTCCTCTTAAGTAGATCACAATCAGATAAGATTTTCAGCTCCTATCAGCATAGACTAGAATTAAACTAAACTAATGACCGGCCCTAAGAATACTTTTGCTTTTTAAAGTTTGATTTTCCTTGAAATTCAACATTCTAAGCTCTCAACTTGTCCATGGGGGTTAAACTTTCAAAGATCTTGGCTCTTCCTCAAATATCAAAGGGAAGCATAGTAGTTTAAAGAGTCTGATCTAGTAAAATTAACATAATTTAGTAAAATTTTTACTAGAGGAATAAAAACTGAGAAGAGAGAGAGTCTTCACAGTCATTAAGATAGTTACTGCTTTATAATCCAGTCACCTCCAAATAAGAGGGTTTTGCTTTCACTACAAATATTGTGTTTTTAAATATGTGTTGCTATCTCGCTTCCTTCATTTAAGGATGTACAAAAGCTATAGTTGAATTGGAATAAAATAAGATGCCACATTTCCCCACACACAAGTCTGAGATATCCTAAAAGTCATTGTTTCTGTGACAGCTAATCTTGATGTATGGAGCTCTGATGGACAATAGTTCAAACTGAGATACCAAGACACCTGGGCCCTGTTATACTATGATGAAAAACACTACATAACTTTTTGTTACAATCTCTTATGACACCTGGCATTCTCCTCACTGCCAACTCCAGGTATTTTACAAAAGCATTAGTTGTACCACCTGGGATGATATTTAGCTTGACTACATTTTTTTGCTGGATCTTACAAAGGTTTATCCACATCTTGGTTAAGAGTGCAGTTTCAATAATTCAATTCCCCTAACTCTCCCTCAATTGAGTGCCCTGAATTTGGAAGTTATCTAAAAGACACTGCTCACAACAATGCTAGGTGCTGTGTAGCAGACTTGCTTTAGGATCTCAGATTACAGTGGGACCATCACTGTTGTAAAGTGCTTGGGCATGGATACAACAAAATGTTGATTCAAAAAAATTTGCAAGAACAGTAAGACAAGTCAAGACCCTATGTTAGTTTCTTCAGTCAGTGGAAGGGAAAAACAAAAACTCCTATTAAGCAGTCAAAAGGGAGTGGTATAAAATATCTGACTATTAGCTTATGCCTGTGCCAATATGTAAAAAGTACTACAAGTAAGCGCACATGAGCACCACACTTTGAAGTGACTGGCTTCCGATGCTCAATAATGAAAAACAACCTATTTTAAAATATTACATTCCAATATGAAATCTAATTGGAGGACTACAAGGAAGGTACCCGAAAAGCAAATTAGCAATAGAGCCCAGGCAGGGAAGCAGGTTACTTCCTTGACACTTTCTACAGAACAATAAGGGCCTAGATCTCCTTCACATGATAAATTACCTCCTCACCAATCTATCATTTTGCAAGATATCCTCCAGAATCACTCCGTTTTCTCATTGCAATTTTGTGTCACTAACAGTATAGGAGACTCATGAATAGCTGGTAAAGCAGGCAGGCTTCCAGGTTGAGGTAAGGAAGTAGTAAATGCAAAAACAAAAAAAGTTAAATTTTATATTATCCAGGGTATGTCTTAGAATAGAGCAGGACCGTATTTGTAGTTCTGGTTCTGTCACCTACTTTATGACTATAGCTTAATGTGCTACGGTATTCTTCAATTTTTAAAAGGCAATTAATTTCCTGCATTTTTACAGCACTCATTTAAAACATTCCATTTATCACGATCTCAATGGATTGTTTCAACACTGAATCTTACCAATTCCTCACCACGTGATTGCTGCAAGGAGCTCTGGGGAAAATAAGGGTACTTTGCACTGAAGTTTGGCTGCTGAGAAGACAAGGATTGCAGAAGAGACTTAAAACCTTAATAAGACTACTGAAGTGTAAGCAGTTGGGAAATACAGAGAGCCAGTCAAATTACGTCTTTGAGCCCCCAAATCAAGATTTAGGATTTCAGCATATTTGTACAGGTGCAAGTCAGTCCCAAGGTAACATGTCTATCCTCGTTGTTTTTGCTGCAGCAATTTCATAAATTCCAGATTAACCTCAACACTTCATTTACAAACAAAATCCAGTATCCACTAATTGAAGATACAATAGCAGAATTAAGAGCAAATAATCAGTCTCAACTGGAATATAGCATTGAGATATCTTCCTGTAAAAGAAGCTAGCAACATTAAGTTACGTGAGAGGTCCTGACTATTCTCCGGTGGGGAGAGCTGCAGTTTGCTTGTTGCTAGAAATTGTAGCTGCAAATAAACATAGCTGATTTTTCACGTTACCAACATGGTGAGAGCAAGCTTTCAACAAGTACAGTATCTCAAATTCTATGGCTGCCAGAAACACTGAAACCACAGGTTCCAGACAAGTTTTCTGCATCTTTGCGTTAAATATACTGATGAAGAGTACAGGTCACACCTACCAGAAATAAACACATTTAAGCTTGCAAAAGCCTCTTACACTGGAAAATGTTTGTACAGTCTGCTCTCTTCCAGTACCAAGTACCTAAATTATATTAACCCCATTATGCTGTTCCATGCACACACTGACTAAAGCCAAAATTGCTCATCGATAAATGTCATCTGTTGAGAGGAACAAGCGTGTGAAGTACCTGTGCAAGAATCATGCATTTCTATTACTAAAGTTATCAAGAATACCCAGATGCTAGTATGATAGTAACTGGGCTCAACTAAAGTTCCCACCCTAAGGAAGACCAATGCAACACTGCAAGGGTTACAATCTGGGATTCTTTTTGTTTTAATGCACAGATAGACAAGGAGAACAGTGACTGAGAAAATTACCTCCCTCCCTCGTCTTTAGAAGAGCACACAATGAAAAGAGTGCTATGCTTTGAGTCATGTGTCCAAAACCCAAATTAAATCAAAGTCCAGTGAGCAGGAAAGCCACATAAGCATGGCACAGGGAATAAATCCTATCCAATCAGCTAAAGCTGCTACTCAGTTTGGGGCAACGGGGGAAGAGAGTAACACAATAAATGCTTCATGCATTTCTTGGAAATAAAGATGAACTGTGCACTGGGGGAGAGGGATAGCTCAGTGGTTTGAGCATTGGTCTGCTAAACCCAGGGTTGTGAGTTCAATCCTTGAGGGGGCCATTTAGGGTTCTGGGGCAGAAATTGGGGATTGGTCCTGCTTTGAGCAGGGAGTTGGACAAGATGACCTCCTGAGGTCCCTTCCAACCCTGATATTCTATGATTTGAAACCAGAACTGAAAAAGGTGAATCTCTCTAAGCTGTATATTGGTATAACTGCTGAATTCTGCACATGTGCACTATTTCATAACAGCAGGAGTAATATAGTCTACCCTTACAATATCTCATGTTGATCTTGGAATCTCAGGGAAATAATCTTGTATTTACTGACTAAATACAATAAAAGGTGGAAGAGGCTGTATCAAGTTTCAACAACTACATGGAATTTATTAACTAAAAACTTCCCACAATACACTGTACAAAGGGATAGAGTAATCCAGCACCAAGAAAGAGGAAAGAGAAGCAGCGGAGTTTAGGGAGCAGAATGTTTGTTACCTGCATATTATTAAAATACTATCATTGGGAGTTTGTTACATTTCAAGACTAATTAGGGAGACAGCTAGCTTATTTCAGCCACAAAACATATCTCTTCAAAAGGACAAATCCCAAACAGCATCCCTGAAAACGAGATTTAACTTCCAGTGTAGCTGTGTCCCTTTAACAAAAGCTCAGTCACTGACAACTAGCAGCTGTTGCACTGTGGATAAGAATACAGATTAGCAGAAAGGATGTTTTACTGTGTATAATACTTGTACTTAACTGCTTTTCATTTAAGCATCTCACCTTTTATAAGAAGTGCTTTTAAGCATTATCTCCATTCTACAAATGAGGAAACAAAGAGAAGTTAAGAGACTTACCCATTATCACACAGATTGCAGCAGAATCAAGAATAAAGCCCAGGTTGCCTGACTCCTCCAGGATACTGTCAACTGGCCAATACTTCCTCTCCTTCACCCAAATAAAAAAAATTAAGAGATTCTGCGTACATGAGTAGCTTTTTGTGATTGCATTTGTGCCAGCAGTTAGTTTTTGAAACCAACAAAGTATGCCAACAACTACTCAATATCATGTACAGATATCAGAGTAGCAGCTGTGTTAGTGAGCTGTAGCTCACGAAAGCTTTGCTCTAATAAATTTGTTAGTCTCTAAGGTGCCACAATACTCCTTTTCTATGTACAGATATGATTCATTGGAATTACACTATGTTACCAATCAGCAAAATATTAAGCACGGACAATTTGATTTCCAAGATTTGACATCTATAGTTGAGAACAGAATTAAGCAGGTGATTTAACACCCGTTATGGAGAAGACAATTATTTCCTCTTTTAAAAAAAAAAAAATAGGAGATCTTGAATATTTTAAAAGACTATTTTAACAATTATGCCCTATTTGTAATAGCTGCACACCTGTTTTGAGTTTAACATAAGCCCTGTGGTGGATGAAATTGTCTTGGATCCAACTTCTCTGTTTTAATGATACTTCAGATGTAAGACCCAATGTTAACCTTCAGTTATGAATATAAACAATGTACATTAAAAACCTTAATGAAAACTATTCTGTGCTAATGCAACAAGCCTCTACACATAACTTGCATTTTACAAAATACTGGGGCTAGCTGCATCCCAAGTTATGTTTCTATTTGATAGTTTACAACAACTCTGCACGTTGAACTCCTATCTGTGAAACAATTTAAATTGGGAAACCACAAAATTATTTATCTTGTCTGTAGCATCCAAAGAGAAAATTAAATTACGTTTTTTGGACTGTCCATAATGCCAAGCTTTGCTTTCAGTTATAATTTTAATACATATCCAAAGGAACTCCACTGACATTCCATCAGATTAAAGATGAAGTAAATTTTGAAGCACATTACGAACAGTAATGATGCAAACTGTGTGTTAGATCCCATGTAACTGGCCCCTTTATTAAGGGACAGTATACCTTGGAAATTTCCAGGATGATAGAAGCCAAGACTAGAAGGACTGAGTGCCTTTGGAGAGAACTCTAATCCGCAAAAGAGTACTGGTTTCATCAATCTAACCAGAAGTCTGATCCAAACCCAAATGCTAATTTTCAAGTTCTAGTTCAGAAAATTTTAAACAGATGCTACTAATTTTCCTTCACTAGATTGTGTTAATTTGAACCCTTTTCCAAGCAGTGATCTCTGGTGCAAGTTGGATACATGAACTCCAGCAGGATGTTTCAGAGTTCTGTGTCCAGTCATTGTCAGTCATGTGGTTATGAATTATGCAGGGATGGAAGTGCCCGAACAAAAAGACTCAAGACATGCATCATCTGTGATTCAACTTCAATCTAGTTGAACTGTTACCATGTGGAGTTCTGTGGTCACTAACAAGCAGGAAACATCATTAATGGGCACAGAGCACCAGTCTTTCTAGCCTATCTATGTTATTGAAGTAGACCCAGGGGCAGGATCGATGTAATGTTTTGTATACGGATCAACAACTCAATGAATACATACAAGGCAAAGAGAGAGATTTAAACACATTTTCAATATTACAGCCAGATAGGAGAGTAGTTTTATTAAAAATTATTTTAACCCAATGCCATATTAATATCATGATTGTGAAAACAGTTTCAAATTGGACAATCTTGCTACTGAAGACCCCACTGTGCATGGCAGAAAGCAGCACATCTATTCCTCCAACACAACAACATCCAGAAGATTCTATCTGCTTGCACACCAATTCTGAACATGTGGATGCGTAAAAGAGCTGAAAAATCTGATAAACCGCTGGATTTCTAGACACTGGCATTTGATGACAGAGCCAGGTGCAATAAGAAAACCTGTATAAAGTTCAGTTTGAAAAGCAGCCAAAGCATTATCCCTCCTTTCATTTTGGGAAGAAGCCCCACACTCCTTCCTACAGCACTTCTCCAGAGCTGACATGCATACTGATTTCTGGCCACTAGCCAATCACTTTCACTCATGGATCCCAAACAAGACAATTTCACAATATATCTGAACTCTACTGCCATGTGCTCATCTGACATGCCATCATACATTATAATAATCTTACATTGTTCTGCTCATCAAAACCGAGGCTAAAAAGAAGAATTTTTCCTTAAACTTCACAAGTCAAAAATAAAGAGGTTTCCATACAAATTGTGAGAGACAGAAGAGGATGAGACTTGATGCTAAAAATCTTAAGAATTAACATGTATAGCATGCAAGAGTGGGGATCTGAGTGACAGATACTTTTCTCCCCCTCCTATCAGAGGATTCGTTTGGGGGAGAACCTAGTTAGTTTGAGAACTGACTGTTACAAGCATAACTTTGGGATATGCTGGTTCTTTGCCCTGCTTACTGAGCCAAATCCCAGTTGAAGCTGGCTGATCTGTTTGTTACTACAAACCAAGTTCACAGGACAGTGTTAGATAACCTTTTACTAAGCAAAGGAAGCATATCTGGGGGAAAACTTTAATGGAATTCCAAGCTGCAAATGGCTTCAGTTAATGGCCCCCATTTTAGCACACTTAATTTAGTTTACGATTTTAACCCAAATGGGTAATAACAAACATCTCCAATTCTTGTATTAATAGAAAAAAATGGTTTCTCCACCCCTTTGCATTTAGTATTGTCTAGACACACCAATACACACACACACACACACACACACACACTTTAAAAACAGAACCCTGAGAAGATATCAGAAAGCAGTCAACAGGACAAAAAAAAAAAAAAAAAAAAAAAAACATATGCAAGAAGCCAATTCAAAATCCTGGCAGAGCATTACCACAAAAATCTGAACCACAAAAAAGCAGCTGCTTTTTTCCCATTCTTTCTTTAGTTACAGAAAGCCAAGCACTTGAAATGCATTACTATACAGCAATTTAAGCCTATGATTACACATAATGAATAGCTAGAAATATCTTGTTCCTGGGTTTCTTTTTGCTTGACTCCTAAATTGCACGTCTTCAGAGACAATTTGGGTTTAAGATTTTTAAAAGAGCTTGTTTTTGCTCTATCAAGTGTACTTCAGAATCTGGTTTTTCAGCCTTTGGAAGACCTGAGCTTACGATTCATATGGACTCCAAAATATTGAAAAGGTGTATTAAAAGCTATAAATTAGAGGACAAGTACTGCATTATTTTCCATGGACGACGCCATCCTTTAAAAGGCATGGAAGTCTTCCTCAACCACCCTAACCAGAATACAAGAGGGATTCCCTCCATTCCAAAGGCTTAGAAGGTCCACCCCGCCTTAGCCTCATGGGGTGACAGGGAAAGCATAGCTCCGAAAAGCTCAAAGCACCTCATTAATAGGGAGAATGGGAGCCAAGCACCTGTGTGGAGCTCAGCTAGAACTTTCCTTGTCCACTTCCTCTGAGGGGGGCATCACAGTGAGGGAAGATGAACCCCTTCTATGGAACAATACCCCAGCTGCCACACCTCACACAGCTAGCTGTGTTGAAGGGAGGTACCCCTTTCAACTCCCAGAGGCAGAACTACCCCATGATATAACAAGGACTCTAGAGAGCACCTCCATAATCCCAGACCACAGTGGCCACGCATATGCTCCATCAATTGACTTTTCTTTTTTGTACCTTGACAGCTGCAGGGACCCACTCAACAGCAACAAAGAGTGGAGAACTCTGGAACCCCTATTGCCTCCTATCCCTTTATGGGACAGACACCCCAGGGAAGGGACAGTTATCTGAGTTGTAGAGCTAACTTACACTTAAAATAAATAATAATAAAATAAAATAATAATAATAATAATAAAAAAGAACCAATGGTAATAGATAAAGGGGACAAAACCACAAACCACATGACTTTTTCCAGGGGGCAAACATTAAAGGGGTACAGAGAAGCTGCAATGTAATAGGGAATTTTAAGTAGTGCGATTCAGAGGTTCACACTGTTAGCCTATGTAACCATATAGTATTGTTACTGTCACCCCTGTAATAAACTATTTGAGGGAGGACAATCAAATTTAAACAAGACATGAGTAAATTCTTCAGGGCAAGGGACCCAATCCTGACTGGGTCTTTGTGGCACTACTGCAATGTATATAAGGGAGGACTGAAGGGGAAAGAGTACCTTGCCTTCTTCCCAAAAGCATAAGAGCCCTCACTCCTTGGCCAATTACTCTAATTTCTACTTGTATTAGAATTCAGAATCTGAAAGATTTGATACAGATTTTTCCAAAAATCATGTTAATCACAAACACTGGACAAAGATGCATCATCAACATTAAGAATAGCACAGTAGCACAATTCAGAGACAAATACATTTATTACACCCAGACTACAAAAAGTCTAAGTCAGTGGTTTTCAATCCGCAGACTCTAGAGGGTCCATTTAAATTTGTTTAGGGGTCTGCAAATGAAAAGAAGGCTGAAAATCACTAGTCTAAGTAACAAAAGAGTTATGGAGCCAAAAAAACCTGCTTCTCTAATTTCTAGTAATGATATATTCTGTAGCACAGCTATTGTTTTTGGGATCAATCAGATAATTTTCTCCCTTCCTCAAGCAGAAATTATCTCTTGCTGTTAACAGCTAGAATTCCTTTAACACTAACATTCAATTTCAGAAGTATGAGCATTTACTTCAGAATTTTCCTTCAACAAGGGTAGGTGAGAAGTATCTGAATTTGGTTTGTCCAACTGGTAATGAACTCTCTACTAAGCACTTTTACTGAAAAGCCAACTGGCCCTTTTAAACTGTAAAAAGGAGAGCAGAAATATACTGGAATTACGAATTAGAGGGAAGTACATTAATTAATTTACAGGTAGAAGGCATTACTAGCTCTGTAACAAACTGAAAATGAAGGGGAGAAAATCTAGTACCCTGAAGAAATTCTTCTGTTCACCTCAGAAGCCATGTTATAATACATGGGGACCCAATAAAAACACATTTGCATCATATTACCATTGATTTTTAAGTTAAAAGTTTACTTAGACATACCTACAGAGTTTGTCCTAAGCAAAATTTTATTAAGTTCCTTTTAAAAAAAACAAAAAACAAACAGATCTAGTTAGTTTTGACATGCTTTGCCTTTGACAATGGAAATCTATCCAGCTGCAGCAAATTTGAGATAATCTCTTGTTCTTCAATTGGACTTTATTAATCTTCAAAATGAAATGACCATCCTGAGGAAAAACAACTATTTCCAGCTCAACTGTTAAGTTTCTTTCGACTGCTACAAGAAAAAAAAAAACCCTCGATATCTGGTAGATTCTAAATAACAACCAATTAAAAGCAATTTTAAACCCATAAAATATAATCCATCCAAGTGTTCAAACTGAAGCTCTGGACAAACTGATCAGCAGGTCTCTAGCAGAGTTTTGTTTTGTTTTTTTAAAGCTATTCAGAGAGAAAAATATGGAATGACTGCAGGAGGGTTTTCACAAACTCAACAGACTTTTGTTGGCCACACACAGGAATATTTGGACAGTCACGGTGCTCCCAGATCTTAATGGGAGAGCTACACACACACACACACCCACCCACCCCTCAGAGCCTAAAATGGTGAGAACCTGAACTGTTACCTACCTCAAAAAAAACCCCCACAAATCTCAACATGTGCATTTTTGTCTTGAACAGCATATTAGAAACCAAATTCCATGCAGTGCACATTTTGGTATATTTCATAAACTGGGGTGTCACCCTCTTATGTTTAACCTTGATTTATAACGCTGCCTCTTCAAATAGTCAAGACAGACATTCTCCTACAGTCCAGGAGAATGCATTTCAATGTGTGGGTATGTGGTTAAGCTCACCTCTGAATAGCATTGATTAGATCCCAGCTACACTACTTCACTTGCTAAAACCTTAACACATTAATAAGGCGATTATGTAACACAATAACTAGACTAAACTATGACAATATTGTTTACAGTTTTGCATCATTAACCATTCTTCTGAAACAGGATTCTTCTTATAACAAGCTATGCTGATGAGAGAAGCCAGAACTCCCTTTTAGTTCTACATCAGTCTCATCCCTGCAATTAAACCCACTGATCATCCTTTGGGTAACCAGGCAAATGGTTATACATATGCAAAATGCCTGCATTGATCCAATATAAAATTTAAAAATTCACATTTATATAACATCTACAAATCCACTGTATCTCAAAGAAAATGAAGATTTTTTTCTTCTCACACCTCCTAAAAGTTAGAAATAAATCAGTGTTCATGCAGGTGTCCTTTGTCATAGGAAGAAAAACTTAGAAGTAACATTTAAGATAACATCTACTGAAAGACTGGAAAAGTGATTCTCTGGTTTACTTACTTTGTATACAGTTAATCTAAGTTTCCCTGTATAGTTAGTTTCTCCTGCTTGCATATAGGTCTTTCAATAGCAACAGAAAAGGAGTTAAAAATAGTGAAGTGTTGTTACCAGATGTCAAAAATTGACCAAAGGACTTGTGAGCAGATCTAGAATCAGAAGCTACTTTAATAATTATCCAGAATTAATAATTCAGAGTGATAAGAGAAACAGAAAAACGTTTAAACGAAGCGGCCGTTTTCATGTATCCTTGAATAAAATAGTAGAGGGGGAGGGAAATTAGTTCTACATAGGGTGTTCCTTAGTCAGCTGATTCCTCATGGGAACTTTTGCTCATATCTGCTCCAGATTTTACTCACATTTGTAATTTTAAAACAAATCAGAACATTCTATTGACCATAAATTATTAGCCAAAGGTTATATATGTTTCAACATTATATCTCATAATAAGATGCTGCTGCAGTTCCAAGAAAATCTAGACTTTCATAGGTGGAAAAAAGGCGTGGGAAATTAAGCAGTCTGGAAGCCATTTGTAATTTTAAAATTTGCTTGTGGAACCTCTTCTGATAAAGAATCTTTGATGACCTTCAGATTTTTTAGACAAAAGCTTTACCAAAAGCTGCTCTCAATCTGACTGCTGTGTTTTTCAGCTTGTGACGACTATGGCATGATTTTCATATTTGTGCAGAAGGAAGTTTTAATTTAAAAAAAATTTTTTTGAACATGATTTTTTTCCTACTAGCATTAAACAGGCTACACAAACTACAGGACGTTGACATTCAAGAGGAAATTGTGCTAGCCACACCTTGCAATCCACTAATTGAGCTTATTGCAACTGTTTCAACAGGGGACAATATTTTTGTCACCAAGACTCAGAAGCCTTATGTGAATTGGTTGCTTGGTACAGAGACTGTATAACCACTGTGTAACAAAAAAGAAACAAAACAAACATGACTACTAGCAATAGTGTTTGCACAACTCAGTAATGTAGTCATCTGTCACACATCTTGGTATCAGTGTATTTTCCTATAAGATGTATACTTAAGGGCTGATACACATTTCTAAGTGGCAACTGTAAAAAGTATTTATCAGTAGGATTAATTTTACTTGTTTTGGGGTAAAAAAGGAAGACCACCAGACAATATGCTTTACAACCTTATTGTTCCTTCACAATCTCTTCTTGAGAATTTTCAGAAGCAAAGTGACTGGGCAACAAAATGGCAGAACTTTGATAAGTGTGAAGTAATGCACATTGGAAAACATAATCCAAGCTATACTTACAAAATGATAGGGTCTAAATTAGCTGTTACCACTCAAGAAAGTTCTTGGAGTCATCGTGGATAGTTCTCTGAAAATAGTCATTTAAGGTGCAGCAGCAGTCAAAAAAAGGTAACCGAATGTTAGGAATCGCTAGGAAAGGCATAGATAAGACTGCAAATATAATGTCACTATATAAATCTCTGGTATGCTCACACCTTGAATACCAGGTGCAGTTCTGGTCACCCCATCTCAAAAAAAGATATATTAGAACTGGCGAAGATGCAGAGAAGGGTAACTAAAATGATTAGCAAAAACAACAAGGAGTCCTTGTGCACCTTAGAGACTAACAAATTTATTCGGGCATAAGCTTCGTGGGCTAGAACTTATGCCAAGACAAATTTGTTAGTTTCTAAGGTCCACAAGGACTCCTCCTTGTTTTGCTGATACAGACTACATAGCTACTACCACTCTTAAATGATTAGGGATATGGAACAGCTTCATCTGAGGAGGAATTAAAAAGACTGGGATTGTTCATCTTAGAAAATGAGAGGATATGATAGAGGACTATAAAATCATTAATGGTGTAGAGAAAGTGAACTGGGAAGTGTTATCTACCCCTTCACAGAACACAAGAAGCAGCGGTCACCCAGTGAAATGAATAGGCAGCAGATTTAAAAACATACATAAGGAAGTACTTCTTCACACAACACACAGTCAGCCTGTAGAATTCATTGCCAGGGGATGTTGAGAAGTCCAAAACCACAACCGGATTCAGAAAAGAATTAGATAAATTCATGGAAGATCGGTCCATCAACGGCTATTAGCCAAGATAGTCAGGGACACAACCCCATGCTTTCAGATGCTAGGAGTGGATGACGGGGGATGGATCACTTGATGATTGCCCTGTTCTGTTCATTTCTTTTAAAGCATTTGGCATTGGCCACTGTTGGAAGACAGGATACTGGACCAGATGGACCACTGGTCTGACCCTGTATGACCACTCATGTTCTTATGCTTAAACTCTCCCCTGGAATATTAGCATATTATCACAAATCCCCCAGTGCATTATTAGCTTCCCAAATTAAAAAGAGCATGGACCAAACTTAAATATCTTACCAATAACATGAATAGTAAGTCACTTCAAAATAGATTTTCCAATGTACTCCATACTGGAAAGGCAAATATGCTATAAAAACTGCAGGTGAATTTATTTCTGAATCTTAGAATTCATATTCGTCACCTATTCAGTTCTGCAAAGGAAGAAGTGTCTGACAATTGTGCCCTGCCTGATTAGGTGTCACACCCACCAGAGCATAAATATACTGCTTTGGATTAAAAAAAAAAAAAATGTATTAAAACACTGAATCCTACTTTCAGAATCACATTCTGCATAGGAGAGTGGTATCTTACAGCCAGTAAGACAACAGATCTCTTCAAAAAGGCTTAGAACCAACCACTGCCATTGATGCAAGACACCTCTTTTCAAGATTTCTACCATCTTGACCTAAGAGGAAAGCATCTAAGAGCACTGTAACACACCTAGTAACTATATTAGTTCTCTTCCTCCAAGGAAGATGAAGTTTGCTAACAGTAGTTTAGAGCACCCAAGTAATGACTCTCCATCATTCCCCCTCAAGATGGTAGCCTTTCAAAAAGAGAGATTCATTTGCTAAGAGAAAAAGTATTGCACACAGGTCTGTTTTCCAAGTTAACAGTAAGCAAGCTAGCCAGATTCCTCTTACATCTTTGCAGAGCAAGACTTATGCACATGTTCTTTTCTGACAATCACATCAGCCACACTATCAGAGGCTCGTTCACCTGCGCATCTACCAATGTGATATATGCCATCATGTGCCAGCAATGCCCCTCTGCCATGTACATTGGCCAAACTGGACAGTCTCTACGTAAAAGAATGAATGGACACAAATCAGACGTCAAGAATTATAACATTCAAAACCAGTTGGAGAACACTTCATCTCTCCGGTCACTCGATCACAGACCTAAGAGTGGCTATCCTTCAACAAAAAAGCTTCAAAAACAGACTCCAACGAGAGACTGCTGAATTGGAATTAATTTGCAAACTGGATACAATTACTTAGGCTTGAATAGAGACTGGGAATGGATGAGTCATTACACAAAGTAAAACTATTTCCCCAGGGTATTTCTCCCTCCCACCCCACCCCCCACCGTTCCTCTGATATTCTTGTTAACTGCTGGAATTAGCCTACCTGCTTGTCACCATGAAAGGTTTTCCTCCCCCCCCCCCCCCCCCCCCCCCCCCCCCCCCCCGCTGTTGGTGATGGCTTATCTTAAGTGATCACTCTCCTTACAGTGGTGTATGATAAACCCATTGTTTCATGTTCTCTTGTGTGTGGGTGTGTGTGTGTGTATAAATCTCTCCTCTGTTTTTTCCACCAAATGCATCCGATGAAGTGAGCTGTAGCTCACGAAAGCTTATGCTCTAATAAATTTGTTAGTCTCTAAGGTGCCACAAGTACTCCTTTTCTTTTTTCTGACAATGTTCTTTCCAAAAGTATAGAAACAAAACCCACTGCTTCTTTATTTGGAGACCACTGTGCTAGGAGTAATTCAGTCATCAGGGGGCACTATCCAGATACTTTAAACCCAAAATGTGATTTTACAAAAAACACACAACAGAAGCGTTGGCAACGACAGCTAGCTCAGTCAGCAGAGCATCAGGCTCTTAATCTGAGGGGCCAGATTCTAATCCATTTGGGCAGCCAGCTTTTTATTAAATAGCCCCTGCCTTGAGTGCAGGAGACTGCACCAAATGACCTCGAGATCCCTTCCAGTCCTACACTTCTATTATGCTAAGTGTTTTCATTAAAAAAAAAAAAATTTGATTGTTGTTTGGGAAGTAAGCAGTCCCTATGGTGTTTGCAATGTAAGCATTTCCATACTGTGGTAGTGCATGAAAAAGTAAAACTGAAATCTATTATTACTGCTAGAGCTGAGTGAACAAGTAAACAGCATAAATATTTTCTAAATCACACAAAATTTGCTAGATGTCTCACAAGAAAAAGACAATCAACTCCAAAGACCAGGTCACATAAAATATAGGTTTGACTAGTGCAGGGCACTAAACAGACAAGAAAGGGGAGAGGGGGTCAGGAAAGGCAAACTAGAATTGTAATAATCAGTTACTTAGTAATGGACATACCATATTGAAGGGGACATTAAAAATGCAAGTCTTTCCAAGGGGACTCAGAATGTTAACACAATCGTACACACTTAGCACTATGTACACAATTTTTGTATTGCTTTAACTGCCTCAGTTTAGAAACAGATCTAATTAAAGCAGTAAGACCTGCTAGTGTGGATGGCAGTTATACCGGTATAAAGGTGATTAGCCCAAAAGCACTATACTGGTAGAAGCACTTTTATACGAGTATAGCCGCATCCACACTAGGGGTTGTACCTCTTTAACTTCATCAATTTCTAAACACAAAGTTAAAGCAGTGCAATCTGTGCACAGACTACAACCTTAGCCTTTTCCTCCGGAAGAGAGCACCGTTCATCTATTTAAAAAAAGAAAAAGTAGCACTAGTCACTGATGACATGACCCACATCCTAGGGATAACTTTTTTAAAGAAAAAAGGCTGAATACATATCTCCCAAGTGTCACCACCCATCTTCTTAGTATAGAGAATGAAAACAAAACAAGCCGATGACAATGTGCCTACTATTACAGACAAAAAAATACACCCCACTTCCCTTTAATCAAATCAAATTTTGACATCAACTCCTGTCACAGCACTAAGCTCCCCATTGACATTCTAAAGGCCTATTACCCCGGTTTAAAAATGGGTTATCAAATAGGAGGGTAGTTTCATAGTGTACAGACATCCACATCACATAACCAGTATAACTGGTACAATTTATGGGAGTTGAAGAATCAAATAGATAAGACTGGGTTACTCAGATATGATGCCCTTAAAGGAAAAAACGTTGCCTTGCAAATGAGAGATGTCCCTGGAATAAAAGCCATCAACTACTTTTCAGCATTACACTTGAGTTCCCATCCCACAGAAGTCATACTACTGAAAGCCACTCAACTAGTAGAAACCAGTTGGACTGGGATTTCCCAGATTATCTTATTTTCATGGTTCACACAGCTAGATGCAAGGAAATATCAGGAGTGGAAGGCTATTTTTAAAAGTAGTCAAAGAAAGTTTCCATCTGTCACATCTACAAGTGATTTTTAACACTGCGCATGGTTTCCAATTTAAGCCAACAAAATTTAAAATAGGGAAAATATATTAATTTTGCCATTTTCCAGCTTCAATAGTCTGTTCAACATGACCACAGGGACAAACTAGAGCAACCCCAAAAAGATACATTCATGTAGCATACACCTCCCCAATGTAAAGATTTTTTTAGACACTTAATTTGCAAGGACATCACCATAAAGTGACAAACTAACAGCTTATAAGAACACAATGTTCTCATCCATGCAGAGCACTGCAATCAGAATGTGCTGTATGCCACATGCCAGTCCCTGGCTGTCTCACAAACAGGGTTGTCTGAATGTGCCCTCCTACAAAACCAAACTGCAAGAGACAGACCCCCTTTAAACCAAAAGGCAACAGAATTTAACAGTGGTTGTCCAGGTCTGTCCTTCAGGATGCCCTGGCACCCACTGCATATAGAAATCTGTCGCCAGGATCCCAGCTACTGACTTTTACTGGCCTCCCACCCTCAGTGCACATAGACCTGACTCTGTATGTCTAGTGCATTTAGACTCATTTAATTTTACGTAAAAATCTCCCAGGCTTAACAAAAATTTAAGATGAATTTAAATTTTTCAAGCTGTATGTGTTTGGTGTTTTGTTTGTTGTTTTTTTAACAGTGTCAATGAAACAGCTTTAGTTTGGATTGCAAACCTTTCCCTGCAGCGTTTGCAGCCCAAATATTGCACCACTGAGCTAAATCACAAGAGCCAGAAAGTGAAACCGACTATGAAAGGGGATTAACCTGTTCTCAACTCCCAAGCTAAATTAGGGCTAATTATGTAAACAAACATTAATAGTAGATCGCTTCCCTCTCCGAGGACGGGTTTAAAATATCTATCTATCTGTTAAGCTTGCAATGCTCCGTTTGAGAGAGGATGTACAGAAAGCTTGAAAGCGGGGCCATTCAACCTCCAAAGGGCCTCCAGTTTGCGGAGTGCCCCCACCCTACCCCAGGAAAATCAACCAGGTTGGTGGGAGGGACAAACTCTCTCTCGAGGAGGGTCCCCCAAGTTTTCCAACTCCATCGCCTCCTCTCCATAGACAAAAGAAAAGGAGGACTTGTGGCACCTGAGAGACTAACAAATTTATTAGAGCATAAGCTTTGTGAGCTACAGCTCACTTCATCGGATGCATTTGGTGGAAAAAACAGAGGAGAGATTTATATACACACACACACACACACAGAGATCTCTCCTCTGTTTTTTCCACCAAATGCATCCGATGAAGTGAGCTGTAGCTCACGAAGCTTCTGCTCTAATAAATGTGTAGTCTCTAAGGTGCCACAAGTCCTGCTTTTCTTTTGCCAATACAGACTAACACGGCTGCTGCTCTGAAACCTCTCCATAGACAGGAAGTCTGGGGGAAGGGAAGCCACGTTCCCGCATGGGTCTCAGATTCCTCACCCTAGCTATCGCTTCCTCACCCTGGGACGGCTGCCCCGAGGGGTCCCCCAAACCCTCTCCTTCCTTCAACTCCCCCATGCAATAAAAACAAGCGAGCTGGACGCGGGAGCCACACATTGCCCGACTTCACCTCCTCCCTGCGATGCTCATCTCAGGCCTCCCCCCAGCACTCACTTCCGCTTGTACTCGTCCCTCTCCCGCTTGACTTTGGCCAGCACGTTGTAGAGTTCCCGGATCTCGGGGTGAGGGTGTCGAATCTGCACCCCCACGCCGTCCGGGTGGACCCAGGATACGCCGGGCCCCTGCAGGGTCTCCAGGCCGCCGCCGCCGGTGCGTCGCACCTGGGGTGTAGCTCCAGATGGTGCCAGGCAGGCGGCCGTAGCGCTGCGGCGGGGAGGCGGCGGCGGCGGCGGCGGCGGGGCCGGCCGGCCGCGCGCCGTGTTCCGGGAGCCGGGGGCCCCGAGTCGGGTCTGCACGGCCTGGTCCCGGGAGAAGGTCTTGTAGCGGAAGCGGCGGGCGCGCTCGCTCTGCCTGCGCCTGCAGCTGCTTCTCCAGCAGCCGGTTGCGCCGGCTCCAGCTCGTGCACCTTGGCCAGGAAGCAGCGGAAACCGAACGTCAGCCCCTTCAGCAGTGGATGTTGGAGCCAGTCGTCCGCGCGCCGTGGTCACCGGCGGCAGAGGCAGCCGCGGGCTGCCGGGCCCAAGGCGCCGGGGGCCGGGCCGGCGGAGAGGCGCGGGCCATCTCCCCGAAGAGGAGCGAGTTCATCATCCTCCCGGCCGGAGGGGGAGAGCCGGGGATTGGGATCCTGTCAGCAGCGGGGCGGGTATTTACCCGGCTGGGGGGAGGGAGGGGAAGATTCAACCGGAAGTGGCGGTTAGAGGGGAGGGGGCAGTGAGGGGAGACTATTTCTGAGGTAAAAAAAAAAAAAGAGAGGGGGGGGGAGGGCGGCCCAGGATCGCGTCCCTCCCGCACACCGGGAGTCTCCTAGCGAGGGGGGCGCCCGGCCTCGGCTGCTCGCTCCTGCGCCAGCCGCCGCTGCCGCATCCAGCGCCGCTGCCCGGCCGCCGGCTGACTGAGGCCGGCGACGCGGGGCGGGACTCGGCATCGGCAGCCGCGCGGGCCACGCCCCCCCCCCGCCTCCGCCAACGGCTGCAGGCACGGCCCCGCCCCCTTGCCACCGTGGCCCCGCCTCCCTCTTCCGCCTCGCAGGCCCTGCCCGGCTGGCCCCGCCCACCCCGAGCCACCGCCGTCTTTTCCGAAACGGCCCCGCCCCTCGAGTTGTAGCCGCGCCCACGCGGGATGGCTCCGCCCCTCCCCGTGCCTTTTCATGTGCACGCGCGAACTCCCTCCCCCCTCCCAGCTGGCCGGTTCCTGGAGCGCGATGGCTCGAGCCGGGTTTCCCCGGGAGCCTGCGGGGATTCTGCCCTGTAACCCCCCCCGGCCCCGGCTGCTCGTGGCCAGGGTCCACAAGGGGCAACCAGCCCCTGTTCTAAAGAGGAGGGTCCAGAGCTAGGGCACTGCCCCTGGTTCTGCTTATGAACAGCTGCGGGGAACACTGACGGTGTCCTTGATTCCGTGAAAGCCTGAGAGCCACTGAGGAAGCCATCCCAGCCTTGTGTGAGGAGCCATCAAACCCCCCCCCGCCGCAGGAGACATCTAGCATGCTGAGCACAATAGCCTACCTTGCTTGTCACCATGAAAGGTTTTCCTTCTCCCCCCCCCCCCGCTGCTGGTGATGGCTCATCTTAAGTGATCACTCTCCTTACAGTGTGTATGATAAACCCATTGTTTCATGTTCTCTGTGTGTGTATATCAATCTCCCCTCTGTTTTTTCCACCAAATGCATCCGAGGAAGTGAGCTGTAGCTCACGAAAGCTTATGCTCAAATAAATGTGTTAGTCTCTAAGGTGCCACAAGTCCTCCTTTTCTTTTTGCGAATACAGACTAACACGGCTGCTACTCTGAAACCTGAGCACAACTGCCATTCTTGGCCAGAAAGATGTTACTATGGTCTCCCTACCTACAGGGGCTGCCCTTATCATTGGCTAGGGGTGCATCTCCATCCCGTCTGGAAGTAAAAAGAAAAGAAGTACTTGTGGCACTTTAGAGACTAACACATTTATTAGTCTCTAAGGTGCCACAAGTACTCCTTTTCTTTTTGCGAATACAGATTAACACGGCTGCTACTCTGAAACCCATCTGGAAGTGGGGATCCGGCCACTAAGTTCCTCCCACTCAAAGGTTGCTGCTGTGGATCCCAAGGGAATCAGGGGTGCTGGAACAATTTGTACAGTGGGGATGCTGAGAGCCATTGAACCAAACTGCCTCAGTCACCAATTAAATTCAAGAGAGGGGGCTCAGCAACCTATGTATTGTGAAGCCTGCACGGGATTCAGGGCCTTGACAAGCCTCTTCTTTTCCTTGTGCTTTCCTGCCCTGCTTATAAGGTTCACTAGGAACAGCTAGTTTCCCTGGCCGATGTAAACAGAGCTTCAAGAACTAGGCTTTGATTCTGCCTAGTGCATAATTAAAATCCAGGCAGCCTATTCTTCTAGCTGCAAAAACTGGCCTTGCTTATGAAATAAACATTTTCCCCATTATTTGCCTTCTGCAGTGCCAGCCTGCAGTTATGTTAGTAATTGTCTCCTTTACAGTACCCTTGTGCTTGGTCTTAAGCTATAAGAATGCTTAACAGGACATGGATTTTTTTACAACAACTTCATTGTTACAATTTTGAAATAGGAGGAGTGTTTGGAATTATCACACACTAATATATTCTAATAATACAGATTGAATTGCTATTTAGTGCTTTAATTTAGTCCCAGTATTTGCTGTTTTGTGGCATTGGCTTCTGGATCCAATTTTGGAGTAGACATTAGGGCGTACCTGCCTAGATTAACAATAGGAATGGCACGTTCGCTTTCAAATAGGCCACTGGCATGATCCTGCTCCCAATAAAGTTAATGGGACCTTTTTGCCTCTGAGGCCAGAAAAACACTTCATGCTGCAAATAGGCCCCACTGGGAGTTGCCAGTGGTTAGAAGGCATTCAACACTTCACAGAATCATGTCCCGGAAGGGTTGGTTTATATAAGTCACATAATAGGACTGTGATCTATAAAAGATTTATCATACTTCTCTATTTAGCTTTAGACCTATTACAGTTATTTCATTAATAAGATTAGATTATATAATGACATTTAGTTAATATTTGTATTATAGTTTGAGGGTGGGAAGCCTTATTTAAGTGCCAACTAATATTGATATTATACTATTACAATTATATTATTAATAAACATTCCCTACTCCTGCAGATCTGTTCTCTCCAGAAGATCATCTCAGCTGCTCAAAAATCAGAGGGATATTGTTTAATTGTATTATACATGTAGTACCATAGGAGTGCATGATGCTTTACAGGAAAATAAAAATCTTAGGAACCAGATTTTGATCTCACACTAGTGTAAATTTGGCTTTACTTCATTATCTTTAACAGAGTTAACAATCTTAATCCAGATATACTCCATTGTAAATAAAAGCAGATTTTTAGCTTGGTTTACCTATTTATTTTTACTTCATTTAAGAAAAACAATTGGTGACAATTTTAATATTTTTATTCTTGTTTATGAAAAATATATTGCACTAAAGAATTATATATAAAATGCAGTTTCTTTATGTGGTAGGAAAGGTATGTTCACATATTACACTTTCAAAAGCTCTTAAGCAAACAAAGTATTTCTTTGAGAAATCACACCATGTTGACAAGAAGACATGCTGGGTGAGATGTTTCAAAATATAACACGTCCTCTGAGGTGGACAAACATACTCACACACATGCAGTTTTTCCTCGTGCCTCACAATGCACCTTAGGCGTGCACACATTTGTCATAAAATAAGACTTATTCTGTCTGTTTGCTTAAATAATGATTTAGGGTGGATATGCTAAATCTGCCTCATAGGCAAAAATTACATAGCGCTGTATAGGCATTAGTAGTCAGATGAGTTCTCTAAAGCGTAATGTAATAGAGCATTAGATTGGATAAGTTTATCATCTTAAAATATTTTTTTTCTTTCTTGGCCCCTTATTTTGCAAGCATTTTACTGATTTTTCAGTAATTCTAGTGCTGTCTGCCACATAGTGGCATGATAATGGACCCTACATGAAGCAGTATTTACGCACTAAAGCCCATTCCTGCAACTCTCATACAGGGAAAGCTCCCAGTGAAATCGTGATCCCACAGAAATCAGTGGGATTGCACGAGCAAGTGCAGAATTTGCCACTAAACAACTAAATCCTGTAGGTCACTGAAGGCACTGATTGCTATGATTCTGCTGCATGAGAAGTAGTACAGCATGTGGGGAACCTGTTCAAATACATCAGTTCCCTCCTTTCTGATGTACTGCAGACTAGCACTCCTTGCAGCTTTCTAGCATTTAGCATGGAGGGGGCACAGAGGCAAGGTGGTGGTATGTTTCACAGCATATGCAGCAAGAAGTTAGATAAAAACATAAAATGCTCTTGCTGGAAAGTTGCAGCCTAACACTACTTTATTTCTTAGAATTCAGAATGACAGCACACAAGAACAGAGAGACAAAACTGGCCCTTAGACAGAGCCACAACTCACTCACACACCTTACTCTGACTGACTGTTGCAAGGGCCAGATCATAGCTTCCATACAGAGCCCCTAACTGGCAAGGAGGACCAGGCAACATCCCCCCGCCCCAAGAATTTAAAGAGACAACCTTGAATTTTTACACACCACAGCTGGGACCAACACTAAGGTTACCTCTAAACAGATCTGCTATCCAGTCCTTGCAGAGATAGGAGGGGCACAGCAGGTGTAGAATTGATGGTTACTGCAACATTGGGGAAGGGCTCCATGCTGCTCTATGACTTTGCAAGTGGGGAGAAGGATTGTGAGTCCCATCCAAACTCACACAGACCTCACGTGCACAACCTCACAATACACAGGGAAGGCAGCATGGCTTAGTTGCATGTGAACCTGAACTGGGATTCACTGAACTGGGAGCAATCCGGGCCCTAATGAAATCAATGGGAGTGTTCCCATTGACTTCAGTGGGGCTAGGATTTGCGAACAGTTTGCTTTACAAACCAAATGTGAGACAGCTTCTTTACTTATTACAGCAGAAGCTATTTAAATTCTATGGCTCAACCAATGACTGTTTGTAAGCACTTTCAGATCCTCCACTGGAAGGCGTTCTAGGAGTGGCAGTGCTGTTATTGTTGTTATTCCATGTTTTCACTACAGCTGGCCTCATGCGCTGGGAAAAAAATGTGACATCATTTGTGCCTGTGGAGGCACTGTGTTAAAGAGATGGCTCAAAGAAACACTTTAACATGATTATCTCTCATCAAATATAAAACCCAGTTAATATATGTTGAAGTCTTATTCATTTTTGAGGGCTACAATTAAAACACCTTTCACCATTTGATATTTAAACTACCCTTCCTAGAACTAATGATGTTGAGTAGCAGTGAACCTATCAACTAAATTACCTATGTATTTGATTTTTTTATGCACATGGTTATTTTGTGGGTTATAATCTAGGGCTGATCATTCCCTTCATGGGGGGGCTGAAAGGAGCCAAAAATCCATTGCTACGGTCAACATTTTGTTGGAGGGAGGAGGGTTGAGCCAATGTGACAGCCCCCTGGCTCTTCTCTCTAAACTCATTGAAGTCAGTTGATGCAAATTCCAGGAGTATGGGGCTCTGTGGTTGCAGGAGGACATGGCTGTGTGAATGAAGCTGGAGAGGAGCCACTCTCCATAGCAACATCAACATCAGACCTGTGGGGATTTTGCCCCTGTAAGATAATGCTGACCCTGTTGACATTATGTTAGTGAACTTCTGCTCTGTGCTTTGAAATGGGGGATGATTGGCCAGGCATAAGTGGGAAGTCTGAAGAAACCATACTGAGGTCCTTAGGGATAGCACAGATATACTAGGCTTCCTCATTAATATCTTGGTCCTCCATAGATGTTCAAAGATCTGGAAAGAAATATTAGGAGATTTGCAGGTTCGGAGGATCTCTCCATTGCACAGGGAGGCACCCAACACCACCATAGTCTAGCAAAATCTCCAGCTTCTGACTGACTTGCGGCCAATGTTCCCTCTAATTTTTGACAGGCCATGTGCGCAAAAAATTTCTTCTGTGCAAATTTTTGACAGGCTATGTGTGCAAAAAAATTCTTTTGTGCAAATTGTGCTTCTGTGCAAATTTTTGTGCGTGTGGTCTTTCGTCGTGTGCGCGGGGTTTAGAATCTGTGTGCGCGTGCACAGCTCAGAGGGAACAGTGCTTGTGGCCCTCCTGTGCATTTTCCCCATGATCTGGGCTCTAATCTCTAGTACTTCCGGGTGCTCTTCAGTTGCCAATTTGTATGAATTTTGGAGACAACATGGGAGCTTCTTGTTGTCATACCTCTGAGGTATTTCAGGAGGACAATACATGCTAGGAGACAACAAGCAAAGGGAATAGCTCACCAGGAAGTTTTCCATCCTCAGCATATATTGCACTGTAAATTTGCTACAATTGTTACAAAATGTGAGGATTTAGTAAAGCTGCAAGTGATAAGTTTCGGGTTATTAGCAGGGACAATCAAAACCCATTAATTCAGAAGATGTAAGCTTTTCTCACTGATCTGGGTAATTCCCCAGAATCTAAGCTTTCATTACAGAAGAAGGAGTTTTTAGCCTTTCTGCATAACTAAAGGCTGAATTTGACCTTTGAGAAGTACATAGCTACCTCCCAACATCCTCCCAGTTCTCCTCCATGCTATCTGTGGAGACTGTGGTGTACACTGTACTAGAGAGAGAGGAGTGATCTCAGGAGAAAATGTAGTCAGCAAAACAGCCCTGTGAACAACCTAGGAAATTCCTGTTGAAAATTGGCATTTTTTTCAAGGAGGCACGAAACAGTTAGAAAGCAAGAATGTCCCCATGTTTGGGAGGGTGGCACAATGGTCAGTTAATTAGTGTAACTAATTAATGGGTGAGCTTTGGTACCTGTCCTGTGAGATTATGTTCACTATTGCTGTTTATTAGGCACATTTATGAGGCAACCATCACGGTAGAATCTGGGTGAACAGATCTACTGGGGCTGGATCCAAAGCAACTGAGTCACTGAATATCTTTCTATTGACTTTAATTGACTTTGGATCAGGCCCTTCATGCATAATGTCACGTCTTGTAACAGACGACAGCCCAGTACATGGACAATCACTGGATGTACTATAGAACAATTCAACAGGAGGATGGGATGCCTTCCCCAAACAGTAACAGTGTTCATGTAAGATGCAGCTCACAAATTGGACCGGGTTCCCAAACCGCTCTTTATCTGGCAAGTTCAATTCAAAGGGTCTTGGAGGCAGGGAGACAATTAAGCCCATTCAGTAAGAGGGTAGTATTAATGCTGCTAACTGGGCTACTGTTTCACTTTGTCTCCTGAAAGTGAATCATTTTGAATTAATGACCCTAGGAACAATTAATTAGGATTAGGTTCAGATTCTTCCCAGAAACAGAAAGCTTTGTTCCATAAGGATTTGTGCAACCACAGACCTAACTCGCTGCCACAGAATTTCTGTCAAGCAGCCACAGTTAGCGAGGGGCTATTCTCTAAAAGCTCTTTGCAGTGCAGAATTAACAGCTCACGGAATACCCCATTACTGCTGATTCCTATAGGGATTCCATTAATTCTTTCAGTTATAAGGATCTCCACTGCCTGACAATAGCAGATTTAAATAATGGTGTTCTGAGTAGGATTTATTTAACTGGAGAGAGAGGAAAACAAATAGGAAAGAGTTTTGCTTTTAAATAACTATCTAGCTGTAGCTGTGCATAAATAAAAATAAAATA
The DNA here is from genome assembly GCF_009764565.3 of Dermochelys coriacea. Lineage (NCBI taxonomy): Eukaryota > Metazoa > Chordata > Testudines > Dermochelyidae > Dermochelys > Dermochelys coriacea. The sequence goes on from NC_050085.1 coordinate 8,114,523, forward strand.
ACAATAATTAATACAAGTCCAGGCATACTACAGTTGTTTTATCCAAAGAGGGATGTGGTCCAGTGGTTCCAACAGGGACTGGCACTCAGGATGCCTAGTGCCTGGCTTTTCATTATCCTACTCCACAGAGTGATATCATTTTAATTCACTTTGCCCTGGTCATGGTGGCACAAGATGCAGTGCAATGGAAAATCAGATCCCTCAGTCCTATATCTGATATTGCCACTGACTTGCTGCTCTATCTTTAGTGTGACATTTCCCTTTCTGTATCTCAGTTTCTCCAGCTGTAAAATGGAGCTAATATTTACTCACCTCACCGGACATTGTGAGGCTTCTTTCAAACAGCTTTGGAGGACACTAATAATGACATATAATACTTTGTGCTTCTCCAGCACATCAGAAACACTTTAGAAATGATAATCAAAGCTCTCTTCACCCTCTGTAGGGAACAGTAGATAATTACACTAATTATATGGATGGGGAAACTGAGGCACACAGTGAGAAAAGTGACTTGCTTAAAATTACAAAGTGGCTGAGCTGAAACAGAGCCCAGGAGTCCTATATTCATTACTAATGGATACTCCTTTAAGTTTCAGAGTAGCAGCCATGTTAGTCTGTATCTGCAAAATGAAAAGGAGGACTTGTGGCACCTTAGAGACTAATACATTTATTTGAGCATAAGCTTTCTTGAGCTACAGCTCACTTCATCGGATGCATGCAGTGGAAAATACAGTGGGGAGATTTTATATACACAGAGAACATGAAACAATGGGTGTTACCATACACACTGTAATGAGAGTGATCAAGTAAGGTGAGCTATTACCAGCAGGAGAGAAAAAAAACCTTTTGTAGTGATAATCAAGGTGGGCCATTTCCAGCAGTTGACAAGAACGTGTGAGGATCAGTGGCGGGAGGGTGGGGAGGGGAATAAACATGGGAAAATAGTTTTACTTTGTGTAATGACACATCCACTAACCCAGTCTTTATTCAAGCCTAATTTAATGGCGTCCAGTTTGCAAATTAATTCCAATTCAGCAGTCTCTCGTTGGAGTCTGTTTTTAAATTTTTTTTTTAAAGAATTGCGACTTTTAGGTCTGTAATCGAGTGACCAGAGAGATTGAAGTGTTCTCCGACTGGTTTTTGAATGTTATAATTCTTGACATCTGATTTGTGTCCATTTATTCTTTTATGTAGCAACTGTCCAGTTGGAGAACACTTCAATCTCTCTGGTCACTCAATTACAGACATAAAAGTCACAATTCTTCAACAAAAAAATTTCAAAAACAGACTCCAACGAGAGACTGCTGAATTGGAATTAATTTGCAAACTGGACGCCATTAAATTAGGCTTGAATAAAGACTGGGAGTGGATGTATCATTACACAAAGTAAAACTATTTCCCCATGTTTACTTCCCCCCCCCCACTGTTCCTCACACGTTCTTGTCAACTGCTGGAAATGGCCCACCTTGATTATCCCTACAAAAGTTTTTTTTTCTCTCCTGCTGCTAATAGCTCACCTTACCTGATCACTCTCCTTACAGTGTTTCATGTTCTCTGTGTATATAAAATCTCACTGTATTTTCCACTGCATGCATCCAATGAAGTGAGCTGTAGCTCACGAAAGCTTATGCTCAAATAAATTTGTTAGACTCTAAGGTGCCACAAGTACTCCTTTAAGTGTACATAATTATATAGCACAGTACTGCAGCATTAGTTACTATTATTTATTTCAATTCCTAAAGCTCTAGGTGCTAAAGACACAGACAAAAATTCCATTGGATTAACATCCATAAAACTCTCCAGTTCACCCCCCTCAGAAATGTTCCCCCTTTTGCTTCATCCCATATCTGCAAATACATCACCTCCACCACAAATTAGGTCCTCCCTCCAAATCCAGTCCATTTATCAGTCATCTCACCATCTCAAGAGAAGCCTGGTAGAACGACAGACCTTGAAAGGCAACAAATCCAGGCTCTGCCAGATCAAGGGGATGAGGTAGAAATAAATGCCAGTGATAAGGGCCCTTCACTGAAAGGTCCTCCCATCTAACCCTGAGCCCAGCATCTTTGGGCACCTCAACTGATCACAACTGTTATGGTATTACACTAAGAAATAAGCGGACCTCTAAAGAAATCACAACTCAAACCTGCCTGTGATGTTCTGTGTACTGTACATGCAGGGAGTTAGCATAAAAATCAGCTCCTATTGATACTGGTCTATCAGAACCCACCAATGGACATGGTTGACTCTCCTGGGCTCCTCAATTGCACCCAGGTAATTCTGAAGATTGCACTGGATATAGGCAAAAAGGAGTACTTGTGGCACCTTAGAGACTAACAAATTTATTTGAGCATAAGCTTTCGTGAGCTACAGCTCACTTCATCGGATGCATCAAATGAAGTGAGCTGTAGCTCACGAAAGCTTATGCTCAGATAAATTTGTTAGTCTCTAAGGTGCCACAAGTACTCCTTTTCTTTTTGCGAATACAGACTAACACAGCTGCTACTCTGAAACTGGAAATAGGAACTCACAAAGGAAGTGTGAGGCTTAGAAAAGTGTTGCCCCTATAAAAAGAAGGGCTCAGTGACTCATGCTCCTCTTCTGTCCTTTTGGTTCCCAGCGGCTTTAACCAATCATTTCACTGTTTGTGGGATGATGTCATGGACTAATTAAAAAAAAATCTTATAGCAATTTTTCTTTTTGTTTCCCCAACGAATTATCAGAGGGGTAGCCGTGTTAGTCTGTATCCACAAAAACAATGAGGAGTCCGGTGGCACCTTAAAGACTAACAGATTTA